>NC_138550.1:147134906-147584906 GCF_964273705.1 Natrix helvetica | reverse complement strand
GGTGTGTGTGTGTGTGTGTGTGTGTGTGAGTGAGTGTGTTTTCGTAGATTTTCATGGGTGTAGCTATGCTGATCTTGTTGTATTCGGGTCTTTCCCCGCGTTAACATGGGAAAAGACCTGAATACAAGAAGACCATATATATATCACTAATTTGTTTTTAAAAAGGGAGGTTGTATAGTTACAAAAATAATGTAACAAGCCCTATTTGAAGCTGAATGATACTTTCTTCCTGTTGACAGAAATTAAAAGGGAAAGGACAAGGAAACTGTCTGCCTAAGAGCAGTTCATAACTTCTTGGTTTTATTCCATTTTCAGGTCATCAAGTGTTTGCCCCATGGAAAAACAGAGAATTGTGGATCTGAAACCTAAATAAGTTCAGCAATCCACATATAAGTGAACAGCAACAATCATTTTTTTTCACTTTTATTTTGCTCTCTCAGTGTTCATATCTACAAAAGCCTCTAACCAGTAGTCAAGATAAGTGTTAAACTGAGAAGTATTGATCTAGGAATAGCAGTTCAAGCTTTGACGGTGAGTCCTTAACCCTCCAGACATAATGTCATAGCCTCTTATCCTCTCCTCTTAACATTACCTGCCTATCTCCTCAGAGCTGTCACCTATGGTAATACAGTTCCAAAAGCTTTCTAATCATTACTCATTCAGGCAGCATTTATTCTGTAGCCAGCAAGAAAAGTTTAGGTATTGCTCACAGTTCTGAAAGAGAAGGAGGGATTTCTTTACAATTCATCTTTCGTTCATGTAATAGCATTGCAAAATGTGAAGAGAGCTTTAAAATAACATATGAAACAGATTGAAAAGTCAGTGTTTCTGATGATGCAGAAGTGTTCATTAGGGGCAGCAATCCACTAAAAAAGATCTAGAATCTAGGCTCTCCACATACAGCACTTCTAGACAAAATGGATCCAGAAGGTCTCGAAACAAGAGGAGAGAAATATCAGGACATCAATCTTGAAGCACCAATGGGTAGCAAATAAAAGGCCTTTATAGAGATTTTTAAAAAATGAAATTAAGAACTGCAAATCAGGTACATTTGTTTTTACTCTAATGATGACACCATTTCAATGTAATGCCATTCCCCCCCATTCCCAGCTGATTAAAAACAGGGTTTCTATTGCGTTTAAAACATTCTCTCCCCCTGCAAGCAGTGTTATGTCCTTTGGGGGGAGTGCAACTCCAATAATTGAACTTCTTGCTGCATTTGATATCAAGGGATTGTAATGAAGAGGAGATGGGGGGCACTGGTCAAGCCAAAACCAGCATGCAAAGAAAGACAACTGAAGGAGGCAGTCACTAATTTCCCGGGGTTAAGGAACTGGAGACACAGATATGCAAGGTCTCAAGTCAGAAGAGAATAATTTAAATACCTGACTTAGTATAACTGAAAAACCATCTAAATATACCCTCCCTGATTGATTGATTCTTGCTTCGCTTCCTGGTTTGTTTAGCATTATGTGCAAGCAAGGATCATTGAACGATGCTTTGTGCAACAAATTGGAATCGCAAACTGAAGTTGTGGAATTCACTCAGTTCATAACAATAAGCTGAGTTCTGAGCAAACTGGCTTTAGGTTTTATTTTTAAAAGAAACTTCTAAGAATTCTCAAGATCTTGTGGGAAACAGGTTCAGAGAGATTGCCTACAGAAGCTGCTTGGTGTCCCCCGCCCCACCTTCCTTGTAAGACTGGAGAGGAACTGATTTTCAGAACGCAAGCAGTCACACAATGGGAAATACCTCGTGCTATTTACATAGGATATTCATGGCTACAAGTATCAATGCATTGCTTTTGAAGTGTACTCCTCATTGTGTGTCTGCTTATTCTCTTACAATCCTTCCCATCCAATCTTTCTGTTGTCTAGTGGAGGAAAACAAATGAAAAACAACAAGTCAGGTACAAGGTAACAGATGCTGACTATAATGGTGATTAGGTGACTAAGGGGTATTGTGAAGGTTGTAGGTGTGGGCATTGGTCATAAACTTATTTTTTCAGCACTACTGTAACTTTGAATGGTCACTGAAAGAAACTGTTGGTAACTAAGGATTACTTGTAGCTGGCATTTCAAATTTTATAATTTTGCCTATTTATCCCAGCACAACTATACTCCTATAGTTAATTACTGTAAAGTAATTTCCATTTTCCTTTTGACACAAAAGACCATACTAAACCTATTGCACGGTAATATAGAGCGCTTCTCTCATGAATTTCAGCTAGCCAATCAACTCCTCTTTTCAATCCCTGCTTTTCTCTGGTCATTTGTTCTTGTTCAACAACTTTTATTTTTAAGTTTAATTTTTTTTCCTTTCAATCGCCATCTTCCAGAGCCAATTATGTGTTTGAACTACGTGTCTGAACTATATCCACTTTCATGGATGCTCCTACTAGTATCCTTCCTTCCTCTCTCCCTTCCTCAAAATGTAGGTCTAACTTGTTGGTCCTTCCCTGTGTGATGGTGTCATTTTCCACCAAAATACATTTTTGGGTAAGGGACAAATAGGTGAATATTGACATGCATTTGGCGAATATAGTTAAGTATTTATTATTTGTCATCATTTTTCAAACTGAATGGCATTTATAAAATCTACTCTTACATTCAATAAGTGATTTATAAAGGCAGGCTGGCCACACTTGCAATTAGTCATGTTAGGACTGTATTATTTCTTATAGGATAATTAAATGTAATCACATGTATTTTATAAAGAAAAGATATCAGACAGGTAAATTCATGCATTAATTTGACCAGAAATACCCATAGTAGTCTACCACCTGTTGATTATGAATTTATCTATTGGACCCACCACTAAGATTAATCCTAATTAATTTTATTTCATTAATAATTTATCAAATGTGTTGTGTATATTTTGGTTTTCTAAAATCTGGATTTGGAACATTAATCCAAAGAAGAGGTACAAACAATAATAATGGCATTCATGTATAAATATACATACATTATTTTCCAATTCTTTCCACAGTAATGGAAAATGAAAAAAAGCTTATATATATATATGTGTGTGTGTGTGTGTGTGTGTGTGTGTGTGTGTTGTATTGTATTTGTGCTGATAAATAAATAAAGGGCATATTTGGGCATACCAGGAGTTGTAACACAAATACACACACACACACACATATAAAATCTGTGGGTCTATCTAATAATAATAAGGGACTCGGGGCGATGTACAGGAATAAATTTAAAAACATACAAACAATCATATAAATAGCTAAAAATCAAATTAAACAACCCCTGTACGAATTTATAAAAATTATAAAAATTAAAAACATTAAAAACAGACCCTAAAACCAATCCTAAAAATTTAGAAATAAAACTGAGGTGGGAAAGATGGAATTGGGCCTATTTATATATCTATTTATATAGCTAAATGCTTTTAAAGATTTTAACATTTCAATAACAGTTTTGCACATGCTTACATCTCTAGAATGACTTAGCTACACGGTAGGTTTGTTTGGATGTTTACTAAGAAACATTCTTAAACCTCCATAATGCTCTAAACTTTCTGCTATAAATCTGAAGATCTTTTTAGGAAGAGCAGTTGTTTGTCAGTATAGGTGATAGATTAGCCTGTGAAAACAGACACTTTCACTATAAAGTGTATAGGGCAAGTTCCCCTAAGTCAGTGGGCCTCAACCTTCATAATGCCGCGACCCTTTAATACAGTTCCTCATGTTGTGGTGACCCCCAACCATAAAATTATTTTATGTTTTCCATATTTTTTTCAAAAATATGTGTTTTCCGATAATCTTAGGCGACCCCTGTAAAAGAGTCGTTCGACCCCCAAAGGGGACCCGATCCACAGGTTGAGAACCACTGCCCTAAGTGAAAGTTTAATCAAATGAACATGTTTGTTTTGTGAAAGCAGTGATGGAAAATGAGGATATCTGAACTGTTTTGAAACAGTCATTTGTGGTCATAATAGTTTAATTGTATCTCAGTGGAAATATATATTTCAGTATCAAATTCAGGAAGAAGTATTACTAACTCCATGTTCATTTTTTGAGCTTCTGATATGCCTGTGTGATAAGCCATGACTAAAACAAACCCAAAGCACAAAACATGCTCCCCAAGAGCATTCAGAAGAGTAAATTCAGAAAAATCACTTCTATTGTTGCTGTTTAGATTGGGAAAAGCCAAAATTTTCTGGAAAAACTATCTTTAAAAAAGAATGATTAATAAATATTAACGCCAGTTAAGCTATGATTACCTATATTTTGAAATAATTCCCTTAATAATTCTATTAAACAGGAAAATTTTCTCTGGTTGTAGCATCAGTCACAGTCTTAGGACGTACAAATACAATACAATACAATACAATAGCAGAGTTGGAAGGAACTTTGGAGGTCTTCTAGTCCAACCCCCTGCCTAGGCAGGAAACCCTATACCGTTCCAGACAAATGGCTATCCAACATCTTCTTAAAGACTTCCAGTGTTTGGGCATTCACAACTTCTGGAGGCAAGCTGTTCCACTGATTAATTGTTCTAACTGTCAGGAAATTTCTCCTCAGTTCTAAGTTGCTTCTCTCCTTGATTAGTTTCCACCCATTGCGTCTTGTTCTACCCTCAGGTGTCTTGGAAAATAGTTTGACTCCCTCTTCTTTGTGGCAACCCCTGAGATATTGGAACACTGCTATCATGTCTCCCCTAGTCCTTCTTTCTATTAAACTAGACATACCCAGTTCCTGCAACCGTTCTTCATATGTTTAAGTATTTAGATTATGAAACTTCAATGGAATTCAAAACTAGATTCTGAAACTTCAATGGAATTATTTTTGTCAGTTATCAAAATGTGAATATTCTATATTATATTTTTAAATAGAAAAATAACATAGATGAAAGAATATGTGCATAAAAACATATGCATACATAGACACCCACTGTAAAATGAAATTAAATAATTGAGCTATAGCAAAAGGTAGCTTCATTTGTAACAGCTTGTGACATTCAAATGAAACAAGCAAAATGTTAAAAATTTATATTTATGTAGTTACTTACTAAGCACATCTAAATTATATTAAAGTAACCAAAATATCTTTACAATCCTCAAGGCATGTCACACCTTTGAGCACTCCTAATGTTTGGAAATTGAAAGTTGAAAGATTTGACACGCCTTACCTGTGACAATGTCTCTAAAACCATTAAACAACATCTGCTTATCCCGAGGACCTTCAGAAGAACTTGATAGACAGATAAAAATTCCAAATGAAGTCTAAACATATGGCTGACTGCAGAACGAACCATAATAACAATTAACATAATTAACTAACACTTAGGTTTAAAGGGAGAAGTCCAATTGGTGCTAAAAGTGAATAATATGACAGGTAAATCCATCTTGTTCTCCAATCAATAGCAACAACAAACTTTTGAAGTTTTCTTTAAAAACCCAACAATTTAAAGAGTAGAATTAAAACTATAACAACTCCTACGTCCTAATAAAATTGGTAAAGATAAAAAAAATCATTGGGGACATTTCAGTCAATATTTTGTTCTTTAATGAGAAGGACATTTAGGACATTCCATTGCAGATAGAAGGTATGGCTAGGTTTCCAGCTGTATCATACTTACTTCAGCATTAGGGATGACCTGCCCTTCTCCACCTTCCCTAAGGTCAGCAAAACATCATTTGAGGCAAGGTCTTCGGTTGAAGGGTAGATCTGTCCTTTCTGCAGCATCTGCACAGATGCTGTAATGACGAAATGATATTTGGGAAGAAAATCTGATACCAATACTAATTTGAAGTCTGTTGCATACTGAAAAAGATTGCTCAATAATAGATGGTCAAACTGAGCAATAGAGAGGAATGTTTCTTCATAATTTGGGCCCCTAGAGAATCATTGTGGATGGGAGGAAATAAAATATGAAAATATGACACTCACACTCACTCTCTCTCTCTCTCTCTCTCTCTCTCTCTCTCTCTCTCTCTCTCTCTCAAACACACACACACACACACAAACACACACACACAAACAAAAGGAAAGAGTTTGGTTTTCTTTGCTGCAAAAGAACCAAACTCTTTGCTATAAAAGAATTGGATATAGCACTTTCAAATATATAATTAGCACTAAAAAGAATCCTGGAATGAACACTTTGCTGAAACCCAAAATCTAAATCTGCAGCAGGTTCATTTTAACAGGGTCCCCAACCTGGGGGCCATGAGAGGTTTGTAACTGGGCTGTGGAAACGACTGGAGAGTACATGCACATCCTTACTTGAATGAGCAGGCATTCAATATTCATTACGACAATCAAAATCCCGTCATTAATATTAATCAAAAACTTCCAGAATTGCATTTAGGAGTTGCCATATTTGCATTTTCTCATGAGTTATTTAATACTTTGTAGTTTGTACATTTATTTGCCTATATAATTAGCTATATAAAATGTGTACATTGCCTCCTTCAAGTGACTGAAGGTAATTTACAAACAGGCCCAAACAACTAGACCCAGGGACAGTTTTTTCCCCTTCACGCCATCACTCTGCTATACATCTAATTCTCACAGTGCTGTCTAATGTCTATATGTATTTCCCCAAATAGTAGAGCTGCAGAATTATTATTTATCCTTCTTATCTCAGGGGTTGCCACAAAGAAGAGGGAGTCAAACTGTTCTCCAAGGCACCTGAGGGTAGAACAAGAAGCAATGGGTCGAAACTAATCAAGGAGAAAAGCAACTTAGAACTGAGGAGAAATTTCCTGACAGTGAGAACAATTAATCAGTGGAACAGCTTGCCTCCATAAGTTGTGAATGCCCCAACACTGGAAGTCTTTAAGAAGATATTTGTCTGAAACGGCATAGGGTTTCCTGCCTAGGCAGGGGGTTGGACTAGAAGACCTCCAAGGTCCCTTCTAACTCTACTATTGTATTGTATTATTGTATTATTATCCTTCTTAGAGGGGGTGCATGGTGACGCAACGGTTAAGACACTGGGCTTGTCAGTTGGAAAGCTGGCCGTTCAGGTTCGAGACCTGTGGCATGAGACAGGGTGAGCTTTGGTTCTCACTTCAGTTCCTGCCCACCTAGAAGTTCAAAAGCACGCAAATGCAAGTAGATTAATAGGTACTGCCTCAGTGGGAAAGCAACAGTGTTGTCATGCTGGCCACATGGCTGCGGAAACATTATGTTGGTACAATGGCCTTGAAATGGAGATGAATACCATCCCTGAAATCTGCAAGAACTAGTGGAGTTAAATCTGCAGGGACTCCATTATTCTTCTTACTCCTTCCCCCACCCTTGGTATTATTATTATTATTATTATTATTATTATTATTATTATTATTATTATTATTATTATTATTATTATTATTATTATGACAACTATTGTTCTGTTGCTTTGTATGTACATTGAGAGCTCCTACACCGGAGACAAATTCCTTGTGTGTCTAATCACACTTGGCCAAATAAATTATTCCCACTCCATTCCATTCCATTCCATAAAAGCTAAATATATAGTAAAGCCTTTCACAACAGTTACATGTAGATATTGAATAACATGGAGGGGAAGAGCTGAGCCTGTTGGTATCCCACACTGGAGCAGCACTCATTGCCATCATGCCCCCCTCCAGGTGCACTAACTGGAATTAAAGGAGTACAACCACTGCAACACCATGCACCCCTAATTCTCCATCCTGACAAGTGACCTGGAAAGATCCTACAGCTGATTGTATCAAGTGCTGTTCAAAGGAATGCACTTTTTTTTACCAGGCTCCTGACAACAGTTCCATAGAGTCCATAATTCAGTCACATGCATAGTCCCATATCCAGAAGAGTTCAGCAAGCCTACTTCCTGTAGGATCTTCCGAACCTGAAACTCTACCATGTCTCCCAAAAGAAATTCTGGAGATTGACTGGCTAGCATTCCAAATGTTCTGAATCTAGATATGGTCTTTTCATGAATGGATGCATATTCTCCCGCAAGAATGACATAACCACAACCCAAATCCAACCATAAACAAACACCCTGTCCAGTCACTCAAATAGGCCAGATGGTACATCAATCCAACCTAATCATGTGGCAGAAAAACTTTATTTATAACTTTGGTCTCCACATGCTCAAAAAATAATAATTTCAGATTGCCGTGCAAAACATTGTCCAAATCAAACTTGCTGGCCTTTGCCCAAGCTGCATCCAACTTTGAGTGAATATGAATGACTTTATCTGCAAAGAAAGTTGTCAGTATATCACAAAGGCCTAAATAGAATCTTTACTCCATCCTTTCTTAAAAGATAGTGGCTAAATTTGAATAGAGTTGCTGAAGCCAAGTCTGTAAATATACTGAGAGAAGTAACTTGCTATAGGTGACAAAAAGAACTGGGCAAAACCCATATTGTATGTTTTCCCTTTCATAATATAAATATTCTGTGTTGACACTATGCATTTAAATAGATGTCAGGAGACAATTTGGATTCTTCTTCCAAGCCCTGCAAGAATATGCTATCTGACTAATGGAAAATAAGGCCGAATTTAGCTTCCAAACCATCATCTCCAAAATCACCAGCCATAAAATTCAGCTGTGAATGCAGGCTGTTATTTCAGTATTTGCAACTAATACAGGTTAAGTCTTAGGGTCAAGTCAATAAAATACTTTCCCTGCCCAGCCTTCAAATTATACTGCTGAAGAAATTTCAACAGGGGTAACATTTTAAAATCAGAAAATTGAAGAGAAAAAGACAGAAAAGTGAGTAAATACAAAATATCCTCTAGCACATAATCAGAAAACAAAAGTATGGAAGACATAGAACTGAAAAAGGTACCGGGTACGTGGAATATTTTTTCCCCAGCATGGGTATGGAAAACTATTTTGTAGTTTTGTAGAGGGTGTATTTCCTCTAAAGCAGTGTTTCTCAAACTTAGCAACTTTAAGACCTGAGGACTTCAACTCCCAGAATTCCCCAGCCAGCCATGCTGGCTGGGGAATTCTGGAAGTTGAAGTCCACAGGTCTTAAAGTTGCCAAGATTGAGAAACACTGCTCTAAAGGAAGTCTATGGAGAAATCTGTCTCTAGTCTAGAGTTACATTAAAAAATAGAAATTCTTCCATGCTCAGAATCAACTTGAAAGTAGTGACAACCCAACATCTTTTATCAAGGCAAGGTTGTTTGGGAGGTCATTGGTGACCTTCTTTGCTCTGTGCATTTTATAAACCAGTCCAAGTCAACTGTGTAATTATATCCAGACACTTGAACAGGTTGCCTGCTAATAATATTGTCTTATTCTTTTCCTCCAACCTCTGTTTATTCTCATCTTCCTTTCTTCTGTACATATTGTTCTACTCACCCATCTTTATCTCTCTATTCCTCAGCCTTCCTATTTGAGTTTGTCTTGAAATCTACTTCTCTTTGTTTCTCACTTGTTTCATCTATTTGTTCTTCATTTCTTTCCCTGTAATTTTTTCGCACTCTCGGTGTCTCAGACAAAAAAAAACGAAAGTGCAGAGTATTTACAAATGTGTGAGTAGTCCAGCCTCTGAAAACAGCCAACTTGTGGCTGAGCATATTCCTACGTCAATTTTAACGCCCACAATATCCTTGATATGTTCTGAGTCAGGAACCATTGAGAAATTTCAGATATAGTTTGTTTCTTGGTTTCAATGCATCACGTGGCATATGGGTAACAGCATAGGTTTTGACCCAGAAATGTAACATTAATGAAGATCCAGATTGCTGGGGGCAATATGCTAACATTTGTAAACTGTTCAGAGAGTGCTGTAAAGGATTATGGAGCAGTACAGAGGTGGTATTCTGCTGGTCCAGACTAGTTCGCCCAAACAGAAGCAGAAATCGTGGGTTGGCCAGTCCTTGCACACATTTGCAAACCAGTAGGGAAGATAAGTGAAAACCACACCTGGAGCAGCATATAAGTCTAAGTGCTATTGCTATTAAAAGCTGTAAGATAAGGTAACCTTCATTGTCACTTCTCTGTCTACCCAATGGCACCCCATTAAAACAAAATACAAGGTTGATACTATATGGTACAAACTATTACAGAATCTAGTTATTCTGTTTTGGATACCATGAAGCCTTCCTTCCATGAAGAAGGAAACAAAGAAAATTGGTCAGGGAGAGGATGCGTAGACTCTGGTTCAGCAGTGCTTATATGCCATATCCTGGATAAAAGGAAGTCAACTTCTAAGAACCTTTTCCATCATAAATGGCTGTCTCTTTATTGGACATTTATCTCTACCATGCTTTCAGTGCCCTGGTGGTGCAGTGGTTAGAATGTAATACTGCAGGCTAACTCTGCCAACAGTCTGGAGTTCGAACCTGATTGGACTCTAAGTCAACTCAGTCTTCCATCCTTCTGAGTTCGGTAAAATGGGAACCCAGATTGTTGGGGGTGGGGGCAATATGCTGACATTGTAAACTGTTCAGAGAGTGCTGTAAAGAACAACGGAACAGTATATAAGTCTAAATGCTATTGCTATTTGACCAGGGCAGCCTTAATATTTATCAACCACAATGTCTCAAGAAATACTTCTGCTTCTTTTTTCCTTGAAGCTACTTTTGATTTCAGCTCATCAAACATTTAAAATGCGAGACTGGATCACTGTGAAAATGTCCTAGAAATTAGGCTGCAAAACCTGATAAAAATGTAGAAATTACCAATTGAGAGATCTGGCTAAGTATTCGTTCCTAAACTAAGGATAAAGTAACTTTAAAGCCCATGCCACTGGTTGCCATGCAACCTGTTTATAGTATTATAGCGTAAATAAGCTGGGCTTGAATTTTCCATGCCTTCTCGCTCAGTCAATGTTGTGATACTCTAATGCTTCTCAACTAACTTCCATTAAGTATGTTTTTTTTCCTGTGGGGTAGAATTCCAAGGTTAAAATGATTAAATAACTTTTATGGTTGAACAAATATAAGCCTTTATTATACACAGTAGGCAAAACCATACATTTTAATTACTTCGCTATCAAAGATCTGTGTATTTACATTTCAATTTTTCACTTATAATTCTGAATTTATTTGACCTTCAAATAGCTCCATCCTAACCCAATATTTTTGTCTTATCACAGTATTTTTCCATAAACAACAAGAATTCCTAAGGGCATTCTCATATTTCGATTAATATAAAACTATTTACACTTATTGTTTTGTTTTCTTAAACATATGCTTTAATCTTATTTAAACATGACTCCCTGGTAAAATATTATATTACTATAATGTGCATTGGAATTATATTTCTACTTTTGTAGTTATACAGAAAGTAAAATGAACTAATCAATATCTGACTATTTTTTAGTCTTATATTTAAAATTCTTTTTCCCTCCAGTGGATTTAACAGTTGTAGACTTCCTTGAAAACATTCTTTAAAAAAATGTAAGGTGCAGTTTGAAGGTATGATTTAAAAAAAAACTTTTTCTATAATATTTTCCCAGTAATTACAGCATATATACATACACATACATACATACATACATACATACATACATACATACATACATACATATATATAAAGGCAACATTAAAAATAAAAATATGGTTTTCTGCCTGGATGGTCTTCTGTGATGAGCCGAATGACAGAAAGAGGGAGTAGTGAGCTCCCTCCCATATTTGGGCATACCAGGGGTTGTAACACAAATACATACCTATTTCCCTGGCTCAGCTGATAAGGAGGAGAGCCTGTGGCTTAGTGGCTAATATAACTGCCTAATATGTAATACAGCCCTGGTTCGAATCCCAGTAAGGGTATAGCTAGCTGATGAGAGCTAAATAGCTTGAAATGGATCTATACTACATATATACTGACGGCTGGTGACCTGTCAATACAACAAACACACAGACACACAGACACACAGACACACACACAGACACATACACACACACACACACATATATATATACACACATACACTCTCTATATAATAATAATAATAATAATAATAATAATAATAATAATAATAATAATAATAAATATTTATTTCTTAGCCGCACCCTCTCCCGAAGGACTCGGGGCGGCGTACAACAAAACATAGGAAATAAATATATCGACATACATATAACAAAACATATACCAAGACATATACACGACATATACAAGGAGGAGGTGAAGTGATAGATAAAAACAAGTAAAAACACAATGTTTAAAAACCCCTAAATAAATTGAATGCAATTAAAATACCCCAAATAAAAAAACCCGTCAGGAGCGATATAGTTGGATCAAAGTTGAGCCAGGCCAGCAACTTGAAAAAGGTGGGTCTTGAGCTTTACACGAAAGGAGCGGAGGTCAGAGGTATTCCTAATATCCAGAGGGAGGTCATTCCACAGGGCTGGGCCCGCCACAGAGAAGGCTCTACTCCTAGGCGCCGCCCCTCGACACTGTCTGGTGGACGGCACCTGGAGGAGGCCCTCTCTGTGCGAGCGGATTGGTCGCAGGGATGTATGGGGCAGAATACGATCCCGCAAGTAACTAGGTCCTGAGCCATGGAGCGCTTTAAAGATTGTTATCAAAACCTTGAAACGCACCCGATAGACCACAGGAAGCCAGTGCAGCTCGCGCAGGAACGGTGTCACATGGGAGTACCTAGTACTCCCCATAATTACCCGCGCGGCTGCGTTCTGGACCAACTGTAGCCTCCGGGTGCATTTCAAGGGAAGCCCCATGTAGAGAGCGTTACAGTAGTCCAAGCGAGACGTCACCAGCGCATGAGTGACTGTGCGTAAGGCGTCCCGGTCCAGTAGGGGGCACGATTGGCGCACCAGGCGAACCTGGTGGAACGTCCCCCTTGCCACGGCTGTCACATGGTCATCCATGGACAGCCGGGCATCCAGGAGGACGCCCAAATTGCGCGCCCGCTCCACGGGGGTAAGTTGAATGCCCCCGATGGCCAATGATGGAATTAATTGGCTGAACCGGGGAGCCGGTACCCACAGCCACTCCGTCTTGGAGGGGTTGAGTTTGAGTCGGTTGTCATCCATCCAGATCCGTACGGCTTCCACACACCGGGACATCACTTCGACGGCCTCGTTGGGGTGGTTCGGGGTGGAAATGTACAGCTGAGTATCGTCAGCGTACAGATGATATCCCACCCCGAAACCACGGATGATCTCACCCAGCGGCTTCATGTATGTGTTGAACAGGAGTGGCGAGAGGACCGACCCCTGTGGCACCCCACAAGTAAGGGGGCGTAGGGTCGACCTCTCCTCCCCTGCCAACACACGCTGCGTCCGGCCAGAAAGGTAGGAGCCGAGCCACCGCAAAACGGTGCCCCAGACCCCCAACCCCTCCAGCTGGCGCAGCAGGATACCATGGTCGATGGTATCAAAAGCCGCCGAGAGGTCTAATAGGACCAGGATAGAGGAACAACCTCTATCTCTGGCCCTCCAGAGATCATCCACCAACGCGACCAAGGCCGTCTCCGTGCTGTGACCGGGGTGGAAGCCGGACTGGCGCGGGTCTAGATAATCATTTTCCTCCAGATGCCGTGGAAACTGGTAGGCCACCACACTCTCTACAACCTTCGCCAAAAAGGGAAGGTTGGAGACAGGACGATAATTGGCCAGCTCCAAAGGATCCAGGGAAGGCTTCTTGAGCAAGGGTCTCACCACCGCCTCTTTCAAGGTGGCCGGGAGAGACCCCTCGCTCAGCGAAGCGTTCACTAGGTCCAGGAGCCAGTCTCGTGTAACCTCCCAGGATGCCAGTACAAGCCAGGAGGGGCACGGGTCCAATAAACATGTGGCGGGTCGCAGTCGTCCACGCATTCTGTCCAAATCCTCGATGGCAACCAAGTCAAACTCCTCCCAGGTCGATTCCTCAAGACTCGCCACGGACGTCTCCATTGGACCACTAACAGGGGCCCAATCCTTCCGGATTTGAGCGATTTTATCCTGCAGATATTTCCCAAATTCCTCTGCTCTGCCCTGTAGAGGGGCCTCCCGCGGCCTCTGAAACAAGAGGGAGCGGGACACCCGAAACAGGGCGGCAGGGTGGTTCTCTGCGGATGCAATGAGAGTGGCACAATATTGGCGTTTGGCCACTCTCAATGCCACAAGGTACGTCCTTAAATGGGCTCGTGCCTGTGTTCGATCAAGTTCGGAACGAGAGGATCTCCAACGACTCTCTAGACGTCTCTTGTGGCATTTCATCACCCTTAGCTCCTCGGTAAACCAAGGGGCCAGGGTGGATCGTTGCCGCCGGAGAGGCCGCAAAGGCGCCACCCGGTTCAAGGCCCCGGTAGTCGCATTATTCCACGCGACCACCAGGTCCTCTACCCGGGGGCGGGTCAAGGTTACAGGAGGTGGCCCAAGCTCCGTCTGGAACCTATCTGGTTCCATCAGGCGCCTGGGGCGGAACCATCTAGTGCTTTCCGGTTCCGCCTCCCCGCAGCGGGAGGTAGCACCAGGGAAGTCAAGACGAAGGAGTGAGTGATCTGACCATGACAGGGGAGTGATGGTTAAGTCCCCTCCTCCCAGATCACTCAACCACTGGCCAGAGACAAAAACGAGGTCCAGAGTGTGTCCTCCCTCGTGTGTCGGGCCCTGAATCATTTGAGTCAGGTCCATGGCTGTCATGGAAGCCATGAACTCCCGAACCCCCTCTGATGCTTCTCCCATCGATGGCAGGTTAAAATCCCCCATCACTAAAAGTTTGGGGGTCTCGACTGCCACCGATTCGATCAGCTCGAGGAGTTCAGGCAGGGCCGCTGATGTATAGCGAGGAGCCAGGTATACTATCAGCAGGCCCAATTGTCTCCCAGGGCCCCATTTCACAACAAGGGATTCACATCCGGATGTCTGTGGCACAGTAGACTCCCTCGGCTCTAAGTCCTCCCGAATAATTACTGCCACCCCACCGCCCCTTCCCTGGGCCCGGGGCTGGTGAAATGCTCGGTAGTCTGGTGGGCACATTTCCACGAGGGGAAGATCTCCCTCGTGGCCCAACCAGGTCTCTGTTATTCCCGCGAGGTCCGGCTCCCCCTCTAAAATTAGATCGTGAATGAGGGGGGCCTTGTTAACAACGGACCTCGCATTGCATAACAACAGCCTCAGGCCCTGGGTCTGTAACTCTTGACCACCTAGACCGCGGGGATTGGTACAAGCGACCGGGTGTAACCAGCAACCACGGTCTCCCAACCGACTATAAGTTCTTAATCTGTCCTCGTATCTGCCCCTCCCTGCGACCGTTGGAATTAAAGAGCCCTGTATAGGAATGATATCCTCCCCCTCCTCCTCCCTTCCGCTCCTTCTGCTCGCGACCACACCTGGAGGCCCGGCTCTCACATCGCTCCTGATCTGACCCACCCGCCCCCGCCCCCCCACCCTGGAGCCCCCTAAAAAGGATAAAAAACATTTCATTAAAAAAACCCTAAGTTTGCGCTTCCTCCACCTCTCTGGGTTCACAAACCCATCATCAAGGTGGGCCCCGGAGGGGGCAAAGGGCCATGCCTGCGAGAGGGGGGATTCCCGCAGCTGGAGCAAGTCCGACCTCGAATACGTAATGGTAAAAAGCTACGACAAAGTCAGGGTGCTGTTGATGTTAAAATCAATAAGCCAGGATCTAATGGGAGGAAAGAAATGTCCACGATCACAACTAGGTGGGAAGATCTTATGTTGGCCAGGTGATCGGTTGGAAGATGGATGGTAAATAAATAGATGGAGGCCTGGGTGCGGTCCATTATGGGCGGAAGAGGGCAGTAGCTAGTTGTTATAAAATAGCAGATGGCGAGGGTGAGAGGGGGAGAGGTAGTAGGAGTAGCCCGGCAGGTGAAATGCCATAAGTCATAAATAGCAGGAAGTCAGCAGGATACCAGATGTTAAACGGGCAGATTATAGTCATCAGGGGCACCTGGGCACAAGCCATGGCAGGTAGTTTGCAAAAGGACAATAGATCTTAGTCTGCCAGGTGGGGGGGCAATAGATCTTAGTCTGCCAGGTGGGGGGGGGCTCCTGCCTGTCTCCAGGACAGGCCCTGTTCTGCCCCTAATGCAGAAGCCCTGTTCTGCCCCCCTTCCCCTTTCTGCCTGGTTCCAGCACACAGCACAGGTTGGGGGGGGGCAATAGATCTTAGTCTGCCAGGTGGGGGGGGCTCCTGCCTGTCTCCAGGACAGGCCCTGTTCTGCCCCTAATGCAGAAGCCCTGTTCTGCCCCCCTTCCCCTTTCTGCCTGGTTCCAGCACACAGCACAGCTTCCAGCAGCTAGTCCTGGCTTCAACCTGCCTCCCCTCCTGGTCCGGGCGCCGTTCCAGCCGACTTACGGCCCTCTCGGAGGCCTTCCGTCGGCATCCTGCATCACGGGCCTCTCTCCGTCCTCGCGCTGCCCTCCGGTGGCCGCCGCCATAATTGGTCTCCAATTCCAACTGCAATCCCCATGTCAGCCAGTGCTTTCTTAATCTCCCTCTGGCTATTCGCCATCCTGACGGACCAAATTAGGTCTCAAAGAAAACCAGGGTGGTCATTGAGGCTCAATCCCGGCCCAAAAGGTGGGAAAAGGGCCGGCAGCAACCCCTCCTTTGTCAAAGAGCTCCGGAGCATTTTCGGAGCTCAGAAGTCAGCTGCCATTCCCCGGAAGCTCCTCCTCCTCCTAATATTTATTAGTTCCATCTTGTATTTTAAGCAATCTATTGTTGTTGCATTTTTTATTTCTTAAATTATTATTCATGGAAAAATATCACAAGGAATATATGACTTCATAAGTATCTTAAACATTCATTTATTATAAAAAATGTAATACAATTTAAAATCTTCCCATTAACCTTTAACATGTATGCAAAAGGAGATATATTAGAATAGGATAGAAACATCATTTTGTTAATTTACGCTATAAATATTTCAGAATGAAAATATACTACCTTGTCATTATTAAAAAAGATAATATGACAATTTTGCTTTCATATTACTGGCAGAAAAATTTAACCAGTGGATAATTCTTAAAATGAAAGTAAAAACTATATCCTTGCATATGAAGAGATTAATTGTATAAAATAAATAATTTTTGTACTACTGCTACACTATGAAAATTAGGTAGTGAGTTACATTATAGCTATATTAGTAAATGCTATTTTTCTATATGTCTGGGTATAATTATATGTCAATGTACATGCACATCACTATCAATGGACAAAGCATGTTATAGGAAATCATATAGATACTGATATAAAACTTAAGAGAATCATAAAAATAATCTATAAATTATTTTACACATTATACAGATGTTTGAAGATAAGAATTGGAAATTGGAAGATAATAATTCTGTATATGTAATTGTATTACTACTGGGAGTACTGTGTAATAAATATGTTAACCCAGTCATTACACTGTCCACAAAAATGTTGGTTGTTAAAGGAAAACTGCAAATAAAACATAATAAACAAACAAACAAACAAAATAGTATATAATTGTATTTAGCATAAGAATATATATTTAATATTTTTAAATACATAAAATATGAGTGTTCTCTAGGCTAGAGCTCTAAAATCCTGTGCTAATAATAACATAAAATTAGAAGGTAGAGTTATATTTCTGTTTCTTTTTTAAAAAATTGCATGGATGCTCATATGTGGCTCCTTATTTTCAGGGCTACAGCCTTTGCATCTGTACACTATAGCATTTCTGCAAGCCGGTTTTTTATTTTTTTAATTCTAATGTTCCATACAGCACTTGACATCAGTTTCAACATAAGCTCTTTTTGACTGTATATGTGTACATCCTCTCGCATTTTAATAAAGACAAATATCAGCAAACATGTTCTTCAGAGTACTTTTATGAGAGAAAAAAACCCCTCTATATTTTAAACAAAATTCTTGAGCCATTTTAAAGGAAGATTGGAACAAGAGCAGATGGCATGTTGAATGACACATTGTCTTATGTTTTCGGAGACAGATGGGGACACCATCCAAGATGCTCAAACAATTTCATGTACAAAACATGATAATCACAGCTCACTTCAAGGAAGAACACAGTGGTATGAACACTGAACGCTGATTTGAGACATTTATAATTAGCAATGTTTAAAATGCAAAGATTTAGTTACTCCTGCAAGGCATTTAGGTAAAGTGCACTCCAAAAGTGCAGACCAGAACTTAGAAATCATTGTGTAAGCTCAGGTTTGTCTGAAGGCCACATTTCAATTTCTTCCGACATACGCATTTTAAACCTTACGGCGAACTTTACCATATTAAAAAGAACCCCGTATAACCTAAAGGTAAATATAAAATAGAAACTCTTTTAAAAAGAAAAAGTGTAAAGGACCTTTCATTGAAAATGAACACAGGTCTTTTTCCAGCTGTATCTAAATTGCTGTAGTTCTTGATGCGTTTTGCTCCTCACAGCAATTGAAAGCATATGTAATTTAACAGCAGGCTTCAATCCTTTAATAAGCTGTCTTTAAACTATCTTACATGGATTACCTATCTGTAAATCTGCTTTCCATGCAGAATGTGACAGCATTATGGAAATTTTGAGTTCAGTGAAGATGGCTTCTACCAAGGAAAGCCACATTTGCACACTGTAAGATTGTACCAAAATTGGAAGTAATTTTTAGTAATTTATAATGCTGTGGAATGCATAATTAAGATAAAAATCTATTTTGCCTTATATCTCAACGTACCTCTTTTAGAAAATTAAATAAAAGGAAAAAAAACTTATTGCAAAGCAATTTATTGAAAAACAACATTGAGATCTATCAGCCTCAAAAGAGACAAAATTCAATATGGAAAGCAATAATCAAATTTAGGCAAAAAGGGAAATGTATACCATTTATAAATGGGAAAAAATATTTCACAAGGGAAAATCCTACTGCGGTATACTGCAATAAATTGATGTTTTGCACACTATTAGCCAAATGCAAAATCTAACTGAAAATTGGCATCTGTAAAATTATCAAAGACAAATTTCTATCTATAGGAACTGTAGCAGCATAAGATGTTACAATAAAGAAACTTGGATTTCCTCAAGTATTAAGTAGCTGGTAGGATATGGTAGGATAGGCTCTTTAGAAGGCCAGATCTTGAAGATGAAACTCAAATACTTTGGCCACCTAATGAGAAGAAGGACTCACCGGAGAAAAGCCTAATGCTGGGAAAGATTGAGGGCAAAAGAAGAAGGGGACGACAGAGAAGGAGGTGGCTGGATGGCCTCACCAAAGCAGTAGGCATCAGCTTAAATGGACTCCAAAGGATGGTAGAGGAATAATGTCCATGGGGTTGCGATGGGTCGGACACGACTTATAACAACAACAACTAATAGCAACTAATAACAACAACAAATCCTTAAAACAGGTGCGTATTTTATCAGTCCTTAGACTCTATCTAACCCATATACCATACATTCCAAGTGATGTAGGTGCTCCCGGCTCTAGACTGACTGAGCAGTTCACAGTATAAGAACTAGATTTAAAAAAAAATTGTCCATGGGGTCGCAGTGGATCGGACACGACTTTGCAACGAACAACAACAAGGATATGGGAGCCACAAATTCCAAGTCTACACTTTACTATGGAAGATGATGGGGTCTTCTGTGTGCCATTTGCTCTGTCCTAACCCAGTAACCCTCACTGGACATTCGGGGTGAACTGGATGAGCAATTGGTGTACATTCTGTCTTGAACTCTGGAGATGGGTAGACACACATATCATATCAAATCAAATCAAATAAATAAATAAATAAAAGCAGTGAGTACTTCTCCATGCAAGTGGAGAAGTGTTGAGTCAGACTCTTTACTGAAAAAACTTTTTCTGAGCAGCTATTTGAGGCATCTCAAAGTAATCATACAGAATACAGATTCTGAAAATGATTTTGTAATCTCAAAAGTATAAAGGACTTTGTAAAGTTCATATATACTCATTGAACTCAGCTGGAAATAACTAGGCTCTAAGGAAGATCATATGGAATTTGTGTAATACGTTTTAATATCCAGTTCCAGTCAATATTTATAGTGCAGTTTTTATACTCACCTGGAGTATAAAACCTGGACTGGAGACCTTCACATACACTTCTACTAAAAGAAAACAAAAGTAGTAATGGTTGTTATGATATTTAATGCAAGGTTGGAAACGGACTTATTTTATTTTCTGACATAGAATTTCTACTAAGAGGTGGCTTTTCAATGGCTATCTTTATACACAAAAGAAATGCAAAACAATATATTATGCAATTATGTCACAGATGTACAGTAATTCAAATTATCTTGAGACACACACACACAATGAGAATGGAAGAGATTGGGAAGACAAGAAAGAGAAACAAATAACACTAACTTTATGATATCATCTGGAATCATGGAATTGTAATAGTTTTGAGTGGATTTTGTTTGCTACCTGGTTTGTTATGTTTTAAATGGCTTGCTTTTCCTGGTTATATGTAGGAAATAAGAACACATGAATCTTGCTGTTCTTAAGAGTGGATGTTACATAAAATATGTTAAATAGAATATGTGTTTCATTCTTTCAAATCATGTTCAAAAACAGACATGCCCTCCACAAGCCTATTAGAACCTCTTCTTATTATCTTTATTGAAAACTAACAGCAGCTTGGCCACAATGATGTCAGTTGTCTTCTAACATGAACAATGCATTGTTCATAAATATATGAAGATGTGAAACCGTAAGCCTCTTTAGGATGATCTGTAATATAACCTCAGAGTCTTCTTCATAAAATAAAGTAACCCTTCCTTTACCTCTTCATGCTTCATGCATATGAAGAACGGTTGCAGGAACTGGGTATGTCTAGCTTAAGAGAAAGAAGGACTAGGGGAGACATGATAGCAGTGTTCCAATATCTCAGGGGTTGCCACAAAGAAGAAGGAGTCAAGCTATTCTCCAAGGCACCTGAGGACAGAACAAGAAGCAATGGGTGGAAACTAATCAAGGAGAGAAGCAACTTGGAACTGAGGAGAAACTTCCTGACAGTTAGAACAATTAATCAGTGGAACAGCTTGCCTCCAGAAGTTGTGAATGCCCCAACACTGGAAGTCTTTAAGAAGATGTTGGATAGCCATCTGTCTGAAACGTTATAGGGTTTCCTGCCTAGGCAGGGGGTTGGACTAGAAGACCTCCAAGGTCCCTTCCAACTCTACTATTGTATTGTATTGCATTGTATTGTATTATTGCTTGCTTCTTCCTTATTATTGTTATTAATATTTTGCCATTTAAGGATGATTCCTACTTAATAATGTAGAGTGTTATCTTCTTGAAGTCGAAGTAGGACAGCAGGCACGTTTTAGACTAAGAAAGGTACACAATACAAGCACGATCCCCAATAAAACATGTTTGGAAAACAAATAAGCAGTTAGTTGTTCAAGAAAATATAGGGAAAGAGATCAGCATACTTAGGGAAAGTTAATGTCTTTTGCCAAGAAACAATCAATTCCATTTCCCCCATGTGTGCATAAATTATATGTGTGTTTATTTGCAAGGATAGGAAGAGGGAAGCCATGTGAAAAGTCATAATTAAAGAACAAAGGCTGGGGCATTGTTTTAATTTTTCTATATGATATAGTTATCCGCGTCAGAAGAAAACAATTTTCAATGTTTCAATTGAACAGAGAGAAACTTGCAGTGAACTAGCAGGTTTATTTGCTTCACTGAATACTAATGATTTAGCAAATCGTTGGACAGTTACTAGTCTTTATGCATGTTACACTATTACACCATGCATTTGGATAAAGTATTATACAATCAAGCCAATCTTTATACTGACTTTCTTTTTTAAAAATTAGTCCATCAATAAATAGCATATAGGTAGTCCTCCATTTACAACAGTTTGCTTAGTGAATGAAGTTACAGCAGCATGGACAAAGTGACTTATGACCATTTTTCACACTTATGACTGTTGCAACATCCCCATGGCCACATGATTTACATTCGGTGCTTGACAATTGACTCGTATTTATGATGGTTGCAATGCCGGAGATCATTTGATCACCTTTTGCAACCTTCTGACAAAGCAAAGTCAATGGAGAAACCAGATTCACTTAACAACTGTGTTATTAATTTAATAACTGCAGTGATTCACTTAACAAGGAAAAGTCGTAAAATGGGGAAAAACTCACTTAACAAATTTATCACTTAGTAACATAAATTTTGGGCTCAATTGTGGTCATACGTTGAGAACTACCTGCATTTTTCAAAAATACTAAAGAGATATAATAAAACAAAAAAATAGTTAGTATTTGCTTTTGCTTGCTTCTATCTATCACTTTAGCATACATTTCAGCTGCTAAGCAAAAAGTGGTATGCATTCTGCGATTTCAAAACGGCTTTTCCCAAATCCACAGGGACAGAATGCTGCCTCTTAAAAATCACAAATTTAATTTGTAAAATACAGTGTTATGATTTACCAATGGTAAATTGTGGCCTGAATGCCGGTAAATTGGAATAACTATGTATGCCTGTCTGTTTTGTGTGCTTGTGCAAATAGACAGTCTGATATATAAAAACAGGCAGAAATACTGAAAACTGGTGTGCTGAAATGATATTGAAGCTGCAGAAGAGGGTTTTTTCCCCCCACATTGTGAAGTTCTCACACAAGTAAAAAGCTTCTTGGTAGGAAGGCCACAGGAATTCTTCTCTGCTTACATTTTATGGGTATCCCTATTTATTTATCATGATCAAGCCAGAGGATTTAGCATCTTGCAGAATTCTGTATTAATGGGATTATGTTCACAATTCTCAGAAGATTGTAACAAATAACAATGCAATCCTACTCATATGCATAAAAGTGAGACCCACATAGTTCTACAGTTCCAGCTGTTAAACACCTGAAGAACTAAAAATTAATTCAAAAGCATTCCACAGGTTTGGGAATATTCTAGCAGGAAGTTCATGTTTTGCTAAATAGGGAATACCTTGGGGTGGATTTATTAGCTTTTCTTTTCAGCTCATAATGGCTTCCAACCCTATAGATTACCATAAGGAGTAAGCAAGGAAAAAGAGAAAAAGAAAAGCACAACTAGTAGCATCACACTTGCATTTCTTATTTTTCTGCAATTTAAGTCTCTATTCCACTATAAAACATGTCGCCCTATGTATTTATAATCTGCACAATGTTTGTGTACTTTGCCAAGGGCCAAACAAAAAGGAATTTAAGGCAGCATTTCTTAATGACAAAATAATAGTGATATACAGGTAGTCCTTCATTGAGTCCAAAATTTATGTTGCTGAGTGAAACACTTGTTAAGTGAGTTTTGCCCCATGTTATGACCTTTCTTGTCACTGCTGTTAAGTGAATCACTGCAGTTGTTAAGTTAGTAACAACATAATACGGTTGTTAAGTGAATCTGGCTTCCCTTACTAACTTTGCTTGTCAGAGGCTCGCAAAAGGTAATCACATTTCATCATGTGATTAGAATAGAAGGGGAACTCGTCAAATTTGCAGATGACATTAAGATGGCAGGAATAGCCAATACCCCAGAAGACAGGTTCAGGATTCAAAAAGATCTTGACAGACTTGAACAATGGGCCCTATCCAACAACATGAAATTTAATGTGGAGAAGAGCAACTAAGATAATTAAAGGCCTGGAGACAAAAACATATGAAAAATGGTTGCAGCACTTGGGTTTGGCTATTCTAGAGAAAAGAAGGACTAGGGGGGACATGATAGTAGTATTTCAGTATTTGAGAGGTTGCCACAAAGAAGAAGAGTTCAACTTATTTTCCAAAGGCAAGAAAGAAACAATGGCTGGAAACTAATCAGGGAGACAAACAACCTGGAATTAAGGAGAAACTTCCTAACAGTGAGAACCATTAACCAATGGAACAGCTTGACTTCAGAAGTTGTAGGTGCTTCACCACTGCAGGTTTTTAAGAAAAGACTGAACAGCTACCCATATGAAATGATATAAGGTCTCCTGCTTGAGCAGGGAGTTGAAGACCCCTACAAGTTTCCTTCCAGCTCTATTCTGATTGACCTATACAGCTCCCTTCAGTGGTTCATTATGTCAACCAAGGTCAGAGCAAACCCCCAAATTTGAAAGCTGGCATTGCTGGAATAATCCTCATTATTTTCAGGAGTTTTGTTCTATTCTAATAATTGTGATTAATGGAACTGGAGAAAATCTGGTTGTTTTGCCATTTTGTCCCAGTGTAAAAGACAGAAAAAATTTCAGAAACCTCCTTTAAATAGAATCACACTCAAAACACACTCAAAATAGAATCTCACTCAAAACAACCCATAATTGCTTGCTATGTATTAAGATTTTACCTCTTTGTATTTAACTGCAGATGTGTGAAAGGTAAAAGTAATGGAATTACAAATAAGGCCAGCTGTTCCAGAATGTGTTTTAACTTTTTGTAGTCATTTCTGTATAGAACATTTACAACATTCTCTGATCTTACTCTTTTCTTTTTTGCTTCTTCCTCTTTTTGTATGCAAAAGTGAAAGAAGCTTCAGAATACTAAATAGCAAAAAAGTGGTCATTTTATCAAGGTCACAGGACTTATTGACTTGCTAGAAGGAGCTCCTTCAGAAGACTGAACATGTGAAAAATTTTGTTTAGCCCCAGTAAATCTCTCTCCGTTCTATGAAAATTATTCCAGCTAAACTGGAATATCCAAAGGGGTGTTTATTATTGTTGTTTAGCGGAAGAGCTTTCAAAGGTTCATCACTACCTCCGTAAAAGTTTGAAAAGATTGAGGTTTCTAAGATATACAACAATGTGGAAGATAGAAAGAAAGATTCCCCTGCTTTCACATAAATGGTGAGGAAAGCAATCAAAAGCACCTCTGCCTTGAATATTTTTGGAGACTCTCAGCCATCCAGGCCATAGTTGTCTCAAAGATGCTTTTCCAAAAGTCAATGGACTGTTTTTTCTTTGAGGAAAACATTTCACTTCTCACTCAAGAAGCTTCATCCTGCCAGAACTGATGAAACTTCTTAGATGAGAAGCGAAATGTCTTCCTCGAAATGTCTTCCTCAAAGGAAAAAAAAAAACAGTCCAGTTGCTTTTGAAAAAAGCTTTGAGTCTACCTTGAATAGTCTTTCTGCAAGAGGTGCTTGCATCCGATGAAGTATGCTTTGACCATGAAAGCAGAGGTGTCACTAAATGTGGTGCTAAACTGTGGCCTCCAGTTGCTTAGATCTGGCCCATGGGGCTGCCCTGGAAACAGATAAGGACCAGTCCGCGTTGCCTCTGCCAGTGAAAATGGAGGTCGGGAGGGCTGCATGCAGCCCTTGTGAGCTCCGTTTTAGCTCCGTTTTCCGCGTTGCCTCTGCCAGTGAAAATGGAGGTCGGGAGGGCTGCATGCAGCCTTCGTGAGCTCCGTTTTAGCTGGCAGTGGGTTGCAGGAAGCCATCCCAGGTGTAGATCAGGAGGCCGTTTTTGCTGGCAGAGCGCTTGGGCCAACACAGGTGCCCCTGACACAAGTGATGTGAAGTTGGCCACACCCATCCCGGCCACAGGTCAAACACAGTCCTGATGCGGCCCTCAGTGAAATCAAGTTTGACACCTCTGCCCTAAGAGATTGATAGAGCAACCATTTAGATCAATGCTTCTCAAACATGGCACCTCTAAGATGTGTGTGAACTTCAACCTAAGGCTGGTACAGGAATTCTGGGAGTTGAAGCCCACACATCTTCAAGTGCCCAAGTTTGAGAAACACTGAACTAGATGCTATGTCAGAACCCTGATTCCTTTTACTCTACTCCCTTTAAAAGTTGAGAATGTATTTTAAAAAGAAATGGTGGAGACAAGGTCATTCTCCCAATTATCCCCTCTTCTCTTCAGGCTTGGTCTTGTTGCAAAAGAAATCTGAAATATTAAATCGAGCTTTTATCTCCAACCGCATTTTGAAAAAAAAAGTTTGATAAATTCCTTTGTTCCCCTCACCCCTCTCCCATGTCTCTGCCAATAACTTCAGAGCTTTGTACACTGCTGCCTTGTGTTTGTAACTTTAACTGTCCAATAGATTTTAACAACTCTGGGTGAATGAGGCGGAACAATATTAAGATATTATAAAAACACCATGCAGAGCTAAGCTGGCAAGCTGTTTAGAGCAATGACTCTAGGAGCAAGCTTGCTATTCTGAAACGGCAGAACGAACCTCTGGTGTTTGGAAGTGGATAGGCTTTACACATGGGTGTTGCTATGGGCACCAGAGCAGATGAGCCAACCACAAAAGGAGACCGCTGGAGGGAAACAAAGAAAGGAAAAAATCTCAAGGATATAAATGGATAGTGGCCAATTAAAATTACAATGCTGCAATTTTGTTAGCTATCAGTGACAGACTAAAGTACACAGCAGCGAAACAGGAGAGAAAGACTTTTGGGGGGCACAGACGTAACCTAGAGATCACTGACTTTAGCACGCTGAGTCCAGCTGGTACTTTTTTTCCTGCATGTTGTGATCAAGAGCCATAAAGAGCGTTTCTAACACAGTAGTAGAGAAAGCGAGCACATATCAAAGAGAAATACAAAGCCATTTGATGACTGCCTTAAAGGGCTACTGGTAACCCTTTCGCAAAGGTACAGAGTGTGATGGAAGGTTTTCTTTAAAAGGCAGCACTTCCCAGTGCAGTTAGGGATTGTTTGTACAACTATTTAGGCTATTTTGGTGGAATAAAATGTGCTTTATTTACAAAGTTTAAATAAAGAATTGTCATGGCACCAACCTGCTTAGTATTCATTTTATTGTATTCACATAATGCTACTCTTTGGTATCTTAAGTAATAATCTGAAAATCTGACCTTCCTTCCTTCTTCCCATCTCTTTCTCCTTCCTTCCTTCCTTCCATCCTTCCTTTCCTTCCTTCCTTCCATCCTTCCTTTCCTCCCTCCCTCCCGTATTATTTATTTTTCAGTGTAGCAAAACACTTGCAATTGGTTTACAAGCCTAAAGATAAAAACTTCAAGTTACACAGTTGAAGACACACACAGACACACATACCCTTCAAAAAAAGGACAATGAAACAAAACAAAAAAAACAACTAAAATAAGGCTACTCAGAGACAGCTTGAACTTGAAGTCTCGGCTATTTATGCAGGATTTTATAGAGCCACCTCTTTACCATACCCACTCCAAAAGGAGCACTTTAAAAAGCTTACTTTTTAAATCTGGAAATATAATAATTTTGGAAGTGTTCCCAATTTTTGGCAGTAAAATAATAATGCCGGGCATATCATTTTAAAGTGGAATCTCATGGAAGTTAATTCAGATGACAAGGACACTTTTAGACATTTTTTCCCTTATGGTTTGGGCTGAACATAATTCCCAAATCCTATTATTTGAAGCATGGATACTTACCATGTCAATCCATGCTTCCTCTCAGAGATGGAATTCTTTTTTAAAAGAGCACTTTCATTCACAGGTTGCTCATTGCACACACAGACACAGAAAATTCTAAGCAACAGAATGAGATGAAAGGTAATGGCTTATATAGGAAGCATATTCATACTAAGGCCCTTTAAACAATATTTTTAAGCGTTAGCACATTTAAAACAGTAGCACATGGTGCTGCAAGTTACAGAGGCAACAAAACAATTATATCCGGCATCAAACAATCAGTGAAAATAATATGACGCAGATAAACATTTGACATGCTACAACTTGAAGAGCAACTTCAACCCAGGCTTTCTAGAACACCACAAATGTGTGTGTGTGTGTGTGTGTGTGTGTGTGTGTTTTCAAAAGGCAACTGGACTTTTTTTTGTTTTACTTGAAGATATTTTGCATCTCATCCAAGAAGCTTCTTCAGTTCTTGGATGAAAAGTGAAACGTCTTCAAGCAAAACAAAGAAAGTCCAGCTGCCTTTTGAAAAAGTATCTTTGGAACAACCATGACCTGGATGACTGAGAATCTCCATAGACCTCTTCCTTAAATTTCTGTCTCTTGGAATTCAAGTAGCTCAATTAACTTTCCCCTTTATTTAGCTTCCCCCACAGTACCAATGTCTCCTTCCCTTCTGTTAAGCCACCTTATGCATCGGCTCCAACAAACTTTTTGTATTTTCATCAGCATTTTCATCTCACAAACTTCTTCCTTGCTTTGCCACTTAATCCTATTAATTGTGGGAAATAGTTTGTGCCTGTATGAGAACATACACTCAGTTTCTGAAACCCAGTAAAATCCCCTGCAAATAGTACAGCTAATAGGATATCAGGATCATCAGTTTAAATGGTTGTGACGGGATGTAAGAATATTTGTCCAGGAAGGACAAGTCTCCTTACAATCCCCATCTCTAGTAGGCCAACCTGCATAGGTGACTGCATCCATATGCAGGACCTGTAATATATTGTAAAAAGTGGGGCTGACCATTAATGGATTCTTCTTATGTTGCCACCATCTATCATAGACTGGGCACAATCAGTATTTAGATATATTCATGAAAAATTGACATTTCTAAATTTGTCTTTTCTATTCTCTTGTTCTGGTTTCAGGTACGCATTACAATACTTAAGAGAAGAGAACCAAATAATTAGTCCTATAATATAGGAATTATAATTGTATTTATATTTTGAAGATTTTTTTTTGTTCACCAGTTAATGTAGTATAACCCAAGAGCTCTCCTAAAATTCCACCACCCATATCTAAAGTGGATGCTGATAAAATATGAGTGTGTTTGCTTGTACCTATATATCTGTTTTACTGTGTCTATATTTTCCTATATTGGAATACCATTACCCTAAATAATTTGCAACATCATTATCTTTATCTTTCAAAATAAAAATAGGAATCTTAATTTAATTTCTATTTTAAGACTGTTCAGCTCTACAAGAATCCTGGATAGATTACAATAGAAAAAGACATAACATAAAATAACAAATGAAAGAAAAGGAAAAGGACACCAAGAATCAATAAGATATTAAATTTTGCCTTGATTCTGGATTTTCCTGATCTGAGTGTATCTCAAGTATTATCACAATATTATTTCTTCTCAGTCACTGGTTACAACAAGCTTTTTTTAAAAAAAAATCAAGTATAATTGTGTTGAAAATTAAGATTAAATGAATTTTCTCATTATCTAAACAGTCAACTATCTATGTGCCTCCTTACCTTACTCCAACCTGGACCTACTTGTTCTCAAAAATTATTCCTTGATGGTGTGTGTATGCCGAGAGTCTCACTGATTCAGATGTACATTTTTAGTAATACTTTCACATAGTTAAACTTTCAACATAAATTTCATCCCAGCAGAAATGACTGGAATTCATCTTGATTTCCGATAGAAAATTTATGGGACTTCTCATTGTAAAGGATCTTGGATTACAACACGGCTTACTTTATAAAATGAAATCTCGCTATTATGGGCAGGAGCTCATGCCTGCAATTATTTGAATGCACTTTTCAGCCTGTGTGTCTTACGCAAACCGTCTCTTCCATATGCAGGTCATTTCATAAGAAGTGGAAGAGCTTGAACAACTTTGTGTGACCTTGCATTGAATAACATGGAAAATTGATTTGGCTCGAGTAATAAAAGACCGTCTGCATTATCTGCATTCTAATTATAATTAATATAACCAGGATAACTGCTGTATTATTTACGATTAGAGCTATGGTGAGCTCAGTGTAATAATAATCTGCTACATAATTTTTTATTGATCTGATGGCTTTATTGCAGAAAAAAAACAAAATGCTAAACCACTGTAGAACTAAAATTGCCTTTCTTGACATGCATGTTTAGAAGAACAAAATTCCATTTAACATTTCTTTTATCTATCCAGTATGCGTGCGCGCGCGCACACACACACACACACACACACACAGGGGTCTTAACATTTTTCCTGTTTAAAAGCATGAAGAAAGTGAGTTGATTCATGCACACCATTTCCCCCATTGTTCATTTCCTGGGTATAAGTCAGTCCTTAGTGCCAGCAATTTCAGCAGATTTCATTACCAACATTTCACTGTGCCCTGGGAATATACAGTGCTCCATTTTAATGGGCTGTCATCCCACTCAAAATAAAAGAACCCTTTGAAAAGTAGTTCAAATGTGTCAGAAGGTCAGGATTTCTCTGAAGAATCCATACCACCACTCAAACAACAAAATACATGAACTTAAACTTCTCGACACTTGGGTACAGATAAAGCTATGACCCATGTCTCCAATTTTGATGTGTTAAATTTGTGTGTGAACAGACAAGCCAGAGAAAAATGTAGAGGGAAAATTTAGAGCAACATTAATGTAGCTGTTATCTGCTGGCCAATGCGAGTTCTAAAGGGGGGAACTGAATTCACCCTGATTGGCTAGTGACCTGTCAAATATCCTTGAAACCAATCCAATGCGTTTTAACCCTTAAAACTGAATAGACAAACATTTTCCTCCAGTATTACTTTCTTTTTTTTATCACAAAAGCATGCAAAAGATATGGATAGTGATGGATTGGTATAACCAGAGAGGGGCAGTGAATTTTTGGATTTTCTCCCCCAAATTTTAGTTGGGGAAGGGAAGCTTAGAACTTTATATTTTACAACAACAAGAATGACAAAATCCCCATACCACTTAAAGGCACTATGTATCTACTAAATTTTGGCAGGAGGAAGGAGGCTCTAATGTCCCAGCTAGAGACTGCTTCTAAGTACATAAATATAGCAAGAGAAAAGAAGCTTCCCATACAGCAGTCTCATTATTATCATTAAATGCTGCAATGTAAGAACTTTTTGAAACATGAACAGCTCAGTGGGTATTAGGTATTTTTGGCTTAAAATACCTCGGCTTAAATAGGGGTTGGTAAAAGGCTATATATAGTCAATTTGGGCAGACATCTGGATTCTCGCTCAAACAATAAGGAAGATTTTACAGGCGAAGACTAACAATAAGGATGTGGATTTATATCCTGCTTTTTTCTCTAAGAGTTCAAGGTGGCTTCCATGAAGATCAAATTCCCCAGTTCTTGTCCAAGCTCCTCTCAATCATATTAGCTTTCTGGGTATAAATTTGTTTCTCCTGGTTTATTCCCATGATGTAACTTTCTGTTGACATTCACTATTAAATAGCCTGTGTACTTTTCTACACCACCACTACAAACCATCACCACCTCCCACCCCCCACCCTGAAATTCTTGGGTAAGATTTAAGGACAAGAATTGTAGATGACTTGGAAGCTACTGAGCAGATACTTGTATTTTTTTCAAAAATCACTTCATACTGATTTTCATGATGTGCATTTTTTTCTCAAGAGAGAAAAGCTATTAAAATGATTGTCCTTACATTCCTTATAATCATAACAAACATTTTCCTCTATAACCTCAATGGAAGTAAAGTGCTTTTTCTATCACAGTTCTACTGGTTGCAGTGCTACCATAATTTAAGTTTGGAAATTGTGCTCAATATAATAATATTTCACACATGTGCAATGTTGTCTTATTTTAGACAAAGGCCAAATAATGAACAGAGAGAAATTACAATCTTCCTTTAGTTACAGACAAGCTGAGGTAGTCACTTAAGTTATAGAAACATAAGAATAAGGAATGTTTTCTGATTAGATCACCATGGCTCTGTTTATCAGTAGGCAATGAGAATATCTTAAATTGTGTCCCGTGGTCTTCATCCAAACAGAAATAATGGATGAACTGATTATATCTCTTGCCTCCTGCATGCTCCCCAAATCTACTCTGGGTTTGCGGGATTTTTCAGAGCTGATTTGACAGGTATGTAGGGGAACAATAGGGAAAGAGACACTGCCATTATGCAAGCAAAAAGTTACTCGACCATTTTGCTGGATGTCACTACTTTTATTCAGGGAATCAGATATATTTGCTTCCAAGGGATATTTTTTGGGAAGTTTTGCAAGACAGTTTTTGAAATGAGTCACAATGCCAATTCCAGTTATTTGACTGCTTTTTTCCAAGACATTTTACCATATGTGCATCTTGGGCAAAATTCAACCTCCTCTTACAGTTATGGTCTATTCATGAACTGTGATAGTGAAATCCCTGTCCTGGAAAATTTTGGGGAATAAAGCAGCCAATACTCTCTTGAATCCACTATGCTTAAATCATCAGATCTTGGCAGGAAAAAAGTCCTGTTTTTTTTTTTTTTAGGTATGAGAATAACTTTTTTGTTGAGCATTGTACCCTAGATACATTAACTAAACTTGTCAGTACATAATTTTCTCCCTGTATGACATGGCAAATGATGAAAATTCTCAAAAATTAAAATGACCAACATTCAAAGGACAGTACTGGCTTTTTTTTTCATTTTGAAAATCATCCCGATTGCCAGATATCAAAAAACCTAAAACCTGCTGCAAAAATTGTTTAGATAGAAAATGTGCTGGTTTAAATATTCACTTGCTCAAAAAAGAAGAAGGTAGAATAGAATAGAACAACATAGTTGGAAGGGACCTTGGAGGTCTTCTAGTCCAACCCCCTGCCTAGGCAGGAAACCTTACCAAGGCATTATAAAGTGGTATTGACACTTCACGTGATCTTGATTCTATCCCTCTGTTTATGCAGCCTCTAGAACTGTGTTGGCTTTTTTGGCAGCTGCTGCACACGGCTGGCTGTTATTTAAATGGTTGTCCACTAGGACTCCAAGATCCCTTTCACAGTTACTACTATTGAGCAAGGTACCACCTATACTGTACCTGTGCATTTTGTTTTTCTTGCTTAAATGTAGAACCTTACTTTTTTCAATACTGAATTTCATTTTGTTAGATAGCACCCAATAAGATAGATAGCGCCCCCAAAAGCTACTTTTACAGTAAACCAGAAAGAGAAAGCCAGTCTGGTGTGGTGGTTAAAGGCATTGGGCTAGAAACCAGGAGACTGTGAGTTCTAGAACTGCCATGGGCACAAACCAGCTGGGCCACATTGGGTCAGTTGCTCCTCCTCAGTATTGGGAAGAAGGCAAAACCACTTTTGAAAATCTTGCCAAGAAAACATTGTGTATATGTCTGGATGGTTGAAGGAGTCGATAATGACTCAAAGGCACCAATAAATAAATAAATCAGCAAGAACTTGGGAGAAAACATTCCCTGATATTTTGCTTGCTTTGCAAAGCACATGATAAAACAGTCAATGTATGCAAAGGGAGAAGAGCCTGGTTTAATCTCAAAGGTTATTTATTCACCTGTGAGCTTTTGTTCATTTTGGATTGGGGAACAACTCCTGGTATCTCGTTTCTCCTTAAGTAAATTTATCTGCAGGCATACGACGCAAGCACTTGCTGCCTAAGGAGTACGTTCATTGAGCAAGAAACATCACAAACTGGCAGTGCTAAAGAGCATGTTCTAATTCCATGCTCAAGAACCAAAAATGGGATTTCACAGTCTTTTGTTGCCCGTGCTTCTTACCACCTCTCTGCAGCTGTAACAAAAAGCTGTTTCAGAAATATGTGGAGAGAATCTTACTTTGTTTTTTTTTTTTACAATTGCAGCTAGTTTTGAATGAACGGATGCTGTTCAGGATTTGTACAGCAATGGGGCACCTTGGTGCTGTTTTGCCCCCTTTTTTACTTGAATAAACAAAGAAGCTCTTCCTAAGGGAACAACACAAGGAATAAAATGCCCAGCAAAGTGGCCCTGCGGGACATAAGGATGTCACAAACTCATCGCTAGTAAAGATAAAGTTTTCTGATTGAGGCAACCATTTAAGCTGACATTCTCCCCCTCTTCCCCGCTTACTGCACTGTCTTCATAGTTGCAGAAACTGCATTGGAGCTCTAAGAGCCGTGGTGGCGCAGTGGTTAGAATGCAGTACTGCAGACTAATTCTGCTGCCTGCCAACTGCTAGCAGTTCAGCAGTTCGACTCTCACTGGCTCAAGGTTGACTCAACCTTCCAACCTTCCGAGGTTAGTAAAATGAGGACCCAGCTTGTTGGTGGCAATATTCTGACTTTGTAAACTGCTTTGAGAGGGCTGCAAAGCACTGTGAAGCAGTATATAAGTCTAAGTGTTATTGCTAAAGTACTTGCAAGATATTTCTAAAAAAAACTGTGGGGAGAAAATGTTGGCATGCATATTATTTTTCAAATATTGTAGCCCTATAGACAACATCCACACTGAAATGTGTATCCAAATCTGGATATATCTGTATTCAAATGTTCATACTTTATATGTTGACATGTGTATATATCCAAGGCGATGTCAAAACCTTGTAAACCTCCTAGATTTGAAAATACCTTCCTTGGATCAGATTATATTAGCAATTATTGCCATGTCCCCAATCTCCTCTTTTTAGAAAAAGTTCATGAGAAGATAGAAAGGGCATTGTTACTCTGGATGGAACCTTTGTTGAGGACGGGATAGGGGGAATCCACAATACTTGAACCTTTGTTCAGTACCGTCCAAGTGTTTTCAAGCACTCCCTAAAAATGAGTCCCTTGGGCTGCAAGGCGATCAAACTGGTGAGTCCTAGAGGAGATCAACCCTGACTGCTCTTTAGAAGGCCAGATCCTAAGGATGAGACTCAAATACCTGGCCACCTAATGAGAAGGAAGGACTCACTGGAGAAGAGCCTAATGCTGGGAAAGACTGAGGGCAAAGGAAGAGGGGGATGACAGAGAATGAGGTGGCTGGATGGAGTCACTGAAGCAGTAGGCGTGAGCTTAAATGGACTCCAGAGGATGGTAGAGGACTGGAAGGCCTGAAGGAACGTTGTCCATGGGGCCCCGATGGGTTGGACACGACTTCGCAACTAACAACAACAACAATGATCACAGAATCTATGGCCTTTTTTCTTTTAACTGTGAAGTTAGAAATCAATCTCTAAGAAAAATAATAATAAGGGCATATCTGAACACAAACATATTTGAAAACAGTATCATGAGTTCAGTATTAAGTTATCAGAATGCAGTATTCACAATAAAAGTAATCAGAATACAGACCAGAAGTGGCCCGATTCTTGCCACTTTATAAAGAAATAACAAGTAAAAATAGGCGATTACATCTCTCTTCATATTTATATTCTATTTTTAAGAGTTTTGGATGCTGTCTCTCCACCCCTCCCTCATTATAATTACAGGACTATTTTGGTGGGGAGAATATAATGCGACTTTGAAAGAGGGAAGTGCTTTATCATGGCATGTATTGCGAGAGCGTTTAAAATGAGGAAAAGAGAATCCCTGTTTAAATCACTCCGAAACTGTTTCTGTGAATGACGAAATAGGACGGTGTTGCAAATGGTTGCATAAACAGAAAAGCTGTATAAATGATCCAGTGACATATCACTCCTGCCACTTGTCTATCCCTCTGGCTGCATTTTAAGACCCACTAGAAGGAATAAACTCTCCATAGTTAAAGTTTAATACGCTGAGGCTTATAGAGAAAGTATTACTTTCTCCCTGACGGTGTCCAAGTCTATTTTTATGGCAAGCCTCGGGGAACAAAGATATATCAAAAAAAATAAGTCCTGCATTACAGCAGCATCGTTACCTCTCCTGCAACTTTATCCACCTTCCTGGATGCACAGAACAATTTTATTCCGTTTTTGCAACTGTACACACAGGCACACACATACGCAAACACCAGCACAAATGTCATTAGCCGTCTCTTCCTTAATCCCTCTCAGAGCCACCGGAGTGTTTGTCCAGAAATCCTAACTCTGGAATCAGCTGCTGCGTTGCCAGTCGCTCTTCCTCTTCATTCCATCCACCAAGCCTCCCGGCCTCCTCCATCACATGTGTTGTTTCTCATTTAAATGAACAGTTGGATTCTTTTATTTCTTACAAGTGCTGGATTCGCCTTATCGCCCTCATTCCTTTGGGGGTTGCCAATTGGTTTTTATCCACGGATGTATCATTTCTCATGCTTCCTTTTTTTTCTTACAAAGAGAAAGAACTACTTCGTCAACAAGCCTCTCCGGAGTGGAAGATTAAAAACCTAGACATCACCTACCTTGCAGCTCTACTCCCAACTGGGTTGTGTAAAACTCAATTAAACTTGTCCCTATTGAATTCTGCATTACAGTACATTAAACAGAAAATTCTTCAAGCGTGATGACAAAGCTTGAAACCTTGCCTCAAAGCTGTTCCTTGTAGCTTTCTTTAACATTTCTGACTTTATGGTGCAAGCCTCCCGTTGACACAACTCTAGTCTAGCTAAGAAAAATCACACAGCCTCACAGGGATTAAAAGAAGAAAAAAATGGGGGGGGGGAAGAAGAGGGGGGAGGAATCTGTTGAAAGCTAAGGCTTGGTATTTCTCTTCTCTTAGTATGTCTATTGAAATTATTTTGCCAGCAGACTAGAATCCGAGATGCGCTATAGAAAAGTGTAATCTAACGATTTCAATTGCAAGAATACGCTCATTTTGTTCAGAGGCTTTCATGCATGTTCCTTTTTTTTTTTCAGGGGAGTAGAGTGGTTCACAATATCTCCTATTAGTACATTATATATGTTGCCTGAGGATTTCATCAGCTGAGGGAACTGAAAAAGGCACCAACCTTTCTCTGCCCCGAGCTTCATCATGAGCAATTTGAATAACAACAGCTTATACGAAAAATTGGATTCTGAACCCCTAAGTTTTAACAAAAAAAAAAAAGTGAATGGTAGGCAAGTTAGCATTAGATCAACATCTAGATTCTGAGCACCAGTGGCTCAAAACACACGGTAGGGCCATTTTCTGCTCCTCTATTTGAAAAATAAAGGAAACAAGAGAAGCCAGATTCAGCCATACAACATTATTAACGTCAGGCAAATTCCCAAAATTGTATGCTTCCGAAAAAATAAAACTGGGAAGTGTGCGAAACTATTGACACATTTCTCCCACATCCTACCACTGCTCCTATTTTACCGATAATTTCTGTGTGAAGAAAAGTGAGCACAAAGAAGACAAGATACATAAATTAGGGCCTGGATGGAAGCAGATAATTCTGTATTAAAATTGTTGATAAGAAGTGAGACAGCAGTAAGTAAATATGGTAAAAGATATTCTATGTATCCTTCTTTAATTCATTTTCTGTTCACTGTATAAAGAAGGACTGCTCAATGCCAAACAAAGAAATGGTTTGGAGATTTCTCCGCAGAGAAGCCAACTGGTTCTTTACATAGAATAGAGTTGGCCAACATTTTTTTTTCAAAAAAAAATAATTATCAAGATGAATGGACATTAAAATACATGAACTAAAATTACTATTACTAATAACAGTTGGACTCATATCTATGATGCATCACAAAGAAGCAGAGATGGGAATAAACTAAGCAACAATGTGTGCCTTATTTTCAATTCTGCATATTAGAATTTGTTAAGAAAAGCAGGCTCAGTTCTCCCTGATCTCTTCTGATTTCTTAGACTATCATCCTCTTATCAGCAAAGCTTCCTCTTGTTGAGGATGATGGAACATGTAATCAAATGGATTTGAAGGATGAGAAAACCAGCATAGGAAAGATGACTTACTTTTTTTTCCTCCAAAAGATGGTGATAAGTTAATACCATACAATAGCAGAGTTGGAAGGGACATTGGAGGTCTTCTAGTCCAACCCCCTGCCTAGGCAGGAAACCCTATACTGTTTCAGACAAACGGCTATCCAACATCTTCTTAAAGACTTTCAGTGTTGGGGCATTCACAACTTCTGGAGGCAAGTTGTTCCACTGATTAATTGTTCTAACTGTCAGGAAATTTCTCCTCAGTTCTAAGTTGCTAAGTTATTGATGTTGATTATACTTGCTTGGGAGGAAGAAGGAAGTTTCTTCTTTTACTTTGTTCTTTTTAATATTTCCCTTTTCCTTCTTTATATTGTTTAATCTATGTAGAGTGCATTGGTTTTATTTGTAGAACATCATCTTTAATAAAATTATTACCACAGACAGGGAAAACAGGCGTTGTTCTTCAAATCATTTCAAGTATGTATGGAGGTTGCCTTAACTGGCATTACCTATACAAGATCTACTCCAGGACTATCAAACTCGCAGCCCGCAGGCCAGATGCATCACACACTGGCCACGCCCATGCCTGGTTTAGTAAAGGGGTGGAAAGTCGCGATATGTCACGTGATGGTGCCGTGACGATGCGAGTTTGACACTCATGGCCTATTTCATTACCTTGAGGAAGAGGCAATTTATTCATTTCTCAACCTGTACCCCTCTCCAAGTCTGGTGAACAAAATGGCTGCTGAACAGGGTCAGAATTCATGGCTATCTCTTCAGGTTTGTTTCTTGATTGGGAAGACAAAGAGAAACCTACTTAGAGAGTTCTTGGAATAGAGGTAATCCAGGTTTGCTATATATACTGACTAGTCTCAAGTCCTCTGGGTTTAATACCATATTGATCTCCCAAAGACTTATGAACCCAACTACTAGAGACATGGTGGCGCAGTGATTAGAATGCAGCATTGCAGACTAACTCTGCCCACCACCAGGAGTTTGATTCTAACTGGCTCGAGATTGATTCAGCCTTCCATCTTTCCGAGATTGATAAAATGAGGACCCAGATTGTTGAAGACAATATGCTGACTCTCTAAACTGCTTAGAGAGGGCTGAAAAGCACACTGAAATGGTACGTAAGTCTAAGTGCTATTGGTACTAAAAGTATGTAAAAACCTACCTTTCCATGCAGCATGGAAGGTAAACTGGTTATCAGCAGTTTAAACACTTCAACTGTGTTTCAATATCACAGTGTTTCCATCCTGGATAAGTCAGAGATAAAGCCTTTCTTACAGATGCCACACACCACCACTGAAAGAGTTGACAGCTGAGTTTTATTTTGCTCTGCCAGACACCTGCTGTTGGTGCTAGACATGTAATACGAGAGCTTCTTGAATGCTTCTAATAAGGACACACGAATGGATGATGGAAAAAGAACTACTAATGTTTTGCTACGAGGGATATTGCTGTCTACATACCTAAACCGCTTTTGTGGCTTTTCTGTTTTAAGTTGTAAGCTGACCGGAGTCAGGCAGCCCATACATCAAATAAACAATGGATAAAAATATTTCTTCTGCCTGCACGCAGGATAAGTAGCTCCACCTTAGAATCATTGTGGGTTGGTAGCAAAGAGAGAGAGAAAGAGATCTGCATTTCTTTCTTTTCTAGAATACAAGCTATCTTTATATTTCATGTATAATCAGAAAAGAAGGGATGGTAGCTCAACACAGTAATAATCTATAAAATATTGTGTAACCTTGCTCCTTTGATTTCTCATTATCTCATCATATCTGTAAGACAAATAGAAAGAAAGGGGAGTTTCTAGTAATTGGGAAGGGGAGTTGGCTGGATATATGCCTTTGAGTCAGTACTGATTCTTGGTTAAGTTCCTGGGGAGGTGCTTGCAATTTTATTGGCGAGATTTCAGAAATGGTTTTGCCAATGCTTCCTTCATAGGGCTGAGAGAAAGAGACTGGCCTAAGGTTACTCAACTGGCTTTGTGCCTGTAGGGAAGGCATGCACAATTAATTTTCCCATGGGACCACAGGGACTGTTGTGGAGGGCTGCACTCCTGCCACTGCCTCTCCCCTCCTTCCCCACTACCTACCTCCATCCACCACCACTGCTGTAGGCCAGACAGAGACAGCTGAAGAGCTGGATGTGGCCATGGGCCATAATATGCTCAGGTCTGCTATAGGGAGACTAGAACTTACTGTCTCCTGGTTTCTGGTCCAGTGCCTTCTGCTGTATCAAACTGGCTCTCAATTGTGGAGTATTCCATCTTTTTTTTTTAATGGTAATGCCTTTTTTTCTTAGAAGACAATTCAACGTGGATACCATGTCCATAAACAAATGGCCTTTTGAAACTGTTTATGCAAAAAATGCTTTCAATTTTTAAACTTAATTTTTTTTGCCAATGTGTAGGATTTATTAGAATTTAATTTTAGATTCTAATATTTTAAAAGTGAATAATTGAATAAACCTTACTTATTTTGTAAAAGTGATTTTAATTATATTCGTATCTACCTTAACAACTCTTGGAACTCTTGGAAGAATCATGTTTCCAGGAGAAGAAAATGCTCTTACTTACACAAAGGGGACACAGTGGCTCAGTGGCTAAGAGCATGTCCATCAGAAAGGTTGGCAGTTTTGTGGTTTGAACCCCTAGCGCCATGTAACGGAGTGAGCTCCTGTTACTTCTCCCAGCTTCTGCCAACCTAGCAGTTTGAAAGCATGTAAAAATGCAAGAAAAATAGGGACCACCTTGGTGGGAAGGTAACAGGGTTCCGGGTGCCTGGATCATGGCATTTAGTCATGATCACAGAATTGTCATCAGACAGTGCTAGCTCTTTGGCTTAGACATGGGGATGAGCACCGACCCCTAGAGTCGGGAATGACTAGCATGTATGTGCAAGGGGGGAGCCTTTATAAAAGAGAGTTTTGTTCTGGGCAAACTGCAGCAAAACCCTATTACCTTTTCTGGACACATATGAACTGCCTGTGGACATCACACAGTTCCACAGTACTTGTTATTTTTTTTAAAGATCCTGTTCACTTCCTCATACGCTTCCGTTCCAACATTTCTGAATGTTTGTTTCATGTAACAAATCAGCCCCCTTTATGTTCATCACTGTTGCAGAGTTGAAGGTTAGGGCATATCAGTCAATTGTTCCTGTGAGTGATCCCTGTGCATATGTGTCGTGTCTTGCTTTAAACAGAGACAAATCTTGTCCTGATCTTCATTCAAGTGTTTAGTTTCCTATCTGCAATCCATTCAATAACGTCTGCACAGAGAAGCACTGTGGCATTGTCATTTGGGAAGATTATGCTATAAACCGTTATATTATCAGAGTTTCATTCTTGAATGATTTAAAACAGGGCAGCTAAAATTCCCATAAAATCCTTTTACACAAGAAACAAGCAAGCTTCTTCCATATTTTAGCTGTGTAAACCATGCATCTTTGTTACCAATCTTTAGCTTTTCACGCAGTTCCTCCTGAGCTGCTCTAGAGCATTCAATTGTATAATTTTCCTATTTTTCCTGTAATGGTCTGCATTTTGTTTTTGTCAAGATTAGATGCTATAGAATGATGGTAGTGGTGACTGGGGCAATGATGATGATAGAAGACCCAGTTCAAATCAAGATTTGAAGAACACTTAATGGAACCAACTATGACAATGCTATTAATATTAAGAAATTACCCAATGCAAATAAATGCATTATAAATTGCATAATAAAAAGTTTTAAGCATCAGAATGAATATGCATCTAAATGAAATGAAACAGATAGAAAAATGAGAACTGGATGATGCGGAAACTATTACTTTGATTACAGTTAACATATTTATAGTTGTACTAAACAATATGATGCCCTGAAGACAATGCAGTATTGCTTGATAAGTGTCAAAAACTCATAACCCAATGTCGTGATGTTGAGGCATCTTCTTTGATATTAAAAAACCTACAGATTGTCACACCAGTATTTACTGTATTTTTATGATCCAAGATTCTATTTAGTATTGACCTTCGTTGCAGAAGTGAGCAAAACATGAGTGACAGTCCAATCCAGGACCACGTTAAGCTAAGGTAATTGAACTTGAACAAGTTTATTGCATTGATTTCAGTGCAATTCAATCAGCTTAAATACTAATACTTCTGCTTAACTGAGAAATAAACTGAGATTATAAAACTATAATCAACAATATATTTACTCCATATAGACCTATTAACATTGGTCTGATCTAAAGGATGGATTATATATGAACAAAATAAAACTTTCTTAGCTGCGCAAAGTATACTAAGGATGTAATATTATACTACAACATTATACGTTCTACAGTGCTTATTCTCAAGTGAATAAGTATTGAACTGTAGACTAAGAGATCGCTATCTTATTCCTGTCCCCTTCATTTTACTTAGGCAAAAAGAAATGGGGTATTAGGATTTCAGCTTTAGTTATGTTTTAATCAATCTATACACTACTGAATGTAACATTGATTGGTAGTTAATTCTTTGTTACATAACAGGTTGTAAGCCCCAGTCATTCCATTTAATTCTTACTGATCAGAACTAAATGTGAAGTGTCTTTTTTGCTTATTTGTAATCAGTATTAACTTTTTTATGTCATAATTACTCTGTACATAATTGACATTATCAGGTCCCCTAGAGGGAAACTGCAGCTTATACTATTTAGTGTAAAATACTATAGCGAACGTTCGACTGCTTGTTTTATGAAAAACCACCCTCTTGCAACTCTACATGATTTGGTCATAGAAAATTGGCGTTCTAGAATGACAATAGAACTTACATGTTCTACATATGTATTTCCAGCTATTCTGTTTCTATAGCAGACTGAAGACAATTTGTCCTCTTACAAATTTGTTAATTTCTAGAATATTTTGGGCTCTTTAAAACATTAAATATCAAAGCACTTTCTCCAGGGGGAAACCATGTAAATTGACTTTTTTCCCCTTGGAGATCTGTAATCAGAGACCACATAGATACAACAAGAATTTGAATATTTTGTTCCATGTACTTGATTAGGTGCTTCTCTTCAACATTGGACTGCTTTACAATATTGTTCATTGTCAGGGAGAAATAATATTCTAACATTCAAGACGCTGATGTTCATATTAGGTAAAGAGGGCAAACTGAAACTGACAGGCAATTCTGTAGGGGAAGGGGACAGGTTGTTACAAAAGCCAGGTTGCTGTCTTTTCCATATATCCAATCAATATATAGATCCAATAAAGAATGTTATTTATGACAGAAGTTGCTACTATCAGGAGAAAGGGCAGGCTTGGTGTCTCTTTAGAGGAAGAGAACATAGAAGCAGCCCATCATAAGGGCACCCCGTGTTGATATCAGAACCTACATTCTTGTAGTAAAGGTTATTTCAAAATTGACACACTTTGTAAATCCTATGTATCAGGATATATAGTCTGCAATCTTATGGGATTCGGGGGTCCTTTAAATCCCTTTAGTGAGGTGTCCAGTGATGACTATAGTTGTGTACGCCAATAAAAGGTATTTTGTGGCATCAATCTGGCTCCTCAAAGTGGGCATTTTCTCAAAAGCATCATTCATCTTCTTTGGAAATTAGTAGTGGCTTATACATATACTGACCAAGTAATTATTTTAATTATTAAAACCCAGAGCAGGCAGTGTAATAGATATGCACTGCAGAAATAGATTTAAAACTTAGGTTTCTATCATCAGAGGAGAGTAAGCCCGCGAATATGGTCCTTTTCATTATTATTCTTTTCCAAAATATATTGGCTAACATCCATGTCCTCTTATGTCATAAAGTAAGACTGGGAGCATTTGACAGGAATCACTATAAAATAAGTTATGGGTAAATTCTTCCTTGTGTCTTTTCATGCAGACCTTTTTGCCCTCTATTCCAATGGGGCTGTTTGAAAAGAACAACCTAGGTTTGATATTAGGCACCTAGGTCATGGTTTCACCTTGACAATAGCTCTTTCATTTCAAGCAGTATCATTTGCCAGGATCCCTAAGGTGTTTTCCTTTTTGTCAAATCCTAGCTTTTCTTAAAGAAGAAAAAAAAAACAGCTATGAGAAAGGAGAGGAGGGGGGGGGGAGAAAAGAAGATAAATCTTAATTCACAAGCCACAGGACTATCTCTATGTTTTCAGCACAAAACTTCAAATTCAATCCAAAAAGTGGATGTGTATTAGAAGGCTGCAGATTTAAACCTTGTCCACCATGATCAAACTGGATTTATGGAGCATCATAACTCTCCAGACACCATCCAGCAGCTTATTAATTTAATAGACTCCTGTCCATTCCATGATGTTCTTGCCCTGACAGTCTCTCAAGATAAGGCGAAAACCTTTTGACAGGACCGAGTGCATATATATTTCCTTCTGTTTTCTTGGTTATGGGGTTGTCGGCAACTTGAAATCTGTAGCTCAGCAAATTTGTGATTTCTTTTCTTATTAAGCTCGCACCAAAAACAACAGCAGCAATTTTTCTGTGAAGTTGGCTTCCTCAGACATAAATGAATGTTATTGACTCAAAACAGGTTAACGGTATTTTAAGAATTTAAAAAAAAAACAAAACCCCATCAGTTTCTAATAGGTAAATGGTCTGTTCCAGGGTTTCCTTATCAAAAAGTAACACCAAAGTTTGCCTAAAATGAAAGGTTGAGTTTAATGGAAAAGTTCCTATGTCTGTGAAACATTCAAGGAATCCTTCAAGTTTAAGGAAGGAACAGTAGTTTTGTAGTATAAAATAAAGTTTAACTGAAAGCAAACTATAGTTTGGCCAAATATCAAAAAAGATGATTATATATTTCAAGACTGAAAGTTCGTAAGTAAGAGTTTCATAGTTTCTCCTTTACTCTGACAGGAACAACAAAAATCTTTCAAAATAGATTGTTTCGTGAACGACAACAGTTGTTTATTTTGGCTCCTCCAGTGTATATGGTTCCAAAGGAACAAGGCCCTATTTAAAGTTTTCCCTTGTGGCTAATTATCATAAATAAGAGGGTGTGCCTTTATTTTGCTGTCAAATGATTTGCCCAATATCTAAAATATTTCCTAAATGTGCAAACTTGAATATTGCATATAAGGCTTGCACATTAAATCTTGGAAAGAGATTACATTAAAGAGCACTAATGCATGTGTTAATTTGTGGTTATAATTTTACAATTCAGCACCATCTTACCTTACCTTACTGAGATATAATTTATATGCTTGGTATATGCTTTTTCACTGATAATATCTAAAATTTATCTCCACCTACATGCATCCTTCAAAGTCCGAGATGTCACTTATGTCCATGATTCTTTCAAATACCAACCATATTGCTGAGAAATTTCCTTTATGTTCTTTCTCTCTCTAATATTTATCTAGTACTAAAGTCTGCTGGGAAATGAAGTTTCTTTTTTCGTTTTTGGATTTGAAAACCATTAAAACTCTGCAGTTACAAAATTCCTAAAGAAAATTTCATTTCTCTTGAAATAAATTGATTCAGAGGGGAAAAAAATAGCCTCCCTCTTTTTGCCATAGACATCCCAATGGCTGTTTCAAGTTTTATTTCAGCTAATTTCCACTGCAGCAATTGCAATCTGTAACAAGGTGTAATATAATATACAATTTAATCATTTTTAATTTATCAAAAAACGGTGCTTGCAGGCATTATAAAAAGGCTCAATAATATAAAAAGAATTGTTGACAAGGAAGACAGAACAAATACATTAGGAGATTCTGTAAAATAGTCTACAGAGACTAAAAAACCCAGTGGCTTCTTGTTTCCAAAATGAATATTTAATATATATTGAATATAAAATGTATTTTAAAAAAATGAAAATAATTGTCATAATCCTTACTTAGGAACATCACCTTTCCAAAAGGACAACTTGTGGACAACTGTAACCCATAACAACTGTTGGAAGATATCTGGCCCTTTGGCATGCTATCAGATTTGCAATAAAAGCAGTCCATTCAATGGGAAAAAGAAAGTGTGTTTAGATTTCAGACAGATTGTAGATTTATATCAAGATTTACTTGCTATCTTGCACCAATATAGCACAAAGCATAATGTAACCTGGCAGCCTACTGAAGGTGAAGGCAATCTGGAGGGAAGCTCTGCACCAATGATTGCAAGAGGCTTAATGAAATTAGTCAGATCTGTCCTATTACAGAAAGCAGTTTGCCCACAGTTCTTATGATACCATATAACACACTATACTCTAAACTTAAGATAATAAATCCCAGTTTCTCATTACCTGTTGTGGACAAATAAATTAATCATATTATATATTAAAACAATGGCCTGATTTACATGCTCAGACAATGTCTGGGTTTTGCTAAGTGCTAAATTGCAAACTGCCCAGCTCCAGCTAGTTTGGGTTATGTGTGTTAATCCAATCATAGAGTAACAAGAGTATAACATTCTTCATCTGAAATTTGATAGAATTCCATCTGAGTTAGTCCTTGTATGACAAGCTATAATGGCTAAAGAAATATCAAGATGCAAAATGAACAGGAGCAAAGTATATAGCAAAAGCATATGAAATAATAAAAACATATGAAGCACATATGTGCATATCCTCACTTGTGTGTGTGTACGTGTGTGTGTGTGTGTGTATGTGTATACACACACACACACACATATACATATATATGGGTTCATGTAAAATATTTAGCAGTGGGAATTATAAAATCATAAGGAGATTAAGTTAGCTAGTTGTGAAATTCTAATATTGCTTTTTAAATGACTTCAGGACATAGGAGGTGCTAAGGTTATTATCTGTTATCAGGAATACAGTGGAATTGTATAACTGGATAATAACTAAACAACTGACACAATGTAAAATTACATTATCAGTGTGTTAAAACAAAATTGCACCCTAAAGGAGTCTACATGCCAGCTCAGAGCTGCAGTGTAATTATGCTTAACTCTGATAATTAAAATACAACGGAGATCAACAGAATCATTTTCATTAAGAAAATTATTAATGATGGTGGTATAATGGTAATTGATTGCAGAGCACCACAGGATAACGCCATGCAGTATAAACCAACACGTTTTAATAATATGTTTGAGACTGTTTTGATATGGCGCATACGGTTGAAAATGTTTGAAATTAAGATAGAAGCAGTGAGATATATTAAAAATGGGAAACCATAAAGTGGCTGTTTTTAGAATATTTCATTTAAAAAAAAATACAAATCCCAAAGTATTTGAAAACTATATTGCGTTATGGATCAAAGTTCTGTGTGCTGCAATAAAAATTGCCATTTGCAGCATCAATTATACAGCCGAAGTAAACGGAACAAATATTTCTCAAGCCTTCTGTCATTTCATTTCATGTTCCACATTGATCATTTTTACATTTGTGATCATGATTTACTGATATTACTTTGTTTTCTATCTAGATGCACCAAGTACTTTTAGCCTTCATTATTGAGATGACGCAGAAAACAGCATTAGTGCCTTTTCCACTGCTCTTCAATGCCTGCTTAATGAAATATGAAGGGATAATTTTATGTAAATAATAATTGATAATTGACTCAGCAGTGACAATTTATGTGTAGTCTCATGTGCTGCAAAATGTCCAGGTCCTCTTCATCTGAAAACTGATGTCTCTGCCTGTTTGAACTTTTAAAATAAAACAATGATTCTGTTCAGTATGTGTACATTTTCAAGAATGCACGTCTTTTCCCTGATTTTCTTTTTTTATTTTATTTACATCTTATTCCTTAATTAAATTGTAAAGTGTACTGTGGTTAGACGCTACTCAGTTTTATTCTATGACCACAACATATAAACAATAATTTGAGAATACTCCCTTTTTTACAATCCTGTAATTCTTTAATTTAGGATAGATTCAGGGCAACTAGATGGCACTGAGCATTTACTGGCCAGATGCCCTTCCTGATGCCATGTGGAGTTCACAGCAGATATTTTTCTTTGTGCCCTAGGAGAGAAACATCTACTGCTACCTAGGATTGAACTCTCAACCTTCCAAGTGGGAGGTGAGAATTTTCACCACTATGCTACCATGCCACTCAACTTGAGAATATATCATCATCATCATAATACTAGGAGAAGTAGTAAACCGAAATGTGAATTAAATTCACGTTAAAGAGAATTTCTATAGTAAAAATGAAAAATACCCAAACAACAGTACTTACAGGAGAAACAATGTATAAGAAAGTGCAGGCCAAGTAAATAGAGGACTTAGTAATTTGCACCAAAATAAAATTTTCATTACATGTGGGATATCTACATTAAAAGTCGTATTTAGTGATATCTGTTGGCATCATCCTTTGACAGCATATCTATCTATCTGTCCATCCATCCTCTACCTTAGATCTGAATGGGCATCAAATCAACATATGATCCTGGGATCCTGGGCAGCGAACACCAAATTGCATTCTACATGGAGCTGCCCTCTGGAATATCTAAAAGCTTCAACTGGTATAAAATGCAGCAGTGCGGACGGTTATGTGTGCTTCTAGAACAACCAGTGTTAAACTTCTGCTCTATAAGCTGCATTGATTGCTAGTTTGCTTCCAATTTAAGGTAATGCTTTTGCCCTTTAAAGCCCTTCAAGACAGGGGACTGGTTTATTTGAGGGATCATCTCTTTCCCATTACATCTGCTCATCTCATCAGATCTGGCAAAAGAGGCATACTGTATGTCCCATTCCTCAAGGAACTAAACTTGGCAGGTCCAAATAGGTAGGAAAATCTGTTCTGTTTCACCTGCCTTATGGAACATTCTTCCCCCTGAAGTAAGGTAATCCATGTCCCTCCATATTTTCCAGAAGTCCCTAAAGATTTGGCTTTATCATCAGGCCTTGGGGTTCCAGGAACTGGTGAGATCTTGAGGTTATTCCATTGCTGATCAAATCTTGTGTATGTGTGTGGATGTTTGCGTTTCATGTGTTTCTTGTTTTTAAACTTTTTTTTAATGTATGCCACTCAGAATCACTTCTTATGAGTTGAGTAACTATATGATTTTGATAAACAAATAAATTTAAAACAATAAAAACATCAACAAAATCAGAAATATATCACACACTGATGACCTATTTTTTGTTCAGACATACCAGTAAATATTTTTTTCTATTAGAAAAGAGTTTCTAAAGTTGCTTAAATTAAACTAGAAAATCTAGGCTAAGTATTTTCGTTAATATGTAATAAAAAAAATTGAATGGTTTTAGGAGAGATGCTGTGAAACACATCCTATATGTAACTAGTACTTTTCATTAAAATATTTTGGTATTTTCAAAGACCTAAGCATGTACTGCATTTTAAGAATACAGGTTCACATCCTCATTGCAATTAGCAATGACTGAATCACATCCAATTTCCTTATTTGTTAGCTATGAAAATCCTTTTCCTTTTTTAAAAAAGATCATTTTTATTCAGCATTTTTAAATTAAAATCACAATTACATTTTTACAGCTTTCCACTATTGGTATTCTTTTTTCTAATTTCTAATTTTCCATTCTACTGCATATTGTTTCATACATAAATCCTCCTTCTTTCATGATTATTATTTTTAGAATGTATATAACATACATACAATGTGATAAACCTTTTCCTGAAAGACTTGTATCCAAAATAAAGTTTCGGGTTTCTTCAGTGAACAGCAAAAGAATTCAAGAAAGAATATACTGTCACCTACAGTCTACTTTCAACAGGACAAAAATGGTTAGAATGCTTACTGAAAGCGGACATATATTATGCAGACTGGGTTATTCATTATTATTATTATTTTATTTTATTTGCTAAGCAACTTGAAAGGGCTTCCAGAACAGCATGAATACATAGTGGAGATTGTTTTCCCTAAACAGATGGAAACCTTCTATTTAGGGATCTAAATCTAATCTAACTTCTAGATGAATCAAATGATACAAATTTCATTTTGAGGATCCCATGAGTATCATTATGTGTATTAGACAATATATGATCAGAATTTAAAAGCATAAGAACAGTCTTATGAAATTGTACCAAATTCCATAAAGTGCAGCATTTTATGTCCCACAAGAAAAAGTCTATTCTTCCCAGAAACCAAAAAATATCATCATCCTTATAATACTCCAAATTTCCCCATCATCGTTTAAATTCTCCAAATTGCCTCCAAATCTAGTGATTCACTTATATTTTATTAATTTAAATTTGATCACCTAGTAGGAATGTCAAAACTATCCAATGCAGCTGTTGCCACCAAATCCAGTTGCACTGAATTTTGCCATGTCTTACTATGAAATTTGATTTTTCAGCATTTTCCAATTGAATCGGGAACAAAAGTGATATCCATTCAGTCTTACTATCAGTTAGTGAAACATGTTCATTAATATTATTTCAGGCTGCATTTTAACCAAATAAAAAACAATGTACATATAATAATGCTGAAGTTAAAATGAGATGTTCACTTTTACTCAGAAAGAATTTTCACACTCATTTAACAATAAAATATTTCGTCAACCTTAAGTGGTACAATCTAAGAGTGATTTTATCACATTATCTGCCTTAGAGATACAGGCAGCCTTATCGCTACTGAGTCAGATTTTAAGAAGCGACAGTATTAAAAAAAAATCAAACAGGACTAAATTGATATAAGAGAAAAAAATTCAGAAATCTGCTAGTGAAATTTTTCATCTGTGAACAACTACGTGGCTTATGTTTTATTTTAGATAGTTGTTTTAGATAAACTGTCATCAATAATTTATTTAGAAATATAAAGATGCATACTAAAATATGTGCTAATATTGTATTATTTTATTTTTATTCAGTGTGGTTTTCTGCTGTTAAAGTAATGCTTCATAGCAGACTTGAGAAATATATATATTCTTCCTTTTTGTGTTTGTTCCCTTAATTAAATATTTCCAGGTTACAAACTGTGTGCATGAGTGTTTTATATAATTATATAAAAATACATAAGATTCTAATGTACAACTACTCATGTAAATTCTGTTTTCAATGTTTTGGTTTTCGAAAGCTTGTTCTGGTCTAAAAGAAATCTTATTTAAAATGTATCATTTGCAATGATTATAAAAACAAGGTATAATTGTTTCTAGTAAGTTTTAATAGTTCTTCATGTTATGATTGACTTTGAATATTAATATAGTAATATAGGCCCTTATTTGCCTGAACATTATATATTGAAATGGTCACAAGGTTGTTAAAATGAAGAAATATTTCACCTTTGTAGAAGTTTTGGTTAGGAATGTTTAAAAGACAACTTTAAAAAATATCAAAGAAGTCTTTATTTTCAGAAGTAACACTGAGACTGTAAATTAATAGCACTTGAAATGTGAGACTAATTGAAAATATTAAAAGTTAAGAAAGAAAGAAAAAAATATATTAGAAACATAGAATAGGAAAGCTAAGACGCAACACTGGAGAACATCTTGTCCAATTCCCTTTGTCGTGCATAAACTCACTACTCATTCAAGTGTCATAGATCTGTATTATATAGTTCATATTCATATTCAATCTGCATTGTTTTTTCTCAAACATGACCACAACAAATCTGATAAGGGTGGAAATAAAATTCAATTTAGTGAAGATTAATTCCTGGTTTTATCCCATTGTTTCAAATGGTCTTTTCCCCAATAGCATGTTAACTCAGAATTCCTGTTAATTATTCATTCCCACATAAATCTCAATGTCTAGAATCTCAGCATTCTGAAATCCCTTTGAGGTTGCAATACAATTGTAAAATTATATCTAACATTTGGTATACCTACTTAAAACCTCATTCTTCTTTTGACCACTCATTTTGGAAATTTACCCAAAATTAAGCATTCTAAAAAGTCGTATGACATTCCTTTACATATAAGTCATATACTCAGTAAGCCAAAGCTTAATCAATCCAATCTTTCAGTTTTCAGAACCTTTGAAATCACAGTTCTCACAATCATTTTCTCCAAAACAACATGGTTGTTCCAATGGATTTTTATTTACTTGTCACAAGCAGCAATATTTTTTTTCTTTATTTCTATTAGGTTAAAACTGCAATTGGGTGAGCCTCTTTTTAAAAAAAAAACTCAAAGGAATGTTCACAATAGATCCGTGACTTAATACAATGCAGTAATTTTATCTTAGGTTGGAAAAAAAGAAGAATGAAAAAGCTGCTGCGTTTAAACCAGACACACTTGAAATCAAAGATCTGGGAAGTATCAGGATAGCTGTTCACGTTGTGAGTGAAGTAGGCAAGTTTTTATATCCGAAATGCATCAGGTAGAAGAAAGATCTATACCTTTAAAATATTCTGTTTGAACGCTGAATAATATATGTCTCTGTTTCATGCTCATGAACAAACCCTTCTCTCTTTCTTAAGGTGGCAATAAAGAAATGCGAGTTACTCATCTCTGCTGCCTGTATTTGCTGTCTACTGTCAACTAGCATGTTTCTCCAGCACTGGGTTAATTCCTTACCAAGAGAGAGGAAGAGAAACTAGCTTGGATTTACCTTTGCTGTACACAATGCAGTTGTTTTTGTTGTCTTCTACTCCTTGCCAAGTCATATCCAGCAACCACTTGGGGCCAGCGGTCAACACCATAGGGAGTGGGGCCTTTGGCTTCTGAGGGGGGAAAAAGGCAACAAACATAGCCCAGTAAGCTTGTGTTGATTAAGAATTTAAACAAAACCAGTAGCAATAACTTTATTTGCCAACTAATTTGATCTCTAAATCGAGAAACCTTATTCCCTGACTGATGGAGAAAGGCAAGAGAAGAAGAGCGGGAGGAGTAGGAGAAGTAGCGGGTTAGTGCTTTGATAAAAAAATGAATGGCAGAATTATTATTGAGGATTTTTCTGAATGATAGCACTGGATCAGATCTCCAAGATTAGACACATCTCTAGTGGCTTTGAATTATAAAGGGAATGTAGGTGACTTTCACAGCAAAAAGCCAAGTGTTTGGAAATGAACTTTAGACACATTGTACTTCGTTATCAACAGGATCTCTATTTCCTGAAACAGACAGGAAAGAATTTAAAGAATCGGTATCCATTTCAAAGCCCGAGTAACATTTATATTTGGTGGGAAATTATTCTGAATGGATAATGTATTTTCTCCCTGCCCTCACCCCCTCCCCCTTTTTCCTTTGATGGCTGTTGATGAGCTTGCTTTATTGTTGCTGTAATAATAATGATTATGAATTCCAAAAGGAAAAGGAAAATTAGCAGCCAAAATGAATTTGGGTGACCAAATCAGAGAAAAATGCATGATACATAACCTGATTCACAAAAGATTAAGAAACACACATGTCATTTTAAAAAGCATTTCTAAAACATATTTTCCATGGTGCAAGTTAGGACAGAAACATTCAAATTACTTTTGCTCAAGTTCCCTGCTAAATCTAAATGCAAGGAATGAACTGAGCCACAATTTAGAAAGGCTTATCCCTAGTTTTTTTTTTTTTTTAACAATGATTGGTAGTCAAATGCTATTTAGACAGTTATCATTAATCATTCCTTGTTCTGCATATCAAACATCTTGAAACTATAACTCAAAGTGCAAAGTACAATGAAAAGACTCTCTAGAAAATAATCTAATGGGCTTCTTTATTTTTTATTTTAATATAGATAGGGTGTTTTTCCAGATGATCCAGACCTGTCTTAGAAATACTGTTGCAGTTTCTATCCCTGATCTAGAAGTCAGAAGCATAAAGTTAAAGCTGTATGGCCACCGTACCAGCAAAGATAGCTGAGCAGTGAGTTGCTATAATCATACTTCTGCCCTAATGCTAAACCTTTAGGTCAAAGATGGCTAACCTTTTCCGGACCATGTGCTCAAAGCACGCACCCGAACCCCCAAAATGCAATGTGCGTGCGGCCTCCGTGCATGTGCCCTGCCCCCATGCATGTATGCCCTGCCCTCGCATGAGCCCCACCCCAATTCATGCATGTGCAGCCCCATATACGCACCATGTCCCCCGCACATGTATGCAGGCCCCTGTGCATTTGCGGAAGAGACCCGAAGACTATCTGGCCAGCGGGAGGCACACCCGCATGCGCAGGGGAGCTGAACTACGGCAATGGCTAGCATGCCCACAGAGAGGGTGCCATAGGTTTGCCACCACCATAGGCTTTAGGTAATGGACCTCTGCCATTATCATATGTAAGGACATAGAGATCTATTCAGTTTTTGCTATTTGGAACTTTTATTATTACAATTAGTCCTCAAGTTGCAACCACAGTTGGGATTAGAATTGCCATTGCTAAGCAAGGCAGTTTTAAGTGAATCATGCCCAAGGCTTTTAGCCATAGCTCATAAACAAATCATTGCAGTTGTTAAATGAATCATCATGTTGTTAAGCGAATCTGGCTCCTGCCATTGACTTTGCTTGTCAGTAGCTGGCTGGAAAGTTTGCAGGTGGAGATCACATTTCCCCAGAGCAGGACATCAGTTATAAATACATGTCCGTTGGCAAACCATTGAATTTCGATCAGATGACTGTAGGGAGGATGCAACAGTCACAATTGTGAAGTCCGGTCATAAGGGCCTTATCAGTGCCACTGTAACTTTGAATGGTCACTAAATGAATAGTTGTAAGTCAAGGACCACCTGTATTTCAATTTTAGCCTTCAGTGGGGCTAACAAAAAATAAACACACAAAAGCAAGTGTAAAACAATTAAAAATTAATTGAACCACAAAAGCACAAAAGCTAAACTGAAAAAAATAGTAGGACATGACCAGGCTGAGCCTGAGGGAAGGGTAAAATGCATCGTAAGTCACCAGTCCCTGTGCGCTCCCAAGTCCAGCCCACCTTGAATGCCTCTCTTATCTTCTGTACATTTTTCCTTGACTGACAGTCGGTCAGATTCTTGTAGAGAGCTTACACTTGCAATTAGCCTTTATACTCCTTTGAACGGCCTAAATCTCCTGATTTCTGTGGCGCTTGGCAAAAATCAACCCAACCTGAAGGCCAAATGAAGAGAGGTAGTTCAGAAGAGACTTTTCTACAGGTAGTCCTTGACTTACAGCAGTTCATTTCGTGACCATCGGAAGTTAGGGCACCGAAAAAAGTGACTTATGAGCGTTTTTACACTTTCAATAATTATAGCATCCCATGGTTACAAATCAAAATTTGGATACTTGGCAACTGGTTGAAATTTATGATGGCGGCAGTGTCCCTAGGGTCATGTGAAGGTTATCTTTGGTAACCTTCTGACAAGCAAAGTCAATGGGAAAGCCAGATTCACTTAACAACTGTGTAAGTAACTTATCAACTGCAGTGATTCACTTAACAAACTTGGAAGGAAAGGTGAGGCAAAATTCACTTAAGAAATGTCTCACTTAACAACAGAACTTTTGGGCTCAACTGTGGTTGTAAAGTCAAGGACTACTTGTTTTGGCAGCTAAAAGCATGGCAAAGGGCTTGGAAATAGGCATCCAAGGGGGAAGGAGGAGGAAAAATCAAGAATGGTGGCTCTGGCCTCCTGCTTTTTATAGAGTGTTGATTGGGCTTTGACTATATATAGTAATTGATGTCATCTCAATTTTTGACCTCCCTCTAAAGATGCTCCAGCTTGGAAGTGATGCAAAAGAAGACTTGCCATCCTGCACTTAAGAAATGAGATTCTAAAATCTTTCTTCTGCATTCATTCAAAAGAAAAGCAAGTTTTAGCTTCTAATCTTTTATTTTAAAAGTGGGAGGATCATCCTAAATTCACTGAGAATATAGTAAGTGAAGCTGCCAATTCTTTTGAATGGAGGGGGTCAACTTAAATTCAGAGTCCTCTCCTTCCTGATAAATACAGCATTTCTATCTTTCATAATGTCCAATATAATATTCTCTCCCTGGGCATTAAATAAAGCTAGTATTATCATATTTTCAGCATTACTGGAATTTAACATTTTAACATTCACTTGTGGCAATGGAAAGAAAGGAAGTGTTTTACCATTATGAGTCAGTTGATAAAAAGCTCATGTTACCAGAGGTTTATAAATCAGACTTCCATGATTAATAATTTCTTTAGTAGCAGAATTCTAATACATAAGTCTTGATGTATTCATTTAAAAGGAGAGAACAAATCCACATATGTGCAGATGTGTTATCACGTTTGAAATGAATGAGTTTCATTTTACTTTTGTAAACTAATTTAACACATTTGCACTTCCTAAATCAATACACTAATTAGAACACAGTTAAGTTTTGGGCAATTGCGCTCAGAATTTTGCAGTAAAATAATCTAGGACTTTGCAGTTTTTTTTTAAAAAAAAAGCATGCAGGAATGCAAATGAAACATCAGTTTCTGAATTGTTAAAGAGGTCGCTGCAACCATGTAATATAAATCCTGCCCTTTTTAAAAAAAATGTCTTATGCATGCAACCCATATGAATTATAAAAGGGCTTCTATGTAGTCACTAATTTGCCTTTTTCTTTAACCTTTCATTGGATTCCCCTTTAGCTGCATCTTTTTCGAAGTTCCAACAGATGTTTAGAAATCACTTTTGGCCTCCCTTCGTCCTTCTCTTTCACAAAATTTGTAAATTCCTACTACATTGCAAACTAACTGATCACAAAAACGTGAATCCAAGATAAACACATACACGAAGAGGCACATAGAAAACAACCATATAGAATATATTATAATTAGACATAATAATCATTATTTTTAATAACCCTGTAATCCCTTGAACAGTAACGGAATATAGCTGATCATTTACTGGCCAGATGCCCTCCCTGATGCCTACACAGAGGTCACAGCAGATATTTTCCCTTTCTGCCCAGAAAGAAAAATATCTGCCACTACCTAGGATCGATCTCACAGCCTCCAGATTGTGAGGCGAAAGCTCCACCACTAGGCCACCACACAGCTCACAATTTATATATATATTTATAATCCACATTAAATGAAAAATGTAAAAAAGAAAAATATTTTTAATTCATTCAAGGCTTTTTCTCATATTTAAAAAAAATAACATGCTTTGTTTAAGGGAGGACTCCTTTAAGTTTTATTTCCATTTAAGCTCACCATTTTCTAATATAGTGTGCATGAAGAAGGCAGAATGGTGCAGCAGGCAAAAGTCAGTATTTAGAAGTTAAATTTAATGTTTTATACCTAGATGTATACTATGAGTCTGGAGGGAGGGGGCGTCTGCCATACTTGCAACTGCCAAAATTTGTATACTATTCCACATACCCTTTTCCTAGTAAATGTGTTAAAAAAACCAATAAAATTTTCTGGAAAAAAAAGAAGAAGTTAAATTTCAACCTACCAGATGACCTTCAAAGATAGGTTGGATTGAGTGGGTAAAGGAAGAAAAATAATTAAAGATTTTAGGATTTAAGATTTCTTTTAAAATATTCCCCATACTGGTTCTGACTTTTGGACTGGGAAGGCTAATTAACCAGTAAGACTTGCTTTTTCCTCCCATTCATCAATCTTCATGTATTTTCCTCCTAACTCAAATTGAGGACCTACCTTTAGAAAACCCACTAATATACTAGTTCTGGTTTTCACTACATGGAGCAAAGCTCTGTGTTATTTGGACTATGGGGAAATAAAAGTTTGAGCACTAATGTTGTAATATCCTGGGGATTTGGGCTATTCTTTCATCTTATTGTGGTAAAGGTTAGCTGGTCATTTCTAGCACTCATTGTGACATTTGCTGCTGGAATTATCTTTATGTTAGGATCTGTTCTTTTCAAAGGAGATCAAGACTACAGACAACATAACCTGGACAACTTATTCTCATGTTCAGCAACATGATTAAGAAAATAAAGTCTTACTCTATTTTTACTCAAATATACACATAATATCCACAGGTTTCATTGTGGCCTCCATGTCAAATGCACATGTTTCAAGTTAGTAACAAATCTCAGCAATCAACTTCACTGTCCTGATGGAGAAAACTGAAGTTTTTTTATTCAGTTTAAAAGAACCCTAAAAAACTGGTTATTCCGTCAAATTAAGGTGTTTGATAAGTCCTTTAGGTTGAGGATGATGTGTGAGAATGCTGTTTTTTATTTGTTCCCTTGGAGAGATTGTGTTTTTTTTAATGCATTATTGCTTTCTTACTTTTTAATCTTGTGAAGTTGCTCAGAGTAATTTAGGAGTTGAGTAGCCTAAAAATTGGATGGATGGATGGAGGAAGGGAGGAAGGAAGGAAAGAAGGAAGGAAGGAATAGAGACTGCTAGAAAGGCATCTCTTGATCTATCTGCCATGTTTCTATTTCGGATCTTTCTTCCTCCCCAGGTATCTGCATTTCTTTACTATTAATTCAAATTTTAAAAAAAATTAATTATCTCTCTTAAATCTTCTTCTCTTTACAACCTTCTAATGTATTTTTCAGTGTAACCTTTCCTTTAATAACTCTGAATGCAAAATCCTCAAAATAAGGGCATACTTTAAAAAAATTATAAAAGAGCTAACAACCTCTAATCCAAGTTTTCTATGACATATAATTTTACTCTAACCTTAATGAAATAAGAACATTATTTAAAAGGAAAACCCAGCAACTGATATCAAATACTTAGCAAAGAACATAAAAGTGACACACGTCTTCTAAATTTTAATCTAAGGTAACAAACCTCTGATCTTTATTGCTTCATGTAACAAAACCAGAAAATATTTCAGCATTTTTCAATTATTCAATTTCAGGATCAGGCCAATGGGAACAAGGCACACGAGGCCAAAAGTGGATCTCCCAAAAGGGAGCAATTAGATTCTGCTAATGAGGATAAAAGAGGTTAAGCAGATACATGGTTTTTACCAGCCTTTCACGTAATTCAGCAAACAAGTGAGGTAAACCGAAAGGGCTGTTTATGAAGACTCAAAAGGTTAATAAAGATAAAAATAGCCATTGACCATTCTTTCGCTTTTTAACTTAAAAGGAATTGTTCATAATTCAGTCATTTTAGATAAATTGTACATCTTGTTATTCTTTGGGTTGCAACATCACAGTTTTCTTGGCAGCAATATCAATTAGTCTGCCACTACTCTAGAAAGAGTGCAGAGAAGAGCAACAAAGATGATTAGAGGACTGGAGACTAAAACATATGAAGAACGGTTACAGGAACTGGGTATGTCTAGTTTAATAGAAAGAAGGACTAGGGGAGACATGATAGCAGGTGTTCCAATATCTCAGGGGTTGCCACAAAGAAGAGGGAGTCCAACTATTCTCCAAGGCACCTGAGGGTAGAACAAGAAGCAATGGGTGGAAACTAATCAAGGAGAGAAGCAACTTAGAACTAAGAAGAAATTCCCTGACACTGGAATAACTTGCCTCTAGAAGTTGTGAATGCTCCAACACTGGATGTTTTTAAGAAGATGTTGGATACCCATTTGTCTGAAGTGGTGCAGGCTTCCTGCCTAAGCAGGGGGTTGGGCTAGAAGACCTTCAACGTCCCTTCCAACTGTTATTCTATTCTATTCTATTCTATTCTATTCTATTCTGTTCTTCCTTATTTTTCAAACCGTTTCTTTTCCTATGGACTTTGTTTCTTCTGGGTCTCTTATTCAAGTAGGAACCAAGTATCCACGCTTAGCCATGGCCGTTAAAACGTAGCTACATTGACCCAAAACGTATTCCTGACATTAGGGAAATTATAGCAGTTTATTCTTCACAGAATCAACTAAAATTCCTCAACCTGACAAGAGCAGAGTTACTCATTTTCCCTTTTCAAAATGGCATCCTCAGAAGAAGTAGTCAGTCTTACCAGAGTATAAACAACTGGTGTGAATATTTCAGGCAATGTTAAAAGGAAAAGCATAACTTGGAGCCAGAATAAAATCTAAATTTGATTTAATTTAGAAGTAATTAAAATAGTAAGCTTACAAGTAATTAAAATTAATGAAACACAATTAATATTATCTATTTCAATGCTTTTATAACCTTACCAGTTACTTGACCTACTGAAAATTATAATCAAATGATAATTTTTGAAGGCAATAGGAGACATTGAGGTCTCTACATCCAGCTCTATGGTAGATAGAAAACAAAAGACTGATACTTAAAAATCAAACTTGTTGTATCGTAATATCCAATGCATTTCAACTATTGGCATGTATGCAGAAGTCTTTTTATTTTAATATCTTATTTAAAAAATCTTATTCCAGAGCATCATTTTTAGAAGTGTACATTCTCATTAGCAAATTGTTTAGCCGAACATTCAGGATAAGACACATAAAAAGCTATTGTCTTATGCACCAAGCAATCTCAGTGAAACTATTCATAATATTCAGGAATCAAACTAAGATTTGATTATTCCTTTGCCCTTCTGTCTGTTCGTCTTTGGTACCCTCCCTTTCTTATGGTTCAGAGAGGAGCACTTTGTTTTCCTCCTTCTATATCTGTTTTTGCCATGAAAGATAATTCTATATTTGGATAAGGCCTGAAAAAGAAAACATAGTTTAAAAACTGCTGATTTGTATATTCTAAAATCATCTTCATTATTTATTCATTAGTATTTACAAAAAAGAAGAAGAAAAGCACACGGGAATGCATCATGCTTGAATAAATAGCTGCCAGACTTGGGGTGGGAGGTGGGGGGAACAGGGAGAAGTAACGAATGGAAAATAGAAATGAGTATTCACAGATGGAATCCCATATGACAGCTGGGCTTCCCTGCAACTAGAGAAACCCAACTGTTTACCCCAGGAGATGATCACTAGAAAAACAACACACCGTTCCCACACTTGACAGACTTCCACAAGCTTATAACAAAGGCAATTTGAAGAAAGGGAAGGAGAAAACAAATGTATATTCAAACTGTACCTCTATAAACGCCAATACAATTTGCAATAGTTTTTTTAACCTATTAAGGGTTCTAAACTACTGCAAATAATCAAAACTTTCAGCTGTCCCTATGATCTAAATCAAGACAGGACAATATGGGCGTAACTTTGTTATGCAGTATATATCAGTGAAAAATCCACAAGAGATATACGTAAAGGCTCCTCTCACACATCTGTGCTAGTTGTTTCCAACACCAGGGGGTGTCATCTCCATTTCAAAGCCGAAGAGCCAGCACTGTCCGAAGACGTCTCCGTGGTCATGTGGCCGGCATGACTAAATGCCAAAAGCGCACAGAACGCTGTTACCTTCCCATCAAAAGTGGTCCCTGTTGTATTCTTTCCTCCCCGACTTACGACCGGGGAATTCCCCCTGTTGTCAGCCAGCAACAGCCATGCTGCGCCTTAGCCAATCAGGCGCTGCATGGCTGAAGGCGGGCTGATCTGATCTCCTGATTGGTTCCTCGGCCTGACAGCTCTCCCTTAAATAGCTGTCAGGCTAAGGAACGGGCGATTCTCTCCTGTATTGCTTGCTGTTGTTAAACGTTAATAAATAGAGTTGGACGTTCCTCAGTGTGTCAAGCCTCGTCTTTCCCCACACTTCTTCACTGGCGACGAAGGTGGGATCCTCCTGAGGCGACGACCCTGACGGAACCCAACCTCTTCACACAGCCGCTTGAGTTTAGCTCCCCGAGCCGCACAACTCCAAGCCGCTATGTCTTCGCTTCCTCCGTTCGCTCCCTTCGGAACCGAGGGAGAAGGATGGACGGGATTTTTGGAACGCTTCGAGTGTTTCCTGCGAGCCAACGGGAAAAGGGGTATCCCGATGGAGGAGAAGTGCAGCTTCTTCCTCAGTAGCTGCGGAACCCCGATGTTCAACGCCGCCCGGGCGTTGGCAGCCCCTTTGCCAGTCCACGATCTCGACTGGGATACGCTGATGGCCAAGCTGAAGGGACATTATGCCCCGACCCCATCGAAAATTACCAGGCGGTACGCTTTCCGTCAGTGCGTCCAGAAGCCGCACGAAGACGTCAGCCAGTTCCTCCAGTCCTTGCGGACCACAGCTATACCCTGCGAGTTCCCGGACTTGGAGGACAACCTGGTGGAACAATTTGTCAGCGGAATCAGGGACCGCCGGCTGAGGAGGCGTCTCCTGGCTCGGCCAGAAATCACCTTGGCAGAGGCGGTCGCTGAGGCACGGGCGGTGGAGTTGTCTGAGCAATCCGTCGCTGAGATGGACCGCCACCCGTTTCCATCTTCCCCAGCGCATACCTGCCTCATTGATCAGCTGGTGCCCATGCCGAGCCCGGCTGAAGAAGAGGAAGAGCTCGTGGCTCGCCTGGCAGAACTGCAGAGACGCCGCAACCCGCGACCTCCGCGCCAGACTTTGACAACCTGCCTTGGCTGCGGGGGCAGCCACGACCGGTCCGCCTGCCCATTCCGGGCATCCATCTGCCGCCGGTGTTCGAAAAAGGGGCACCTGGCCCAAGTTTGCCGAGCTGTGCTGCCACCACCACCACCCCAAGGAGCCACAGGCCAGCAGATGACAGCAGGACCGCAGCAGCCCCGCCGCCAGCCGCGCTCGAGAGCCAGCTGCTACACCGTGGAGCCAGGCCCAGCAGCCGCCCCTGCTGAGGCGATCTACCAGGCTTCCGCAGGTGCGGACAGAATCAAGGCGTCAGTCCTCATTGAGGGCGCGCCTTGTGTAATGGAGGTGGACTCCGGCTCGTCCCGCTCCATAATTGCCTGGGCTGACTTTCACAAACTGTGCCCCGGCGTCCTTAAACGTCAATTGACTGCCAGCCCCGTGGCCCTAAGGGACTATCAGGGGTCACTTATCCCAACCCTGGGCTGCTATACGGTCAGGGTTGAATACGGGGGGTTCTCGGGTTGCCTGCCAGTCCCAGTAGTTGAGAAGCCCCTCCCCGCATTGCTGGGGCTGGATTGGTTCCCCGCCCTTGGTCTCTCCGTGCAGGGGGTGCACTCCATCTCAGACACGCCCCCTGACGTAGCTGCTGTCATCTCCGCCTACGCGGACGTCTTTGACGGCCAGCTGGGACACCCCCATCTCTCTTAACTTAGATCCCCAGGTTGCTCCCATTAGGCTGAAGGCCCGCAGGGTGCCTTTTGCCTTAAGGGCCAAAGTTGATGAGGAGATTGACCGCTTGCTGGCGCAGGGCGTATTGGAGCCTGTTGACTACTCGCGTTGGGAGACCCCAATAGTGGTCCCTGTGAAGGCCGACGGCTCCATACGCCTCTGCGCCGATTTTAAATCCACCATCAATTTGGCCCTTCAGGCAAACCCCTATCCAGTCCCTGTCGTACAGCACCTGCTCCACTCCCTGGGGCAGGGCTGTATTTTCGCGAAACTGGATATGGCGCAGGCCTACCAGCAGCTCCCGGTGGATGACGAAGCGGCGGCTGCGCAGACTATCGTCACCCACCGAGGGGCTTTCCGTTGCCGCCGCCTCCAATTCGGCGTTTCCGTGGCCCCGGGGATCTTCCAGAGCCTCATGGAGCGATTGCTCCATGGGCTCCCTGGCGTTGTACCCTATTTCGACGATGTCCTGATCGCTGCATCCAGCCGCTCAGGACTCCTCGAAGTACTGGGGAAGGTCCTCGACCGTTCTAGGGGCGCGGGTCTCAAATTAAAGCGCAGCAAATGTTCATTTGCTGTGCCTAAAGTGGACTTCCTCGGCTTCTCCATAGATGCCCACGGAATCCACCCCACCCCTGTCAAAGTCGCAGCCATCAAGAACGCCCCCACCCCCGCCTCTAAGGCGGAGCTGCAGTCGTTCTTGGGGCTTTTAAATTTCTACGCGCCATTTCTGCCGCACAAGGCGTCACTAGCCGAGCCGCTGCATCGGTTGCTCGACCGATCGGCGGCCTGGCGCTGGGGCAGCCGCGAAGCGCATGCGTTCGCGGCTGTCAAAGACATGCTGACGTCAGAGGCAGTCCTAGTCCAATATAGTGACAGGATGCCCCTGACTCTAGCGTGCGACGCCTCCCCCGTGGGTTTGGGGGCTGTCCTGAGCCACGTCCTCCCCAACGGCTCGGAAGCCCCCATAGCTTTTTATTCCCGGACACTCTCTCCAGCGGAGAGAAATTACAGCCAGATCGACAAGGAGGCTCTGGCTGTCGTGTCCGGGGTTAAAAAGTTCCACGAATACCTCTACGGACGGCATTTCACGCTCTTCACTGACCACAAGCCGCTCCTTGGGCTTCTGGCCGGTGACCGTCCGACCCCCCCCATTCTGTCACCCCGGATGACACGCTGGGTGGAGTTCCTAGCGGCATACTCGTATGCCCTGGTCTACCGCCCTGGCAAGCAGCTTGGGCACGCTGATGCCCTCAGCCGCTGCCCCTTGCCCGTCTCCGACCCTCAGACAGTGCCTTGCCTGTCTGTTTTGGCCATTGCAGACCTCGCCTTGCCGCTCTCCGCGGGCGATGTGGCGGCAGCGTCTCTGGCCGACCCCACCCTCTCCCAGGTGATGACCTGGGTTCTGCGGGGGTGGCCTGGGGGACCGGTGTCCGACGACCACTGCCCCTACAAGGCCAGGCAGCTAGAGCTGTCCCTTCACAGTGGGTGCCTCCTGTGGGGGGACAGGGTGATCATTCCACCCACACTGCGCGAACAGGTGCTGTCTCGTCTCCATGAGGGCCACCCTGGCATTGCGCGCATGAAGGCGCTGGCGCGCAGCTATGTTTGGTGGCCCCATCTGGACAACGAGATAGCTACCTGGGTTGCCAGGTGCTCGACCTGCCAGGTCTCCCGTCCAGCGCCTCCAGCGGCCCCGCCGCGGGAGTGGGAGATTCCTCGCGGCCCATGGTCACGCCTCCACCTGGATTTCGCCCGCCCCTTCCGAGGCCAGGTTTTCCTGGTGGTGGTGGACGCTTACTCGCGCTGGGTGGAGCTCATCCTCATGACCTCCACCACAGCTGAGGCCACTGTCCGAGCATTAACACGCCTGTTTGCCACCCACGGCTTGCCAGACGTCGTTGTGTCGGACAATGGGCCGCAGTTTGCGTCCACCGTGTTCCAGGAATTCCTGGCCACCCAGGGCATCCGGCACGCCCCAGTCGCTCCCTATCATCCGGCCAGCAATGGCCGGGCGGAACGCGCTGTCCGCTCGGCCAAGGACGCCCTTGGACGAATGGACAAGGGCGACTGGCCCACGAGGGTGGCTGCTTACCTCCTGGTTCAGCATTCCACCCCGTGTCCACTGTCAGGGAAAACCCCCGCTGAGCTGCTGATGGGCCGGCGCCTGCGGACCACCTTAGATAGGTTGCACCCAACCTATTCTGAGGCACAGCCGAGCAACCTGGGGCCCTCTCCCCGCTCCTTCCGTGAGGGCGATTCCGTTTGGGCAAGGGCTTTCTCCGGGGATCTTAAGTGGGTGCCTGCCACCGTCACTTCTGTAACCGGCCCCTGCTCTTACAGGGTCCGGACCGCCGACGGTGCAGACTGGCGCCGCCACGTGGATCAATTAAGGCGTCGCGAACCTTCGGATCCACACAACCCCGCAAGGTCGGCCTCGACCATTCCACCAGAGGCCCTGGGGTTGGCGCCGCACCCGATTCCCCTGCCGTGGCCGTTGCCCAGGCCGCAAGAAGTTTCAACAGAGACTGTTCCCAGCGCTCTCCACCTTCCACAGCCTTGCAGAGTCCCAGCCCCCGTGGGGCTACCAGCTCCTCCATTGCACCCGATATTGGCCTTCGCTCAATCAGGCCAGCCTTTCCCTAGTAGCAATTCAAAATTCCCTGTCTCAAGCCCGCCAGCGGCCGCGCCACCCCGGCCCTGCCTACCTGCTCTTGAGTCTCCGCCTCCACCTCCGTCTGAGATAGGCCTTCAAGATGGCGCCCGGAGCTCCACTCCCTTCAGGGAGGAGCTCCCACGGACACCACCTCCTTCTCCGACGGTCTGCCCAGTTCTGAGGCGTTCTGGGCGTGTCCGACGCCGCCCAGCCTATCTTAGCGACTACGCATGCTCCCTTGTTACGCATGCGTCCTCGCTTGGGGGGAAGGAGTGTTGTATTCTTTCCTCCCCGACTTACGACCGGGGAATTCCCCCTGTTGTCAGCCAGCAACAGCCATGCTGCGCCTTAGCCAATCAGGCGCGGCATGGCTGAAGGCGGGCTGATCTGATCTCCTGATTGGTTCCTCGGCCTGACAGCTCTCCCTTAAATAGCTGTCAGGCTAAGGAACGGGCGATTCTCTCCTGTATTGCTTGCTGTTGTTAAACGTTAATAAATAGAGTTGGACGTTCCTCAGTGTGTCAAGCCTCGTCTTTCCCCACACTTCTTCAGTCCCTATTTTTCTACTTGCATTTTTTACATGCTTTCGAACTGCTTGATTGGCAGAAACTGGGACAAGTAATGGGAGCTCACTCCATTTTGTGGCACTAGGGATTCGAACTGCCGAACTTCTGATCGACAAGCTTAGTGCATTAGCCACTGAGCCACCACGTTCCTCAACAAAAGTACTACTTGTTACTTTAATGTTCATGTTGTAAAGCAATTAGCCTTTGCCACAGAATTCAACTTAATTGTAATAATGGAGAAATTTTGATGGAAAAAATTCAGAGATGAAAAATCTGATGAGATTCAAAATCTTTTGGCTGTTTCATAAAATACTCTGAAATAAATGGTGTAGCTAGCTCATCCACTTCCTGAGTCCAGGAATCTAAATTCTAAACCATTCCCAGTTGATGGCTTTCCTGCTAGATATCCTGTTCTCCAAGAAATAATTATTTATTTTCTATCGCTTCTGTCTATTGATACCGGTATCCAATTGCAATGTTTTTTCCCTATGGAAAAAAATAATGCAAGACTTTCTTCATATGAACATTTGGAGCAGTGGTGGGTTGCAGGTGGTACGCCCTGGTATGGACATACCGGTGCCTGCTGGGTGCACCGGGTACTGTTCTGGTATGGTGCTCCGGAGGGCCCACCCACCCGCCTTACCTGTATTTGAGCTCTTCAGCGCTTCCATGCATCTGCGTACGGCGCCTGCGCAACGCTCTGCCGAGCAGCTGGAGCATCACGGAGGCGTCGTGGAATGTCACAGGAGGTAAGAACGAATGCACACGCTGTGCGCATTCAGGTGGCCCACGGGCTGTGTTGCACCGTACTGGTCAAAAATTGCTGGTAAAAAAAATCCGGGATGTGTAATCTTTTCCAAATAAAAAGAAATGAAAAGATCATTTCACTTTTTTGAGAAGATGAAGATACTACTAGACAAAGAGCAAGGACTCATATTCAAACTCTTTGCCAAAGACATAATAGCCCTCTCCACCTAGATGAAGAACCCTTATAAGTATTCTCTGAGTATGATTCTCAAGCAAGTTGTGAATCCAACTATATCACCAATCAATCACTGATATGATAAGATCTGCTTTTGACACAACCATGTTAATCATTACATTAAGATCTTCTACCAATTCATCTTTATTTTCATTTGTTCCTCACCAATCCATCTTTAAAATTGCTTTGTTTCCTTCTTTAGTCCATCTTCAAAATAAGTTGTTCATATCACAATCCATGTTTAAAATAAATGCGCCCACATCTGTATCTGTTTCATTTTTTTGTTGATGTGGTTGCAAAATAATCATCAGGTTCTCTGCAATAGAAACCTCAAATCTGCTGATGCTTGGATAGTCAAGAAGGGATTAGGAAGAAGGTTGTTAGAAATCAGGGAGAAAGGAAGGGGATCTAAGTTGCAACTGGATTAACAGCACGATCTAAATCAACAAAGGTGGGTAAATAGGAGAATGAAGGTGGTGTTTTGAACTCACACTCAATTATTTGGGACTCTGACTCAAGCAGTTGGAATGTCTGCAGATATCCAGATAACTTACAGATGTACTATTGGAATCCACTCACATAAGATTTCAGGAATGTTGCAAATTGCGGAAGGACAATTATTTTGCTATAAATTCTGGTGCATCGGGTGCATTGTATGCATGCATCTGAATGGTCTGCATTGTTACAGATGACTTAAGAAAATCCCATTATCTTGCAGCCAGCTCGTATCTGAATAGTCCTCTATGCCAAAATTTGCTTACAAATGGAAAACTGGCAAAGCTTAAAATTCAACTACTAAAATCTTCATTTCCACTTTTCTCGATACATCAATGAAATAAAACAGGCATAAACAGCCATTGAATACATCAATGATGACAAATTATTATTAGCTCAAACAAATCCTCTATATTTTACAAATCATTTCTTACATTGAAAAGACTTGGAACTGAAACACAACCTGAAATGATACTCCAGTTGGCTACTTTATTTCTACCACATCGTGCTGCATGTGTGGACCAAGCCTGAAGTATTTCTTAATACCTGTAGTACAATGTACACGACTGAACTGTTCCTAAATGATGAACTTTACTGCCATCTGTATAGTTAATATGATAGCTTTGCTTGGTTCATATTTGTTTTGTCCACATGAATTCCTATGAGCAAAACAGCATGGATAGAAAATAAATCAGGTGTGAGCCACCGTAGATGCCTATTCAGTTTAGAAATAATAATTATTTTTTAGATTGAATATATTTACCGTCAGCTATGTGTCATGTAATTCGCATCAGATTTTGAGACACCCCCCCGACCCCCACAACCATGTAACACTCTCAATCTCAATATCTCACACACAAAATTATGTCTGAATTCATAAACTGATTATTTTCAAGAAAGAATGAATAAGAACTTATGGAGTAGGGGAAAATATACTTGTGATTATATTGAATTTAAAGAAAAACCTTTGTGGTTCTATTCATTTTACTTAGATCAGCATTACAGCTTAATATGAAAGGTACCTTCAGATAACTTCAAACCAGGTGATATGTCCACTGCCACTTTGGCATCACTTTTTCAAAAGAAAAAGAAAAAAAACCTAGCCAGAAAGATAATTTCAATCACAGGAAAATATATTCCATGGAATGATACATTTTGTAAGAGAATATACTGAGTAAACATAGTGTTTTAACAGAGAAAAAACTTTAAACTACAGAGATTGTAATTACTGTGATCACTTAGAAGAAAAGTCACATGTACTCTGATGCATAAATGTATCCGCTATTGTAATTTATTCTTTCAACAGACTAGTAATTATTATCCTCTGAAACAAAATCAATAATTTATAACTGAAATAAATGTAAACTTATCCCTGCTCCTGTTCTGTTTCAGTCTTCCACCTGTTTCTAATATTAATTTACCTATGCACTGGGACTTATTTCTTTACATAAATAGTTGCTGTACACACTCCCTTCTTCAAAATCCATCAGAAAGCTGAAAACAAGACATCTTAAAAGAAAAGAAGAAATAGTGTCCGGGACTCTGGGGTAGAAAGCAAAGGCAGAGGTGTCAAAAGTGGAGTGTTGTGCAACCCACAGAAAAGAGAGTTGGGGTTTACATCAAGCATTCTCAACTCCCATCTTTGACTTTTGGATGCTAGTTGCTACAGATGTTGTTCTCATGTTCCTCCAGCTTCAAAATTCAGTAGTACAATTTGTAATCTATTCTTCTCCTTATTTAGACAGTGTCTAAGATAGGGATCCCCAACCTTTTGGGCACCAGAGACCGGTTCTGTGAAGAGAGGCTTTTCCGCGGGCCAAAGGGAGGGTGATTTCGTATACTGCCTGCATCCCATAGATAGACTTCGCTTGTTTACACAGACTGGTTTCCGATATGCCACGGACTAGGGTTTGGGAACACCTGGTCTCAGAGGCTTCATGTGTGAACATGACTTTGGGTTCTTGAAGAGTAAGAAATACTGCATATGCCCCAGGCAAGTGAACACATGGAAGCCTATTTAATTCAAGATGATTAACAATCTTAGAACATTCTTCTCCAAGGTAAATCTTACTCACATAATGTCTTTGAGGCAGCATAATACAATCCAGACACCACTAGATTGTGGAAACAAAAACTGTCCCACCCTATTAGTAGCATTCAGGCTTGCTATTTGCTGGAAGACCAAATGAAATCTATTTGAATTCAAGCTTTAAAGTTTCCACCCAAAACTCAGCTTTGGAGCTGCGTTCTGTCAAAAGAAAGAGTATTCAAGAAGCACAACAAAAATCAGGACATCATGTCAGAGTTTTCATGGAATTCTCCTTACTTCGGCAGCGTTAGAGAAATGTATCTTATCCTGTTTTTACTCAGAAAACTTTATCGAGCAATCAAGGCAGATATATAATAAGCTAAGCTACTCTGTAAATCTAAACATTTCCCCCAAATAGAAAAGATACAGCTTGAGCTCACTGATTGTTACCATGGCAACTATCTAAAATGAAAATCTGCTTAACCCTTTCTCTCTTGTAGCCACCCATGTACCAATGTTAGCTGACTTTCATGCACTTATCTTCACCTTTTCCCCTCTCTCTAGAAATTCATAATTTGGTTGCTTCTCAATAGTTATGCTCCAGTTATCCTATCTCGGGCTCAGAGAACAGCGATGGGTGGAGAGTTTCAAAATGGGGTTGCTTATTGGCGCCTTACTGGAACTATAAGGTAGGAAGTAAATTCTTAAAATGCCAAAACAAACCTTAGTTTACTGCTTGAAAGACTACAGCTGCTACTAAACCCTGACCGAGGAATAACTTTAAACACAGTCATACTTGCACTTCATTCTTCAAAAGGGCAGAATGTTTCCTTCAAGTGCTGGACATTAATGCCACTTCTTTATTCTAAACTTGCTTTTTATTGCTTTGATTATCATTTTATTTATGGAATTTTTCCCCCTATATTTCAACCGGTCCAAGTGGTATATAAAATAAACAAAAACAGAACTGCAGCATCAGCTACCATATTTTTTGGACTATAAGACGCACCGGTGTATAAGACACACCAAGATTTCGAAGAAGTAAGTAAGGAAAAAAGATTTTGCCTTCCCTCAGCCCTCAGCAGCACCCTGCAGGCTTCAGCAGAGTTGAGGCAAGGCAAAAAAGCTCCCTGCTGAAGCTTGCCGAGTGCTGCTCGAGGCTGAGGGAAGGCAAAAAAAGCCTTTGTTTTTGCGAAAAATGGGATGTGGGGCTTCGGGAGGCCAAATATGGCTATATTCAGTTTATAAGATGCACCAACATTTCCACACTCTTTTAGGGGGGGAAAGGCGCATCTTATACTTCGAAAAATACGATATCTATGAATTGTTGTGTTTTGCAATGATTCGGCCTGCTGGCTGGGGAATTCTGGGAGTAATGTCCACAGAACCTAGAGATTCCTGAGGCTGGGAAACAATTATCTGTCCACCAACATGCCCAAATTGAACAACCCCCAAACCTTCCCAAATCTTGATCCAGGTTTTTACATCCCTGCAAAAACTCATTGATAAGTAGTACTTGTATATGAGGAGAAACTGTTCTTCAGGAGAAGACATATCACTGAGAATACCAATGAGGCAATCCTCTGCAGATGGAACTCTTTGGGAATAAGATTCTTAGCAGGATTTCTCTCTCTGATTGTTTTACACTTGTCTGTCGAATACATTTTTACATACCCGCATTTTTCGGAGTATAAGACGCATCAGAGTATAAGACGCACCAAGGTTTTGAAGAGGCATTTTTTTTAAAAAAAGTAGGTAGGTAGATAGAGGGATAGAGAGGGAGAGAAATACAGTAGGTAGATAGGGAGAGAGAGAGAGTAGTTAGGTAGATAAAGGGATAGAGAGAGAGAAATAGAGGGAGAGAGAGAGAAATACAATAGGTATGTAGGGAGAGAGTGTAGGTAGGTAGGTAGGTAGAGGGATAGAGAGACAGAAATAGAAAGAGAGAGAGAGAGAAATACAGTAGATAGGTAGGGAGACAGAGAGAGAGTAGGTAGGTTGGTAGGTAGAGAGATAAAGAGATAGAGAAATACAGTAGATAGGGAGGGAGGGGGGGAGGGAGAGAGAGTAGGTAGGTAGATATTTCCAGGTGTATTTATCCATGTGCTGGAGAAGGAAATTGATGACAATCTGCAGCACCTAAGACTTTGTTTCTGCTGGCACAGCACTTGATCAATCTAATTCTCATCAATCAGTTAAAGAGCTTTCGGAAAAAGAAAAAAAAAAGGGTTTTGCACTCTGCAAACCTCCCCAAAACAGGCTTCTTTTTTTCCAAAAAAGGCATGAACAGCCTTGGGGGGGGGGGGGCTTGCAGAGTGCTTGGGGGGTGTAAAACGAGCAAAAAATGGCCCATTTTCATGAAAATGGCGCTTTTTTGTCAAAAAATTTGCATGCATAGCCCTATGAAGGCTTATAGAGTGCTGCTGGGGGCTGCGGGGGACAAAAAACAGGGCATTTTTGCTCATTTCTGCCCTCCCCAGCCCCCAGGAGCTCTCTAAAAGGGTATGCATGGCCACTTTGGTGAAGGGGGTAGGGCTTCGTGAGGCAAAAAATGCTGTATTTGATGTATAAGACGCAGCCAGTTTTTCAGCCTCTTTTTTGAGGCAAAAAGGTGTGTCTTATGCTCCGAAAAATATGGTAGATCTTGCCAAACTAGAAAGTATTCCATACCATAGAAAGCATTTAGTCAGAAATATCACTAAGATCACTAATAGTATATCCTACTTCAAATGTCAACTTCCTTCCTCACTTATAGTAGGGTAGAACATTAAACCTAGTGCCATTTATAAACATTAAAAATGGTACTCTTTTATTCAATTTGGGAATGAGGAATTATTTTTTTAATTCTGCAATTTTTGTCTTCATTTTCCATCCTCCTGTATCATAACAAAAACCTAACTCCTTTTTTTTCCATTCAATCATGTCCAATTTTTAGAGACTGTCTGGAAAAGTCCCTGTAGTTTTCTTGGCAAGGTTTTTCAAGTTTTTTTAACCACCTTCCTAGACAATACCCTTAGGCTGACATAAAATGAAAACCCAATCCTGGAGCATCATAGGAGGATTAAAATTCCTTATATCTACAGCTATTATTATCCCACAGAAATGCTACAGATTTATTGCTTAAGTACTCTCTTACCACTGGAAAACTACAACATCGCTCTCTATATTATGGGCATTCACCTACCTCAGTACCACCGCTTCGACCGCTCAATCTTTTCCTATCTTCTCTTCTGCCTCATTTGCAAAAACAAGGAGCAAAAATAATTCCTCTGCTTTTAGCTGCTGCAGGTCTTGGAGAAATAAGAATTATTTGCACCCTTCCTTGTTCACGTCCTTGCTTTAAATCACATCCTTGCTTTACTTGATCGTGGATTTAGATGTATACAGACATGCCCACACATGTGTGATTAGTTTTATTAGCAATTTCAAGTATGCTACATTATGAAAACAAATAAATTGAGCTTTTAAAGACATGGTGACATAGTGGAATCAGAGCGGCCCAGTGCTGATTTTCAATTCATGTATCACCCCCCCCCCCCAATCTCTCCTTACTTACTTACTTTATTCTTATCCCAGTCCAACCAATGGTACTATTAGCTGATTACTAGATCATAAGTGTAATTCCAAACGCATTCATTTTTTCCTTCAGTTTACTTTTGAATAAAATTGCTTATTCTACTGTTCAAAACCTTCAATGGCAGGAACACATTTGATAAAGATTAGCAAGCAATGCAACACTGAATCCCATTGCCCCATGATTATTTTACAATTTATATATTAAAATAAGAGATAAATGCTCAAGTGTAATAATAATAAACACTGGGATTCCTTTGGTGCATGCACTGCTCATAAAGAGTTCTGACAGTAAATGCATTAAAGGAAGACCCCTGGTTACAAAGGAGATCTGCTCTTTAGTCTGTGTTTAAGGTGAATCTGTAGGTAAGCCAGATCAGGTATATATGGTTTTTATTTAAAACAAATTAAACAATTGTTTGTAAATAGTACTTATATATATTTACCTATACTGCAAAGTTGACATCAAGTGAGGGTTGTATAGAACTTTATGTCCCTCTGTACAGCTGAGTTTATCATACAGTTACATCAGGTAGGAAAAAGTAAAAAACAAAAAACTGTCAAGTAACAGAGAACAAAGTTCTCAATCTACTAAAGCATGGCACAGAGATTTTTCTGAGTAAAAGACATACTGCCCACATCCTCAAGTAGTAGGGGAAACAATGCTAAAGTTCATTTGTATTTGTTTAAATTTTAATACAACTTATATGATTAATTTTAAATCATGCATTTACGGATCTATAGTGGTTAGAATGCAGTATTGCAGCTAATTCTGCTAACTGCCGACTGCCAGCAGTTTGGCAGTTCTAGTCTCACTGGATCAAGGTTGACACAGCTTTCTATCCTTCCGAGGTCGATAAAATGAGGACCAAGCTTGTTGGGGGCAATATGCTGATTCTGAACCACTTAGAGACGGCTGGAAAGCACTATGAAGCAGTGTAAGTCTAAATACCATTGCTATTGCTATTTTTGGAGCTCTCTGGGAAAACCAGGAAGAAATATTGTGATGGCTTATATAATTTTATCTTAAGCTTTGGAATTTGGGAGACACCTTCCTTAGGTGTTAAGAGTGAATAGTAGGTAGTATAAAGCATTTTTCCACATGTCCCTTCACTGTCATTCCTTGTCTGGAACAGTGGTGGGATTCAAAAAAATTACTACAGGTTCGTGGCTTGGTGGGCATGGCATGGCTTGGCAGGTGTGGCTTGGTGGGCCCGGCAGGGAAGGATACTGTAAAATCTCTATTCCCACCCCACTAGAGAAGGATAGTGCAAAATCTCCACTCCCTCCCCACTCCAGGGGAAGGTTACTGCAAAATCCCCAATTCCTCCTGATCACCTGGGACTCGAGAGGCAGAGAATAGATGGTGTGGGGCCAGTCAGAGGTGGCATTTAGCGGTTCTTTGAACTACTTAAAATTTCCGCTACCGGTTGTCCAGAACAGGTCACCACCTCTGGTCTGGAACTATATTGACTGCACTGAAGTTCAGTTTAGGATCATGACTAAGGTACACTAAACAATAGCCTAGAAGTTGGGCTTCTAGGCCATTGCTAAGTTTCATGGTTTAGTGTTTACAATCTAGGCTTCCAGATGTTTGCTTCCAAGTGTTGTTCATATTTATAGGCAAGATGTTCTGTGTAGAAATTCATTGCTAATTAGGTTCATTTTTAATATTAATGGCATTTGGATTCTATATGGTATGAGAATGTATTTGTAAAGGAGGAAATATATTTTCCCATATACTGAATGAAAATCTTAGTTCTTGACAGTGGATATTTCACTGACTCTACATCTCCAATATTACATACACACATACATTTCAAATGCCACACAGAGGACTGTATTCAAGAAGCAAACATATTATTTTTCGTAGTAGTATATTTCATGTTTAATAATATTATGATCACTCAATCAGACAGCCTTTGAGGCTCCCCAAATACCATGCTTACTTATCAGTTTTGGCAGATTTCCCAGGAGTAACTTCAAAATAGTCTTATTGCTGGCCAACACATTAAGCACGTACACAATTCTCTACTGCTAAATATTGCCAGACCAAGTGAATCTAAAAGGAAATAGGACTCAGAATTTTCATTCTCCTTTTTAAACAAGCCACCCAAATCCTTCAATAAACTCATCCTGCTACTCTGGAGGTTCTGATTCTCTCAAAAGTACTGTAGTGGTTGAGTGAAGTGAGAAAATATGCACAGAGGGATGCAAATATGCACAGATGTGTACGTATGCACGGATCTTAGAATGGTAATTTGTGCTGATGCTCATTTACTTCCAATGTCTACAGTGATTTACATCTACAGATGTGGGAAATGCTCTATAGAGATTGCTGGATTACAATCTCTGCCTTCTTAGTTAGCAAAGCTATTTATCCCCACCTCTTAAAGTGGCAGTGGGAAATCTGTTTGGGGGTAGCGGTTGCATTCTGCCCATATAATTTCCCTGATCCTGTCTGAAGAGAGACTACTAATTATTATCCAAAGTAAGGATCTGCATGCCTCTGCCTGAATCTCAAATGTTCCTCTGCAGCTGAGAGGTCAAATTGACTTAATTTTTTCTAATATCCTCCTAAAAATGCTGTGGGTAAGCAAATTAGGACAGGTTGATGGTCAGTGGGGAGGCAGCATAAAATGACATGCTCAATGCTGCCAATCCTATAGCTGTATCTGGTTTGATGGATAGCCTGTCCCGACCACCTCTCTTCGTTGGGTCCCAGATGTTATCCCCTTAGTCCTCCTTTAGCAAGCCTTTGTTTCTGCAAGCCCCTCCCCTTAATTTTTTAAAGTAGGTTGAGTGACTGATTATTTCATCACAGGAGTGTCAAACTGGCGGCCTCTGCAGGCCAAGCCACCCTGCTCCATGAAGAGAAAAAAACATCATGATACGTCACGAGATGGCAACATAATGCAGCAGGTTTGATACCCATGATCTAGAAAGTGTAGAGCTTTGAAATTGACTGCAGAAAAAAACAATTACTGCCAACTTGCCTTCCATTGAGGACCTGTACACTATGCGAGTCAAAAAGGGGCCATGAAAATATTTGCAGACCCCTCGCATCCTGGACATAAATTGATTCAACTCCTACCTCCAAAACGACACTATAGAGTACTGCACACCAAGACAATTAGACACAAGAACAGTTTTTCCCAAACACCATCATTCTGCTAAATAAATAATTCCCTCATCACTGTCAAACATTCACTAAGGCTGCATTGCTATTACTATTAGTCTTCACATCGTTCCTATCACCCATCTCCTCCCACTTATGACTTAACTTTGTATCCTTACGATTTATATTGATATTGATTGTTTTCTGATTACTTATTTGTACCCTATGACTATCATTAAGTTTTGTACCTTATGATTCTTGACGAATGTATCTTGTCTTTTTATGTACACTGAGAGCAGATGCACCAAAGACAAATTCCTTGTGTGTCCAATCACACAGCCAATAAAGACAGTATTATGTATTCTATTCCATTCTATTTCTATTCACTAGCTTGTGACTGGCTTAAGTATGTAATAAGCTCTATAGCCTGCCTGAAAGAGAGAGCCTTCTTGATGGTCACTGCTCCCAGGGAATCACTGGCTCACTTACTCTCTTCACATTATGTACTCAAGGTAGTTTACAGAAGCCCTACATCAATCCTCACAGCTGAACCTCTTTCTTGAACTCCAGTTCTTTACTGAACACATGGATATCAGCTACACAAAACTGATAACTGCCAGATAGCAGCTGAGGCACACAAACACACCAACACAAAACATTCTTTATGCCACCGACTGGTTGAGAGATGAAATAGAGGACCTCCCGACCTACAGATTAGAACACCATGAAACTGACTGTCCCGTTCTTGGTTTAATGAACGTCATTGAAAGTGTAACTGAAAGGACTCAGCTCTTCTACTTCTGTAGGGTTCTAACAAGACTTTGTAGCCGGTGCTGCTCTTAGGAAAGCCCTGATTCCTTCCTCTTCTCATATTATCTTACAGCTTGCACACTTTTCCGTATTCCTATACCTGGCCTCAAACTCTAGCTCTTTAGCAGCACTTTTCTATTAGTTTGTCTCTGAGTGGTGCAATTCCACATGACTGCTAGAAGACAGTCAAGATAGGCAACACTTTGTTGCTTCCTAGTTGATCTTAGGTTTCAGGAATTAAAAATAAAAAATTATAATCAGAGTTTATGGTATAACCTATACATAAGGTAAGCTTTTCATATACTGGGTAATGTTGGGGAGAGCCTGGAATTTCATCTGAGGAAGCTACAAAGAATGGCATTTAGAATGTTTTATGAAACAGCAGCACAGCAAGGACCCATTCCAAGGGCCTGATAAGGAGAAGTTGTGGGGGAAGATTTAGGGAGCCATGATTTCCTGCCAGCAACATGATGGGAGGGATGCACAGCAAAACAATGTACAAGTTGTTCTTCACTTATTTATTTGTTAGTTCAAAGTTACAGTGGCCACATAACAAGTGATCTATGATCTGTTAGTTACAATCACTATACCATCCCTGCGGTCACATGAACACAATTTAGGCCCTTGGCTAATTGACTCACATTTACAATTGGCTGCAGTACCTTGGAGTCATGTGGTAACCATTTGCAACCTTCTCAGCTGGTTTCTGACAATCAAAGTCAATTGGGGAATCTGGATTTGCTCAACAGCCATGCGATTTGCCTAATGATTGGGATAAAGTGCGTTATAAAATTGTGTCTGATCATGCAGTGACTTCCTCAACAACCACACAATTATTGTCCCAATTGTGATTGTAAGTCAAAACTACCTGTATGGATGGGACCTACATCTTGTCATTTAGATTGTATTCCTTAAAGCTGGGGTGTCAAATTGGTGGCCCATGAGCCGGATGCATCACACACAGGCCATGCCCATCCCAGCTCCACAAAGGCAAAAAATGTTGCGATACGTCATGTGATGTGACACGATCAAGTTTGACACCCATGCCTTAAAGCAATCTTTTAGTCCAGCAGTGTAATCCTCTGAAGTCTGCTACCAGTTCGGTGAGTCTGCACGCTCATGTGGGCCTGAGGCATGCCTGCACAGCGCTAAAAAAGGAACATTTTGAAGCCTTCTGAGTCTGCAAAGGTAAGTAAAACAGCGAGGGGTGGCAGAATCCGCTGTGCCACACAACTTAGATTAGTAAGAAAGCAGGAAATCTGATGATTCTAGCTAATATAAATTGTGCGTCATAGCCCAGCTGGTCGTCAGAAATACCAGTTCGCCCGAACCAGTAGCATTTTTTTCTACCTGTTCGAGCAAACCGGTCCGAACCGGTAGCATTTCATCCATTAATTAGTCCCTTTGGCATTATCCCTGCTTATAGTGCTTCAAACTGGTATTCCAGAATATCTTCGTTCAATAACTTCTACTACTTGATGATGGGAATCATTACCTATGTCTCTTGTTCTGGTCAAAAGCTTGGAAATAAATTCCCAGTGCGCTAAACTTCGAGCAGAAAATAATCCAAGACAAACTGTTATTTATTAATTATTCTTACTATTATTTGCTCTCTTGTAACCCAGAAGGCATTCCTGTCACTTTCTTTACATATAAAGTTCTTAACATTACTTCTGAGAAAGTAGAATCTTGAGCATAATTAATGCCTTGTATGAATAAAGCATGATATATAAGACTGTCTTCAATAGATCTTAACACGGGAAGTAGATATTCCTGAATTTTTTATAGCACGCCTCCAAAAAAGGCGTAAAAAGTTGAAAGCTTTATTTTTATATTGTTTATTCCTGGACAGACTCTTTCAATCGGGCAGAAATTCACATAGCACTTTCTTTCATGGGATGCTAATTATCATGACTATTTATTACCACCTGCAGTCTGGTGGCCTGGTTTGGCATTAGGGATGTGCATCTTTCAAGTTTTTGGACCTTATATGATCACAGCACCTCTTTACCTTTCATTAAAACATGCTGAGTTTTTTCAAGCTGCTTAGCAGTTTGACTATTTTAAAATTCCTTAGACTAAAACAAACAAACCTTCATAGAACTGCCAAGTTCTTATTCGAGGGCAGTCATGGGGCACAACATTATAAAAATCTAGGAAGATAATACATTACATAAAAAGCAAAGAATAAAAACTCTAGCAAATTTACATGTATGTAGATTAAGTATCAGAGTTTTCTTCTTTCATACGAATACAGGTTTATTCAGTTCTCTGAAACTTAATCGACCAATATCTGCCCTACTTCTGCATGTGCCAAAAAGAGAACTCAAGCCAGAATTTATGAATAAACACATACAGGAGCAATCTTGGATCTTGTGAATGAGATAAACTGGGGCAACACACCGGTTTAGTATCGCCATTCTGTAATGTACAGGTTTCCACGTTCCCTATAACAATTCATGGTTGTAGCTTGTTGCAAGGAAAGGTAAAATGTTGCCTTTGACGATGCTATTTCAGTAAAAATATATTTTAGTTTAGTTTAGTTTAGTTTAGTTTAGTTTATTAGACTTCTAGACCGCCCCCTCTCCCCGAAGGGACTCGGGGCGGTGTACAGGTACCAAATTAAAACCATACAATCGATAATAAATATAATTAAAATCGAATTAAATAGACCCCTGTACAAGTTTATAAAAATTAAAAACTTAACCTTAAAACCAGACCGTGAAATTTAAAAATACAAACTGAGGTGGGAAAGCTGGAATTAGGCCAGGCCAGCTAGATGAAACAGGTGGGTTTTGAGCTTCTGGCGGAAGTCCATGGTCGTTCTAATGTCAGGGGGAAGGTCATTCCAGAGGGTCGGGCCCATCACAGAGAAGGCCCTTCCCCTGGGCATCGCCTGCTGGCACAGCCTAGTGGACGGCACCCAGAGGAGTCCCTCTCTGTGTGAGTGAATCGGCCGAAGGGATGTGTGGGGCAGGATACGATCCCGCAAATAACTAGGTCCTGTGCCATGGGGCGCTTTGAAGATGATAGTAGTAAAGATTTGAAGATGATTTTAGTAAAGATGCTCTGCAACTGAGTGTGTCAATTGTGGATAGAGAGTCAATTTTCACCAAATACGCATGCATTACATCAGGGGTGTCAATATCACTTTCATTGAGGGCTGCATCAGGGTTGTGTTTGCCTTGGGGGGGTGCATGCCATGGCGGGTATGCCCAGCTTGATATCACTCGTGTCAGGAGCACCTGTGGAGGCCCGAGCGTTCTGCCAGCAAAAACGGGCTCCCAAGCTCCATTTTCGGCTGCGACGGTTTCTTGCAACCCTCTGTCAGCGAAAACGTAGATGTTTTCTCTGGCAGAGGCACTGCAGGCCGGTCCTTTGCTGTTTCCAGGTTGGCTCCGTGGGCCAGATTTAAGCATCCCACAGGTTGGATCCGGCTCTCGAGCCTTGAGTTTGACACGCCTGCATTACCTGAATAAGAATATACTTTTTGTTAGTAAAAGAGAGAAAGGGAGAACAACTATTTCCTTACTAAGCACTTCTTCATTTTACCAATATCCTGCAGTTGTGGGCCTCATATGCAGACCTATTTCCAGGTGGAAAAATAAATCCTGGAAGCCTTGCTTGCTTTAAGACCTCTTAAATACAAAAAAAAATAATCCCAGTCTGTACCAGCAAATAATTGGCTCAGAGGATTGCTTACATTTTATAGCAATGGATGTACAAATTTATATTTAAGGACCATCTGATTTCAAACTGCACGCTAAAAAAAAAAACCAACAGGAATGTACGATCCTAAATACTTAAGCAAAAACTCAGTAAAAGATACAGTGGGCAAACATTGTAGTCAGCTCAGCAGTGATTACCAACTCATGCTCCAAATTCACTATAAAATGAAAATCAATATTTCCACAAGTTCCTGCAACATAAAAGATAACCTTCATTGATTTTTCTAGACTTAGGCCGCTCTGATAAAATCTAATATAAATTTTCAACCACAAGGATTTGGATCAGAGCAGAGGTGATAAGTCCTGCACATCTCTTAAGAGGTGGAGAATTTTTTTTTTTTAAAGTGCACGTTCATACTATTTATAATTTGCCCTGTGCTAGTGAAAGCTTTTCCACCGGTGCTATCAGAAATCTCTTCTAATTTTTATTACTGTGAGGCTAAAGCCTGTTCCAGATAATTTGGAAATTTCAGGGGAATTGTGATAGGGCTGATGGTGCAGCCCAGGCTGACTTGAGAAAAGAGCTAACCCGTAATAGCCTCCATGGCCGTGCTGATTAAATGTTGCCGTAGATGAAAGGGCTGCCATTGCTGCAATAAATTAACCAATCACACAAATCCCAAGTCAGTGCTAATCCTTCCTTGATACTCTGATCCTCTGATCAGCTCAAGGAGGTAAAGAAACTGGCTTGTGACGCTTGGAGTTCTAACCCCTGGATTTCATGTACACAACGAGCTAATGATATCTTGCTGACCAGTTCAATGGGATGAACTTCTCTCAGAACCCTTTGGGAACTCTGTGGCCTCTTTTTTTTTTAATAAAAATAAAAAAGGGACACGTACAGGACAGTATTTTTCTGAGAAACCACAGGAAAACTGTGAAACATCTGTGAATTAGCATAAGCAGCAGAAAATACCCAAATGTTGAAGATATTTACATCTCAGGAAAGTAGGTGATGAACCAAGAAAGAACTGAGATATTAAAGAGCAGCTAATTTGTTCCTATGGAATTCTGCAACATTCATTCTGAAAGATAATTTTTTTTCCTTTGCCTTAAGTGTTGGAATATATGTGTGTATGTGTGTGTGTGTGTGTGTGTGTGTGTGTATTCGTAGATGTTACATCTTGATTAGTTGATGTATGCAGATTAGTTGGCTGTTTTGTAACATTCTGTGTGGCTGAGTTACGAAACAGCCAACCAACCCACTTACAGCAACAAAGCCAGCACTCCACACACCCCCACCAATATTTACAGAAAGACGGCAGCTCCGATCATGCTTTGCTCGCACAAGCACGAGGCCGAAGGCACCAGCCTGAAGATGGCGAATGAGACCTCGTCGAAATGTCGCCAAGATACTCTCAACCTTACACGGGAAAAGACCCGAATAGGCCAACACCTGCATGTATGTATGTATGTATGTATGTATGTATGTATATATGTTTGTGTGTGTGTGTGTGTATTTGTGTTACAACCCCTGGTATCCCTCTATAGTAGTCTCCCTTTATTTATTTATCAGCACAAATACAACACACAGACACACACACACACACACATATATAATGTAAAGAAAAGAAAAGGGATATGTATGTTATACTGAATGTGATTATAATTAAAGGTTAGACAACTTATTTGATCAATCAACAGAAAGTCTGAACACTGTTTTCCCACTTGAATTTCCCCCTTTGAATGATAGGTTTCCAATACAAACAATATATTTTATTGTACTTTCAGAAACTTTTTTCAGTGTTTTAGTTAGTTGCTAGAAAAGAAGCATTCTTTGAGTTTTCTTCTGTAAGCGCTTCATTAAAACAGTTTTGGATGTTTTTCATTATGCCTCTTTGTCAGTTCTACAAAATTAAAACTTATTTTTCTTCTTTTGTTTCCCAATAAATCCCCACATTTAATTTTACAATATTTCCAGAAGCAAACAAACCAGCTGCTTTTCTTTCTAGATTCCTAAGTGTAATTTCTAGGTAATTTAGGTAACATCATATAATATATTGAAATGTGGTGCATAATATCCAAATGAACATCTATCATGTTTTGCATCTGTGTTGCCATGCCAGAATCTTGTTGTACGATGCATAACCTTTGACAAGGTAGCTTGCTAAAGGAGGCCAGTATAACTTTACACTTTGGAAAAAGAAAACACAAAGTTGTTGATGAAGAAATCAACGAAGAACCTACTTTCCCAAACTCACTCCTAACACCAAACTTGCTCAATATTGTACTGGATTCTAAAAGATTTACTTAAATATCATTATAATCAGACTGTCAGACAGCCACTGCATATGTAACACAGAAGTAATATTGCACTTTATGTGCTTAAAGAAAAGTTTTTGGCTTTGAATGTAGTGTGTTTGTACCATTGTTGGCTATCAAGCACCTGCCTCTTTCATTCTGCAGCTAAGTTTTAATAATTATGAACTTCAGAACTACTTTTTTTGCCTATATCAAAACCCATGCATGTGCATGCAAACACATACATAAACATATGTATTTATTTATATTATTCATATACATAAAATATTTCTCCAAGCAGAATCAGAATCTAAACCCAAACTACCATCAATGTCAAATATATGTTAAAGAACCTTCGCCCATTAATTATTGTTAATGTAACCAATAACAACATTCTACCAATAACTCAGTGGTGAAATGCTACCAGTTCGGACTGGTTCATCTGAACTGGTAGTAAAAAAATGCTGCTGGTTCGCTGATCAGCTGGGACGTGCGATTTATATTAGCTAGAATCATTGGATTTCTCACTTTCTAGCTAATCTAAATCGCGTGGCACAGCGGATCCCCCCCCCCCGATGTCCATTTACCTTTGCAGACTCGGAAGGCTTCAAAATGTTCCTTTTTTAGTGCTGTGCAGGCACGCCTCAGGCACACATGGATGCAAAGTGTGCAGGCATGTGCAAAGCACATGATCGGTAGCAAACTTACCAAACCGGTAGCAGACTTCAGAGGATTTCACCGCTGCAATAACTTGTACCTTGATAATGCTGGTATAGTCACTGCTGCTACTTCTGATTATTACTATGATTTCTATTGTTATTGCTGTGAAAGGTGCTTTTCAAAAGGCAACTGAACTTTCTTTGTGTTTATTTTCATTGAAGACTTTCTTTTTTCTTTTTTTCTTTTTTCTTTCTTTCTTTTTTTCTTTCTTTCTTTCTTTTAACTGAAGAAGTTTCTTGGAAATGTCTTCAAGGAATGTCTTTAAGGAAAAAGAAAAAAAAATGCCAGTTGCCTTTTGGAAAAGCACCTTTGGGACAGCCATGACTTGGATGACTGAGAATTTCCATAGACATTCCTATTGTTCTTTTACTTTTCCATCCTTAGATGCTGGTCCTGAGGACTCAGTATTCCCCTTTGTGTTTGGGGAGCTGGAAAGGTATATCTTACTCTTGAATTTACAAAAAAAAAAAAAAGAGAGAGAGAGAGAGAGAGAAACTTTTGCAGGAATCAATTAGTGAGAATGTAATCAACCCGTTTATTTAGGTTTGGAATACATTAAAATGGAATGAAATGGAATATTGCTTGTGACGGCTTGTTGCTTGGAAAAACAGCATATAATTCATGAATATAAGTAATATTGAATTTATTAATGATCTAAGCCAGGCAATAATTCCAAACTGATCTTGGCCATATCCACAAGAAGAAAAATGATTCTAAATATCACTATGGTTGATCCCAATATTCTCCCTGTTCATTACACTCAACACTGTGAATGCAATGTTACTTAGAAATGAGACAAACATCTTATAGGGGACTAAAATATTAGCAGAATTTGTAACACATTGTGCAGTATCAGTTTAACAACTGTGCAAAACATTCATCAAGGAATTTTTCTCATGAATTAAACTGGATCACCTCCTTAAAGTCATAAGGCAGTTGCAGCCAATCAGTAAAGTTTCTTGAAGGCCACATCAAGTTATTCAGAAGCTGATCTTAGAATATGCATTCCCAGAAAATTTTGGAAGAGCCTTGAAGCATCAATGTGTAGCCTTCTTGCATGTACAGCTTTGGCTGATTCATGGCTTTCAGGAGCAGATCCAATAGAATGATTTTTTTACAGAGTCTTACCGTAGTTCTTCTTTCTTTTCTGGATACAAGACAAATAGCATATTGCCACAATATTTTTACAGAGGACACATTCTCGCTGAGCGAAGTCTTTTAAGAAATACTAATGTATCTTTTTCTTAACAAAGAAATAATTTGTGGAATGTTATATGATGAATGTAATGCTATTGCTGCTTTCTCAGTTTACTCTCATATGCATCTTGTCATTATTATTGTTAGTTCAACTGGTTTTGTTTCCTTCCAACTGGCTTCACTAGACAAGCAATAGTCAAGCAAGCAATAGTCAAAATGAGGCATCTTCCCCGTATGATGTCAAGCTTTGGAGTATTGAGTTGGTTCATAAAATCAGACTAAACTACAACATTAAGAGCAACTAGTTATAATGAAATGTAATATAACCATCGCATCGAAGACATTACATGTCTGAGAAATTCATCACTTCAGGCATGGTGAAAGAATAGGTTGGGAACAGTGATGGGATTCAAAAAATTTACTATCGGTTCTGTGGGCATGGCTTGGTAGGTGTGGCATGGCTTGGTGGGCGTAACATGCTGGGTGGGCGTGGCGTAGCATGGATGCTGCAAAATCTCAATTCCCACTCCAGTGGAAGGTTACTGAAAAATCCCAATTTTTCCCAATCAGCTGGAACTCAGGAAGCAGAGAATAGATGGGGTGGGGCCAGTCAGAGGTGGTATTTGCCGGTTCTCTGAACTATTCAAAATTTCCACAACCAGTTCTCCAGAACTTGTCAGAACCTGTTGAATACCACCTCTGGTTGGGAAGTGGTAGGAATGGAAACAACTGTTATACATTTTATGGCAATAAAATGAGCTACCAAAACGCAACTTAAGAAAGTACCAAAACGCAACTTAAGAAAGTCTGGACACACTGGTTTACCAGACATCCAGTAAAATGACGCCATGTTCTCTTTTTTGTCTTTGTGTCCTCCATCTGCCAGGAATAGCCTTAAAAATCAAATATTGTTCAGCTTTTTGAGTGTCTTGCTTATTGCTTTTGGGGAGGGCAGAACATTTTCATAAGAGTGGTTATTTAAACCTTTCTGTGTGTGCCCTTCTAAATTGTCTGCTTCTTTCTTTCCCTCATCAATCAATAGGCTTGACAATGCCTTATTTCCTGATTTTGGCAATCAGGTTCAATCTATCCCCTGTAGTCTTTAGATTGCATGACTCAGGATACATTTCCGCAACATAATTTCAAGAACGTATAATCATTGATTATATACTATTGCTAGCGTATGTTCTTGAAAATAAGAAAAATATTGCGATGGAAAAAAAATCAGCTTTTCTAATGCTAAAAAAAGTAATTTCGTATACATTTTTGGCAATTTTCATTGTATTTTTGTCAACAATACCAAGAATCTTAAACAGTAACTACTGTATATCCTCCTTTCCTTCCATTTGTCCTCATTCAAATTGTTTGGACCCTCCTTTGTGTGTTCAGATATCGGTTCACCCCACATATACAAGACTGTAACAAAAAGAACCAGAGCAGAACTAAACTTCCGAAATTTGCATTGTAAGAATGCCACATGACTGGCAGATATTTGGTGTCCCTTCAACATAAGATTATTAAAGTGTTGTTAGTCCTAGAAGACATGGTCAAACCAGTCATTTACTGTATATTATTATTACTGAGTTTTTTGACACAATTTAACTCCCTTACTTTTATTTAAAAAAAGAACCATCTACATTACATAATTCACCCATGAATCATTATTATCATTTTAGCCATTGTCTATCCACTGCAGGATGAAGGCCTCTTCCGCGTGTTTCCAACCAATATGGTCCTAAAACCCATGGATAATGAATCTATTTGCTCCTTAACACAAAGCTATCCAAGCTTCCTTCCAAAAACTCTTTTGCATCAAATATTTTTTCCACGTTTCACAAACTGTAAGGAAGTTCATAAGACTTGTCAACTGCAGTGCCATTGCGTCATCTTAAAGGTCAATCTGATCATGACCTCAGAAAGCAAGTTAATGATGTAATCACATAACAGACCTAGAGAAGCTTCACAAGGAACAGGGTCAATTTCACCCTAACAGGGTTTCAGGTTTACCCTGTTAGGGTGAAATTAGCAGGACAAATGGATGCTTAAATATTTGACAAATAGTAACCTGCAAGAATAATGCCTGTTTTGTTATTGCAAGTATTAAAGCAAACAAGTCATTATTAATATATTTATTTAGAGGGCAATCTAATCCATATGCAATAAAGAGATTATTTATATTCCTATCAAAATTTTGCATTGTATAAATTAAGTAGTCTGTCCTTGCAAAATAGCATGTTGAAATTTTATTAAGTAACCTGTTTTCTAAAGCATCTGAAGACGGGACAAAAAGCAATGGATGGAAACTAATCAAGGAGACAAGCAGCCTAGGACGAAGGAGAAATTTTCTGACAGTTAGAACAATTAATCAGTGGAACAATTTGCCTCCAGAAATACTGGGTGCTCCATCACTAGAGGTTTTTAAGAAGGGATTGGACAACTATTTGTCTGGAATGATATAAAGTCTCCTACTTGAACAGGGGATTGGATTAGAAAACCTCCAAGGTACCTTTCAACTCTGTTATTCTGTTAAGCATTGCATGATGAAGGCACTGGATAGGAATACTTTCTAATGGCAGTTACAATTTCTATATAGGGTCTGTTAAATAGGCTCACATGCAGTTTTTACTTAAGGATTCACATACAGTTTGGAATTTCCTTGGGCATAATCATAATCCATAGGTATGTCATTCATGACTCTTTAATGATGATTTACAAATTCAAAACAAAACATGTTGTGCAATCCCATGTAGAGGATTAAAAGTGGCAAAGATTCACAAATATTTTTTCATGTTTCAGAAAGTAGTATTAATAATAATTAAAAAAAAAGCCTAAATGCCCTTGAGAAGACATGGTAAGACAGCAGATTTGGGACATTAGTTTCAAGTATGTTACAAATCTTTATTAATAAATACATTAAATCCCATTTTATTGCATAACGTCTTGTTAACATTTCATGAAAATGCCAGATAAAGTAATATTTTTCTTTCTAGAATTATATTCCTATTTCATTATATGTTCTATACTCTGTCCCATAGGTCAATTGCAGGATTTAAGCTTTCTGCCTCATTAAAATTTGAGTAGTTAAAACATGGAGACAGAAGTTGGATAATTCCCTTTTTCAAAGTTATAATTAATGATTCTACCTGATTGCCGCGTTTCTACAATCCATCTTTAAAAAAATGCTTCATGAAGATGGTCAAGGGGTCTAAATGTCCTAAACACAAAGCCTCTTTATCTTTTTGTGCTTCAGTGGCTAAAAAATGCAGGACTGTCCCTACCTTCTAGTTGAGCATTTCTAGTTAGAAGCTGCTATCAGAAACCTAAATAACAAAAATATGCAAACTTGCACACTAATTCCCTTTGGAGATAGATCTTGGCTGCAGCCCTGTCATAAATCAGAGAATTTCGATATGAAATGAGGCAAGCAGCTCTAATCATTTCTGCATTTCAAATTGGATCACTGGCTCAATCACGGGGCTTTTTAAACTGCTTGCCTAAGAGCAAATGTGAGGCGGGAGATAATTCTGAAGAAATCTCCTCTTTTGTGGCCATAGAACTCTTTTAACTGTTTCAAGACTGAAGGCCACATTCCAGTGATAATAACATATATCTGCTGGAAGAGATATGGATCCTTAAAGACATTTTATTTCTCTTTCAACTCATAGAATTCCATCAATATCTGCATACATTATATTACATATATATGTTTGTGTGTGTCTGTGTGTATATGTGTGTGTGTACGTGCGTGTGAAATTGTATGCATATGGGTATTTATGTGCATCAAAAAGAGGGAGAGAAAAGAAGGGAAAAACATTATGACATCTAACCATCGCATATTTCCCCCTATAATTTTCTCCTTCTTTCCGCTTTATTTGGTATTGCTTTCAAATGCTCTCTTCCTGGACAGTTAACTTTTGTGTGGGTTTTGCATGGAAGGGAAATGTATTTAAAGGTGGGATTATAATGTGAGCAAAGTATTGGGGCAAGGTTTGCTTGGGGTGTTCTCTAACAATCGAGGGAAATTATTTTTCATGTGAATTTTGCTGCAGAAAAACAACACAAAAACACCTGGAATCAAACCCATAGGGGGAAAAAAACACCTCAAAATTGAAAATGTTCTTTATCAAACACACAGCAGGGTTGAAGTTCTTCTTCCTTAAAAGCACTGATTTTCTATTTTCATATCTTATCTGAACCCTGGATATGATTTATCTGGGGAAAAATTAGCCTGGATGTCAATTACACTGTAAACAACATCTATCTTGATCCTCATTTTTTTTTAGCAGTGAACATCTTTTATTTCTACAGCCCCATTGCAATTTCAGTGTCTTCACTACAGTGCTTCGAAATTGAATTTAACTCTATTATCAGCAGCCTTTTGTAATCTCATGTAAGCCTAATAGTGATCAGATAGAATTTTAAAGCTAAGCTTCCTGCATTTTAAGGACTAATTTAATGTTTATCAAATTTTTACTTTAGAGAGTTAAAAAAAAATCCTTATCAGTTCCTTTTCGTCTCCTATTTTCACCACCCTAATGTCTACCGAATATTGTACTTCCTTCTGGGAACTTGCATTTTTCTCTGGGTTAGATAATTTATTCTTTCATTACTTTCATTTCCTTGTTTGGTTCATGTTTAGTGTACAACCAATGTGAGTGTGAGAGGCAGACACACAGAGATATAATTTTAATTTTTACTTCATACTACTTACAAGAACATGATAGATTATAACACCATGCATTTAAGGAAACTTTTCTTTCCAATGTATATCAAAATCAGCTTTATTTTACATTTTGGGGAAAAAAAGTTTACCATTCAAATTTTTTTCCGGAAAAAATTATCTCAGCACCAACCATGATATATATACATGTGAACAAGGGATTACATTTATATAAAGAATGAACATGAGAGCCATTACTATTGTTTATAAAAACAGACCTATTTTCAATCATATATTACTTCAGGAAAACAAACTGATTTTTATCTTGTCCTGTCACAAAGACTATAGGGCAGGAGTGTCAAATTTCGATTACATTGAGGGTTGCATCAGGGTTGTGTTTGACCTTGGGGGCTGGTGTGTGTGTGTGACCAGAGTGTACATGATCAGCTGGATGTCACTCATGTTGGGGGCGCCTATGGTGGCCCAAGCACTTTGCCAGTGGCCCTTCCAAAGCTCTGTTTTCTCTGGAAGAGGCACTGCAGGCCTGTCCTTTGCTGCTTCCAGGGTGGCCCCACGGACTGGATGCGGCCTATGGGCCTTGAGTTTGACACCCCTGCTATAGGTTATTCTCACCAATTTAAAAACCAGAAACATTTACAATAGTCTCTAATTTAGGTATGGAATCACAAGTTTGTGACCAAAATGGGATACAAACATTTAAATGTGGTCAAACTTTTATTAATTCAATTGAAAGTGCCAAGAAGGTACCAAGGAAAAACTGTCGTTCAGATGCTCCCCTAGATAGAAGGAAAACCAATAGGAAAGTGAGTAGCAGAACGACTTTTTCCCTTGGCATCTTCTTGGCACCTTCAACTGGTTTAATGAAAGTTTGACCCACTTTAGTTTAGTTTTGACAATTTAGTTTATCTTTGACAAAGATAGACATTAGTCTATCTTTGACAAATGTAATAAAAAGGAATGTTATCATTAGAGGAAGTTATATTCCTATACAACTTGTGTTTTGCCAGTACTAAAAAAGCAGATTCTATGCATTGAGCCTACTTATAACTATTAGAAAAAGGTTGTGTAAAATGCTATTCTAAATGAATATTCTTCATGTTTTCAGGGGGAAAAAAGTATCAGTCAGTTGAAGTTCTGATAATACTGTCGATTTCAGGGCATCACCATTGAATAACAGCTCCCGAAGAAATCTGTGTCCATAACTGTAGACATGTTGTGACAATATTAAAAAACGGGGCAAGTGAAATTAGTATTATGCTGACTGTCCAAGAGCAGATCACAAGTTGAAAAAGGACATAATTAGAGGTTCATAAGGAATTCTGCTGACCAATAATTAGCAATATATTTGCAATACTACTTGGCAGCTACGTACAATATTTGCTGTTTCCCACCTGCCAATCTTTTTACTCACAGCTGGAAAAAGACATTTCTTCACTGTATTTTTATGTTTGTATGGGTTTCATAAAGAGAACAAGAGAATACCTCCAAAGATGTATCCTTTTAAAAATAAATAAGGAAATACTTGATTTGGCTCCTCCCCGGTTTTTTTGACATTTCGATAAATGCAAAAAGAAATCTCTAAAAGTTCAGCTTGGAGTTATATCTGCAAATTTAGTGTGCAAGATCCAGAGGAGGGGGCTGTGTTGCCCCTTATGCTCATCTAGCTGTTATGGTTAAATACTTATGATAATGACATATTATCTTTCTAATCCTTTCCATTTTTACTTTGCTGGAAAAGACACAAAACTTCAATATCTCCACATGCAAAAGTAGGAGATCTTTTAATGTATCACATCAGCTGACACTTCTCCCTGAACTTCAGAGAACGGAGCAAAGTAATTAAGTAGATTTATTTAGCTGCTTCCTAGTTCAATTTGAAGAACAGAGATGGCATTTTAGAGATGCCACTACGTTTTCCAAAAACTTTTAAGATGTAATAGTGTTAAGCATGATAGGAGCACAGCTGCAATGGGTATAAATTTAACATATACATGCATAAATACAATTATAATTTTCAGGGGAAAATATAATTGTATCTATGGGCTGCCTAGAAAATTCTACATAATAATCCTTAGTGTAGGCATTTCTGTAGCATAATACCAGAATAAATCTGCATTGAACTCCCAAAGCTTTTGTTGCAATTTCTGAACTGTGGGTGTGACCTGTTATCACGATCCTGAAGAGTTATCTGTCCTCCTTCTTCCTCATTTAAACGTATGAATAAGTGGTAGAAATATATGTACAGAATGATTACAACATTCTGCTAAGACATCTGGTTAGAAACAAATATTCCTAATCATCACTAACAGTGGCATAGAAGCATACAGATTTACACTTACAATAGTCTGCCTGCTTCATGAACAAAAATAATTATATTTATCAATAATTCTCAATCAGAAAGCAAGATTATTATTTACAAAACTATTTTGTTTAAAACCTACCTATGAATAATCAAAACTAAGGTCCACCGTGTGTTTTAATCACAGTAAAAAGGCTGCAACATTTATGTTGCAATCCTAAATATGTATATTCAAAATGAAGTCTTCTAAAATTGAAGTCTCATTGTTATGTGTGTACAAGATGGTAACTAACATCAGTTAATTGTAAATATAAATGTTCATGCCTGGAGGTCTTTACGTGATGAAAAAAAGAAGATTCTTTTAGGACATCACATGCTTGCAAGATAAATAAGCCATCCTTAGCTTAAACATCAATTTATACAGCACAAAATGCTTACTTTAAAAAGAATATAGAACCTCAACGACAGTAGTGGGATTCAATTTTTTTTTACTATCGGTTCTGTGGGCATGGCTTGCTGGATGTGGCATGGCTTGGTGGGCGTGGCTTGGTGGGTGTGGCACGGGAAGGATACTGTAAAATCTCCATTCCCACCCCACTCCAGGGGAAGGTTACTGCAAAATCCCTATTTCCTCCCAATCAGCTGGGACTCAGGAGGCAGAGAATAGGTGGGGCTGGGCCAGTCAGAGGTGATATTTACCAGTTCTCCATACTACTCAAAATTCCTGCTACCAGTTCTCCAGAACTAGTCAGAACCTGCTAAATACCACCTCTGCTCAATGACTAAAAACACAAACACAAAATAAAAGGAATAGAATCTGCAATAACAAAATCACAATAGAAATGTAAAATGTGTTGGGGAAGATGGTCAATTTCATACCAGAAGTCAGTTGTTTCTAGCTTGAGAACTCATTCTTGCCATCCCATAACAGATTTAAACTTTATACTATCCCCTCCATTTTCTTTCTCTTCTTTCTTTATAAGTGCCAGATGCTTCTTTGCCTTTCTACTTCTGGTTGTATGAGCCTGGAAAACATTGTGTCTCCTCTTCCATTTCTAGTTCTTCACATGTTGGGTGAGACAACATGTTGCCCCATTCGGGCCTCTCCACCATCCTTCTTCCCAATTTAGAATAACAGAAAGCAAAGGTGTGTGCGTATTTGCATGTGTGTGTTCTACTTTTTCTTCAGATGAAGTTGATGGGAGCCTCCTCCCTCCAGGCCTTGGTGTTAATTCCTTTTTTTTTTTTTTTGACCACAGACAATATGAAGTTTTCCCATCACTTGTCTTTTAACAGAAACTCTCCTCATTTCAGAAAAAGTGGTAGATACCTTATTCAATGTTTGGGGTTTTTGTGGTTGTTGTTAACCCGTTGTTTTGCTGGTAGTTTCCCCAACAATGAGGGTATTCCTATAAGGTGACATTCATTACGTTCCTTCATTTGACTAGAGGTGATGGACAGAGGATAGGTGGGCTTTATATCCAATAATTAAAATTCACCATTCCAAAAAATGTCCTGCAAATTGTGAACCTTTGTTAATGACTAAGCAAACTGCAATTGCACAAAATTTGCTGAATAAATAGATGAGCTGTTCCACCAGCAAAGAGAAGCCAAGCAGAGAAACAAATGGGTCATCTAAGAAAAGAGATCTACTATAATCAGAATGGCATTCAGATTTCTGACCTATGGTAGGTCAATTAACTTTTCAAAGAAATTTAATCCCAAGAATTCTGTAAGAATTGCTGGTTGAAGGCATGACATAGGATCAGATGTGCCAAACGTAGGTTTTAAAATGTGCTCTAATGTAAGACCCCAAGGGTCATGGAAATGAGATGGATCTTCTGAATAATCCAAAAAGCCTATCTAGCCAGCTATCATAACAGAAGTGTAACATTTCTTTCTTCAAGAGTGATGTATGTAATTCAATTCCCCCAGTTTCAAGAAAACTATCCTTAAATTCTGGAATATATACTAAAAGCATAGAGGAGACAGTCCTTAGTAACCACTAAGCGGGAAGCAGCATCCAGCCAATTAACTTAAAATCTTGAAAATTGTGAAAAGATAAGCAGAATTAGAAAAGCCATTCATAATACTTGAATGGAATAACATTAGAAAATTCCACATTTGTCAGATGAATGTGTTCAGAGAGAGGAATTCTGAATATCTATCCCTCTAATCCAGTGTTTCTCAATCTTAGCCACTTTCATATATGTGGACTTCAACTCCCAGAATTACCAAGACAGTCATGCTTCACCTTTGCACATCTTTAAGTTGCTACGGTTGAGAAACGTTGCTCTAATCAAACTTATACAGATATGATCAATTAATATTTCATTTGAAACTTCCTTATACTTTCTTTCTGAAAAAAGCAAAAATAACTCCATGGCTTGTTTTCTATCCCTTCATGTTTACTGGATCAAATATTCATTGCAAATTGGATTGTGCATACTGGAGAGTTAAAATTTCTCAGATAGCAATGCAGATATCTAATCAAAATTAAGTGTAGTGTCACACTCAGAATACAGCTAATTTGTTAGGAATGGCACATGTATGAATTTAGCAAATAATAGTTTAGAGCTATTACTGGCCTCCACAATTGTTTAATCAATTCCCAACTTCACTTTTATCCTTTTCTGATCTTAAAGGATAATTGAGCCTAAAAATAATTTTAAAAGTAAGTATTGAAGTATTTTAAAAATAATTCTTCCGTTCTTTTTCTGTTATTAGAGATCATATTGCTTTAAATAAGAATCCTAAGCACTCTGTGATCCAAGCATTGATTCGCTCCAGATCTGCTTATTAGCTCACATAGCTTCAAAGGTAGAAAAAAGTAAAGCCTTACACTTAGGCAAGAAAAACCAAAAGTGCATGTACAGATTAGATTAGGTCAGGAGTGCCAAAAGCAAGGTCCGTGGACTGCACCGGTCTTCAGGGTGCTTAAATCTTGCCTGTAGGCCGGCCTGGAAATAGCAAAGGCCCAACCCACGGTGCCTCTGGAAGCCAAAATGGGACACTAAGGGGCCGCACACAGTCCCCCTATACCCTTGTTTTCAGCCTGGAGGGCCTCCTGCAGCATTCTTCCAACACAAACAAGTGGGGGGGGGCTGTTTTAGTCAGCAGAGTACAGCAGGAGGCCGTGTTAGTAGGCTAGCAGTGTTCCTATATTTGAGGGGCTGTCACAGAGAGGAGTGGGTCAACCTGTTTCTCAAAGCACCTGAAGGCCAGACAAGAATAATGTAAAGAAACTGATCAAGTAGAGATTCAACCTAGAAATAAGGAGGAATAAGGATAGTGAGAACAATTAACCAATGGAACAGCTTGACTTCAGAAGTTGTGGAAGCTTCATCACTGAAAGCTTTCAAGAAGAGACTGGATTGCCATCTGTCAGAAATGGTATAGGATCTCCTGTTTGGGCAGGCGGTTGGACTAGATGACTACAAGGTTCCCTCCAACTCTGTTATTCTGTATCCCATCTGTAAATCAAGCCTAAGAACAGGATGTCTTTCTGAATGCCTAAAAAGAATAGCTGACATATAACTTATCACCATTTTACTTTTGATCCTGGTACTATCAGAATAACACCAAAAAGAATGCCTCCTGTTTTCTCCCTGATATCAAGAACATTTGTTGTTTCAGCAATTAAACTTTTAAGTTAGGAAACTAAGGCAATTGTTTAATGTTACAAATCCAATAAACTATAAGACTTGCGGCCAGCTTGTCCAAAAGCCACCAGATGACCATCCTCTGATCTAGGTGTTTGCTCAAGGACTATCTTAAATGGCATCCTGTTTCCAAGCACACTTCTACGTTAATCTGTGACAACAGGATATTCACATGTCAACAAGACAAATGCCTAATGGGGAATCCTACTACCAAGAAATAAAGTGCACCATTCAAACTGCCAATAAAAAAGAAATTTAGAAAAGATTGAAAGTTTGATTTCTGGCATCTTCATTTCCATTGAGAGTGAAATCAAACTAACAGTAAGTTTCAGGATTTCTTACACTTCCTCTTTCTGAGTCTGAAATGCACTTCATTCTTTCCTTCTCTTTTTTTTAAATAGAACAATTATGCAGACACACATACACACTTACTATTGGGATCAAATCTACAATCTCCCTTAAATGTGACTGAATAAGATAGAGAAAAAGATAACAGATGAGCAAAATACTTTTCTTACTCATCTTTTACTACTTTAAGACAATGCAATTGAAATATGCCTATATAAATACAAATCATGCCATATAGAAAACCAATTTAGTTATGTTTTGGGCTTAGAATTTCTGTAGTGTGTAAATAAACAAATTTCCACATTAGGCATTGCCTAATACTTTTTTTTTTTCCAATTCACCTTTTTCTATTTTTTTCCTTCTCTGTAAACTGAATCAGAGATGTAAGATTATTTTATTAAGATAAGCAGAATTTTTAAAAGTTACTCTAACTTCTCATCTTTAAAAGTAAATTATCAGCTTTTATGGTACAAGTTATTTAATATGGACAGAAATATTTTGAGATAAGCCATCTAAGCTCTCAACTTATTTTAAGAAAAATAAAAACTGCAGACTAGAAATGAGGTTTATTTTTCAAATCTAACTTTTTTATGTCATGTCCTGCTATGTTTCATAGCAGAATGAATTTATAAGGGAAATATTGTAATATTATTTCATGACTCTTGATTGGGAACATGAATGAAAGGGTACATTTTGTGTAAATATTATTTATTTATTCATTCATTAATTCTAAATGTTTCTATATCACTTCAAAGGTAGTACTATAAATCAAAAGTTATAAAAATTCTGAAGCATCAATAACAATATTTTGAAAGAGAATGATGGGGTATATATGTACAGTACCATATGTTTATATGACTATTTTTATATTAGCTCAAGGTTATTCAATATGCATATTTGATTCAATATTATACTGATCAGATAAACAGAATGGCAAAATACTGTTCCTTCTGTTTATTTATTCTGATTGTAGATTCATACATTATTTTGTGTAGACGTTGATCTTACCTTTTTTTTTTAAAGATATGGATGATTGTAGGGTTTTGTTTTGTAGCTTCTTTGATAAAGGAATTGCCTGTAGCACCCTGGGTTCTTATATGCCACAGTAGGGGTTCTCAACCTTGGTCACTTTAAGATGTGGGGACTTCAGTTCCCAGAATTCCCCAGCCAGCATTTCCTATTAGTTCTTGAGAGACAGGTTTTTCTCCTTTTTCTACATCCTTAGAAATCCCCAGTGATTTCTCTGTAGCCATATTAGGTACTGCTATCTACTGAATCAGGAATAGCCTTATTATAGTTTATGCCTAATGCTTCAAAAGTTCCATAATAAAACTAAGGAAAATTACAGACAGGTTGGGCCAATTTCTGGAACTTAGCTAATACTCAAGGCCATCAGAATGGATTATGTATGAGTTATTTACAGTTCTTATGGTACCAAATAATTAATGATTTTAATTGTTCACCTATTGTGTCTTTAAGGATTTTTTAAAATAAAATACTTCTTTTATTTCCAGGTCTCCAATATAGGCTCCTTTTTAAGTTGTGAATTTGTTTATCTTACATTATCTTAAGTATTTGGAAATTGCAACCAAGTAACAACAATTACAAACCAAAATAATCAACAAAATAACCAAAGTAATCCATTATAGAAAAATATAATATAAAAATAATGACAACTATGTTAATACAAAAAAATGACATTGTACATGATTTCAAATGCTATTAGGCCTGAATAAAAACTGAACAGAACATCTCCCAACCTACTCACCAATGTTTACAATTTTTGGCTCTTGTTCCTACTTTGCTCGTTATGGTGGTAAAATCTCTCAACCAAAGAGTTTTGTTGACAGCAACTAAATTTCTACAGAGAAGTTCTCTCAATTTTTATTAACTAGCAACTCAGTTATATCAATACTGTAGAATGCATTTGAAACAGCTGAAATAAGTCCCTCAAATTCACAGGCAGAAAAAAATATTGGTGGGCAAAAAAGGATCAAGAAACCAGCCTTTCAGTAGAATTTGTTTTTATTCATTAATTAAGACTTTTTTGTCTATGAATAAAACTTCAGTTGAATAATCTACTGATTAAATCAATTAGCACCTGTATCAGTAATAATTATGCAGATTCTATGCAGTCATTAGCTTATCTAGTTTCCTTTAATGAGAATATTATTACCATTTATGTACAGCATCAACAGGAGGAATAATACTGTAAAAAGCTAGAAAGGGTTTTTTTCTACCCCTTTTACGTATTTATTATTAACTGTTGGATTTAAAAATTATACACTGCTCTTTCCTGCAATTACAGTTACTTAATGATCTATTGTGCATGGAAGATATAATTATTCAAATACCCATAGGCATTGGGGAAAACTCTAAGACATGCCTCAATGCTAACAATAATTTCAGGCAGTATGTTGCAATGTTTGCAAAAAAAAAATTTAAAAGTGAAAATCCATACATTTTCAATGCATTTTAATTTGTACAATTTCATATAAGTTGGTTCCTATTCATTGGAATTGCATTTGGAATTGCATTTGTGTATTCATTTTCCCACTGACTTCAGTACCAGACTTAGCCAGAGCTCTGCTGCCTTTAAATATTATGACATTTGAAGTCAAATCTCTAAGGAGACTAATTTGCAAAATGTAGATACATGGGAGGCACTCCTTGTTTTATAGTCAGTATGAAAATGGGCATTTTGAAAACATTCTATTACTTTCTGTGTGATACTTTTAATTATTCAAATTCTGAACCCACTTGCATCATAGTCCACTAATTTCATCAGTTCTAGGACAAAGACCTATGATTTCTAGGTAATGTTTTGAATACTTCAAATGTGAAACCTGGCCTTTCACGAACACTCCGGGGGGGGGGGGGATTCCTTTTGAACTGCTACTAGAAAAAGAGAATGCTGCATGTTTTACCCTAGGAGGATCTGAAGAATAAAATGCCTCCTTTCTGAAATTTTAACAGACTTCTTTTGTTGCAAAGCAAGAACATAGTCAAAGTTTAACTGCCTTCTCAACTAAATAGAGCTTTCCATTCTGTTAATCTTATTTCTCTTTATCTCTTCTCCTTCCTTCCTGTGACCTTTCTTTGAACTGTATGTAAAGCCTACTGAAGCCTACTTCAGTTGAAAGCAATGATTTAAATGCAATGCAATTATAAATGAAATTGAATTAATTTTAATTTTGTTTTCATCAATTTTGACTTCTTTCATTAAGAGCAGCTCACAAACATTGGAGAGACAGAACAATCCTTAAAATATATACTTGAGACAATATACTCTCCCTGTGTACATAGACACACACACACGTCTGTATGTGTGTGTGCGTGTATAGTATTTGTACTGATAAATAAATAAAGGGAGACTAGTATAGATCTATTTCGAGCTAATTAGCTCTCATCAGCTAGCCATACCATATATATATTTGTGTTACAACCCCTGGTATGCCTAATATGTATACAGCCCAGGTTCAAATCCCAGTAAGGGTATGGCTAGCTGATGAGTGCTAAATAGCTTGAAATAGATCTATACTAGTCTCCCTTTATTTATTTATCAGCACAAATATATATATCTCCTCCCTGTCGCTCTCGGCTGGAGCCAACCTCGCCGGCCCTTCCAGAGCCGGAGCGGGAGGGAGCGAAGAAAAAGGGGCGGAAGCGCAAACAAGAGCTCGGGGCGACAAGGGCTTCGCCGCGGACTTTTCCTTGTTGTGCGCAAAATGCCACTTTGGTGGGAAACAGCTCGCCGTTCTTGCGTGCCTCTCCAGCCACCGCCTTGGAAGTGAGTCGCGCGGACGGAGCTTTGGGGCTGAGGAGAGAGGCAGGGACGGAGGGAGTGGGGGGAGAGGAGCCAGCCCCCTCACCCCCCAGGCAATGGGGAAAGCTTTCCCGAAATGGGGGGGTATCGCAGGAAATAAAAAGGGCGCGCGCTGGGGGGGGACGAAGGAGGCTTTGGTGCGCCTTAGAGGTGGGCGGGAAAGCAACGAAAGGGGCAGCGAGGGCGGGCGGTGGCTTCAGGCGGCAAGGCTTGAGCGGGGTGAAAGCGCAGCCCCTTACGTTGCTTTCCCATTCACCCCGCTCAAGCCTTGCCTGAGGGAGCTGGGGATCGGGCTTTGGGTTGGTGGGAGACCTTTAAGGAGTGGGGGGGGAAGGGACTGGCACCGGTGGAGGAAGCAATGCTACGCGGATCAGTGCACTCCACGGTCCTCTTAATGTTCACTCAGGAAGGCGGAGAATGGGACCACGTGTGCTGCACACGTGGTCCCATTCCCCACCTTCCTGATGACGTCACCAGCCTCCCCAGCCATAACCCTCACCGCACGTCACTGATACACAAACACACACACACACACACACCAATGCATATATCAATATAAAAATCACAGTGTGCCACTGAGCAGGGAAGCTTTCTTGTGTTCCATCTCGGGGAGAGTTGATTGTGAAGAAACACAAGAAAGGCCCTTCTTGGCAGAGGCATGGAAAGCCACACATGGAAATTAGATTGACACACATTTAGTTCCAGCACAGAGATATGTTATTTTCCCAAGTTCTAGATCTCAATGAAAGTTTACACTGTGGTTTTATAAAGGTTGTTTTTGTGTTAATGTTTTTACTGATTATATCCCAACAGAGTTCTGTTGACATAGATAGATAATACATTTACTGTATATATTGAAATATAACATACAAATAAAACACTCCACACTGTCCTCTATGGCTGGACATCACAATGGAAAGTTAGGTAAAGGTAAATATTCCCCTGCATATGTGTGCTAGTTGTTTCAGGCTCCGTTTCTAAGTTGAAGAGCCAGCGCAGTCCGAAGACATCTCCGTGGTCATGGGACTGGCATGGCTATACACTGAAGCTGCATGGAACGCTTTTACCTTCCCACCAAAGGGGTCCCTATGTTTCTACTTGCTTTTTTTATGTGCTTTTGAACTGCTAGGTTGGCAAAAGCTGGGACAAAGGTAACGGGAGCTCACCGCATTACATGGCGCTAGGCGTTCAAACTGCTGAAATGTCGACCTTCTAATCAACAAGCTCAGCCTCTTAGCCACTGAGCCACCACATCCTATGGAAAGTTAGCCAAATTTAATAACCTAATCCATCAAATACATTGGTCTATTCAAATGGATTTCTACTTAAATTGACCCCGGTATGATTCTAAGGAATTCAAAGTGCCTACCAACCATCACATCAGATTGATTAGCAAAACCAATATTCATATTTGTGGGAGGATCCATTACAAATGTTATGTAACTGTGTGATTTCTCTTTCAGTATCAATTGCTCTGAAAAGTCTACTCTGGCTGGCAAGATGAAGTTGTACAATCTCATTCAACAAAATGATCTTGCTGTTGACCCTTGCACTAACTTTGCTATTAAACAAAAACAGGCACATTTTCAAATATTGATTCCAACTAATGTCTGATCCTAACAGGCATGATTGTATCAATGCTGCTGTATAATAGAAGGAGTGCCAGAGTTAAACAGAATAGCTTTAGATAAGATCACAATCTTCCTCACAATGATGCGATGGCATCAAGGACTTGGTATAGCGTTCGGGGTAATTATCATTAATAGATATTGGCAAACAGGCAAGAACAGCTGCTACCAAGACATAAACAAATTTCACTAGGATAGAATAAAACAAGCTTTATCAAGGTTGCGGCAATAAGACACAAGATACATAAGACAGGGAAGAGTCAGCATGTTCATTCTTCAAATTTCAAGGAATCAGAAGGAAATCCTGAAGAAAAACCTCAGCGGTAAGTATCAAAAGCCCTATTCCTTTAGTGTGGGAAATTTGCCACAGCCAACTCGCTGTGGACAATTTAACAATTCTATTTAATTATTTAACATAAAATAAAAAAATATTTTAAATTTTTGCCATTCACATTTCATTCTGTCCCTCCTTTTGCATTCTTTTTTAAATTATTCTATTAGACCATTTCTTTGATATTAGTGTAACTTTTGTGCAGCAACGAATTGTCCTGTGGTGAGTGAGATGGCCGTGCGAGCTGGCCATGGCAAGTTGGCCAGAAGAAATTGTCATAGACTCTTTCATGTGTATGTTGATGCCAGACATATATACAAAGAAGGAGGGCTTTGATCATGATTTGCATTAAAGGTTATCACCTTCAAGCCCTGCATGGCACAGGGTCTTTACCTGACGTATCTGCCCATTCCTCTAGGCTAGATAGATAAATGGGTGTGATTCCCTGGAAACATAAGCTGGCTTCATATTCACACTCTGTGCCATTTCTAATATCAGTACAAGCCACGGTGGCACAGTGGTTAGAATGCAGTACTTGTTGTAACCCGCCAGTGGCAAGTGGAGCTGGTGGCAGACTCAGACAATGAGGAGGTTGGGGAGGATCATGAGCCAGTCCTGGAGTCTGGGAAGGCTCTGATGAGTCCTCTGTGTCAGAGGCAGAGATGGGGCCAGGGCCATCCGACAGTTATCAGCTGCCTTCGGAGTCAGATATCAGTGGGGCAGAAGAACAGCTGGAGCCTATTCCTGATGTGAGCATGTGCAGAACTGCCAGGAGAAGGGAACAGCTAAGGAACAAGGGCCGACTATGGAATAAAGGCACAGATGGACAGTGAATGGCCCCTCCCATAGGGAATAAAGAGGCGCAAAAGGGGAGGGGAGTTTGCAGGAGACAATCAGTTCAATTCATTAGAGTGAAGATCTTTTCCTGACTTCTTGCCAAGTAATTGCTGCTACAGCGTGGCATCTGGAAGATATCGGTCTGGCAACTCTCCAAGCCTGATAAAGGTCTGTAGTTGTGAAATCTTATGAAAGACTGTTTGCCGGGACTTTGCTGGAGAAGAATTCCCTTTAACCTAAATAAAAGACATTTTATCGGGACGAAGAGGCTGCTTCATGCTCTTGGGAAGCCTAGGTCAGAACAATACTGGCTGCTTTTGCTGATCACCGGCTGCCAGCAGTTTAGCAGTTCAGGTCTCACCGGCTCAAAGTTGACTCAGCCTTCCATCCTTCCGAAGTTAGTAAAATAAGGACCCAGATTGTTGGGGGCAATAGGCTGTCTCTGTAAAATACTTAGAAAGGTCTGTAAAACACTGTGAAGCATATCTAAGTCTACTTGCTATTGCTATCAATGGGTGATGATCAAGCCAAACAATTAATAATCCAAACAATAAGGGACGTAGATTTTCATACAGAAGTCAACAAGGTGTCCCAACATGATAGAATAAGAATAAAGGGTGTATGGGAACCAGAAAATTATTTAACCTTCTCTAAATTGAGAATAGCATTTTAAAAGCCAGATACAATATTCTTCCATTAGCACTACTTTAAGGCAGGAATAATAAAATCCCCATAGCAGAATACATTTGTCCCTGTAGAAATAAGAAAGTTGAAACCATCTAACATATATAGTAAATTTTATATGGGTATTTATATTTTGAGCCTAACAGATAAATTCCCAGGGAAATTAGGGGGGGAAATCTGAGTTATCTTCTTCAGGATTTAAAGTTTGCTTTGTGCAGTAGACGTATTTGGTGTTACCACCAAACAAAAATTGTGAAAGAATTAATTGGTTTACCAAGAAATTCTCACTTTTACCGCTAATATCACTTTTGGATAACCATTTTTTAAATACTAAATTACTAGGAGATATTTATAGTATAGATTTGTTTAAAATTTCTAAATGTATCATTACTTGGACAGTTAATCTATTAATATACTATTTGATGTTTAAATGTGTTTGTCTCACTCTGCTATTGTTCTTTTAAATTTGCTGGCCATATTTAAATACTTATTTACTTATTCCTAAAATGATGGTTGTTTTGCCGTTATAGTTAAATGCATTAATTTTTTAAGATCACAGTCTTCAATGTTAAAGTCCATCTGGGCACATTATTTTGGCTTTTCTGCCCTATTGTGCATTACAGTTATGCCAGATGAAATGTAAATTAATGCCAGTGTTTAACTATTGTAAGATACTATGTTTAATGCCAAATTTTCCATGTTGCACTCTCCGCGCACTGGAAAAACCCATTAAATGTTCTTTTCTGAAACTAGCTAGCACGCTATTACCTCTAATCAAAGTATCATATACTTCAAGGTTTCTGGCCAGTCACACTCCACTATTCAAGAGATTTTTACTGATTGCCTTTCTTTCTCTTTTCTGTTATCTTAATATTGTTACACTGCTGGGTCACCATTCTTGGTTACGCTGTTTGCCTGCTAATAGTTAGAGATGATCAGTTGATATTTCCTCAATGGGGGTTAATGAAGTCAGATCTTCTTCTGAAACTTCAATTTACCTGCAGAGGCAGAAGATAAGGCTAGTTCTCTTCAGTGAAGAGTAAGCTAGGGAAATAGAAGTTTGCACTTCCCACTTTTGAATTCAGATCAAAGTGACCTAAGGAGAGAAGCTAAATTTAAGGGTTGGAGATAGGTTTCTACAAGCATTCTGATGCATTTATATTTACAATTATTTATATTTATGTACAATTTTCTTTCCTCCTGTTCCTGGCTTCCAGCACATAAGCAGTTTACGATGCCTTAAATAGCAATTAACATCAACAAAAGTATCAATTTAAAAACAACATATAAAAACCATAAAATCATAAGTAAGAATAAAGGCACAAAATTCCAGAGTCAAATGAATATGTTATAAAGTACATAATTTAAAGAAGGAATGTGTTTTATAAAACAGGGGTTTGGGCATATATTAAAATAATTCAGTAGTTAAATCTATACTTCAGGAAGGAGGGAATACTATGCCTTTCATAAGCTCTGTCTGAATTTTTAGTCTGATTGTAAATTTATAAATAAAGGAATGGGGATTTTATTCTATAAAAATATATGATATAATTAGCTGATTTTATAAAGTGCTCAAATTTAATTAGTACAAATAATTCTATGGTGAATATTTCTTCTTTTTCTCTGATTACACTTCAACTTTCACACTAGACCTGGGGCTTCCAGATCTTTGTAGCAAATATCTGGATGTCCACAAGATAGCAGCAAAGAAAATTTCTGATTTGTTTTTGCTGCCATCTAATGGTCATCTAGACCATTAGACCATTGGCAGATCCAGTCTTGTAGTTCTACTTTCTTTCTCCTAAAGTGTATATCCTGGACAAAGGATCAGAACTACAGAACCAACTAAAGCCTTTATCATACATGTAGAGCAGGGGTGTCAAACTCAAGGTCTGGTCCGTGGGGTACTTAGATCTGGCCACCCTGGAAACAGCGAAGGACTGGCTTGCGGTGCTTCTATCAGCAAAAATGGAGCTCAGGAGCCCGTTTTCACTGGCAGAGCCCTCGAGCCACCACAGGCGTCCTCGACATAAGTGATGTCAAGCTGGCCACACCTACCCTGGCCACGGCCACCCTTCCCCCCAAAGTCAAACACAACCCTGATGCTGCCCTTAATGAAATCAAGTTTGACACCCCTGATGTATAGGCCTTTTATTTCCTTACAGCAATGCAGATTCTCCATATTGGAAAACCTTTGGAAGGGGAAGATACCACTCTTATTCGAGTTGCATTAGTTAATTATTTGTTTCCATATACAATTCAAACTCCTGGTTATGACTTCAAAGTTTTTGGCCTCTGAAATCTAGCTATATACCTAAAACAGATGTATACCTGAAAACAAGCAGCAGCCAGGTATAACATAAAGACTTGGCTTTTTCCCAATGCTTAAGATGGTTTTATTTTAATGAATTTTTGAATTGATGCTTATCGTTTTGGAATGGTTTTTAAACGTTCTAGTTGCATATACTATAGTTTTATCAGTTTGAATGAATTAGGATTGATTGCAGATAAAGTGTGAACTGTCCCCTTGCAAAAATGCTGAAACAGATGCTGTCATATACCTTCCTAATAGAATGACTTGGGTATTGAATAAAAATAGATAGAGAAACTTGTTTTGCTCACCAGATTGTCTCTGACTGATATAGCATATGATGTACTTCCGTTTTGTGATGTGGTTTTTCTGATAAGAGATTGCCTTTGATTTTGCTGTACATATTTGAATAATACGATTTGGAGTAATAAAATTGAAATTCTGAATAGTAACCAAAATCTTGAATGTATTTTCCCCTCTCATCTGTACATACCAGTGAATATTGCTTGGAAATCTTTCTAAGCTGCTGTTTACATTTATTTTATGATTCTAAAAAAATGCCAAAATAAACCATCCTTCTTGGTTAAAGATCTGAAAGAAATTATGCCCTGCCAAAATAGATGATCTGTTATTTCTGTCCTATACTTGGCATTACATGATACTAGATCTTCCAGATAAATAAATAAATAAATTAACACAAAGAAAAGGCTGAAAGAGAAACCTGGACATATTCCAGATGCTCTCGGAACTGCAGATATAGATAGGCTCCCAGCCAAGTCCTAAATATCTTGAATATCTTACAATATCTGGCTGTCCATTCTTAGATTGCTAAACACAGAATAAGACTGAGTTACTTCCTGTCAGACACAAATAATCAGGAGCATTTTTTGAGTTTGAAAGTACATAAGAGTTGATAACTGCTACTTATACATAACTATCTAATCAATTAGCATCAAAGCTAAAGCAGCACTAGATAAGGGCCAACTGAATTCAGGGAGAGTGGGGTGGACTTGGGTCTCTTTTGCAATGCAATGACTCCAAATTGATGACATGTTTAATCCCACCTTCGATCTCAACCTGCTCTTCTCCTACACTTTCCTATAAGTGTATGTGCGTGCGGGGGATGGAATGAAAAGATTCTTTGTCTAGAAGAAAAGACATCTAAAGTGTGATATAACAGAGTTACTAGAAAATTAGTATAAACAGCATGAGAAAAGTTTTAAAAAGTTGTCATATTATTACACAACATAGGGTCAAACATTAAAAAAACAAGTTTCTTTAAAATTAATTAAAGCATACAATAAAGAATGCAAAAACAACAACTGAGAAGCAGAAATTGAAAAATAGTTGAGTCTTATAATGTACCTATATTTAAACATATTGAAACTGACAAGTGACATATTGACAAATTGACCTGTATACAATAGGTGTGCTAAAGATATTAAAAAAGAAACACAAGGAATTTGCTGCAGGTTTTTATTAGTTTTTAGCATCTCTTCTTTTGCAGAAGATTAAAACCAAAAGCCCTGTGAAAAAATTGACCAGATGCAGGAATACTTGAGTTTTAATCTGCCAATTGACTAACCTTCAGCCACACAGTCTCTCTCAGCCCTAAGAAGAAGCAAACCACATCTGAAAATGTTGCCTAGAAACCGTATGGACTTGTCCATGATTCAGAGACAGTGAAAACAAAAAGAAATCTTACCATTTTAACTGGAAATCTGTAGTTTTATATAATGTATGATAACTATGATAATTTCTTAAGCACTCCTATTCATCTTTGGTTCTTGAAACCTACTGGTGATCAATGCAGCCACTTCAAAATTAATGTTATTCTAGTTAGGTGGAATTGTTCTACTAGCCATTTCACTACAGCATTTTCTACCAACTGCAGCTTCTGGGTCATGGTTAAAGGCAGCCCCATGTACAATACATTACAGTAGTCCATCCAAGTAGTTATCATCACTAGATCATCTTGGGGAAGAAAGATTACCAGCCAAAGCTGAGTGAATGTCCTTCTAGAATAGGGTTCTCCAACCCCCAAATTGCTGCCCTCTACTGGGTCATGAGCAGTTAAGAACCGAATCACAGAAGTGGGGGATATGCGCATGCTCAACCCCACTTGCATGAGCAGCCAGTGAGTGTATGTATGTATGCATGCTCCATTTGTGAAAGCAGTGAGCAAATGGAGCTGTGTGCATGCGCTTGCTGGCTGCTCGCCCGGAGCCATCCCCTCTCCCTTTTCCTCTCCCAGTCCGCAAAGCAAGAAAGGTTAGGGAAGTTTGCTCTAGCACAGTGTTTCTCAATCTTGGCTACTTGAAGAGGGGTGGACTACAACTCCCAGAATTCCTCAGCCAACTATGATGGCTGGGAATTCTGGGAGTTGAAGTCCACTTATCTTTAAATGGCCAAGGCTGAGAAACACTGCTCCAGCAGATTCCATTCCTGCTTTAAATAAGAGAACTCCATGGCACCAGCCAACTTATTAGCAAACATGCCAAGGATTGTGTGGTAAGGAGATTATTCGTATTATATTAATACTGAATATTCATTAAAATAAACATAACTGCCCAATCATTTTCCTACTAAAAAAATCAACAGATCTTTCTGCTGATCTTCACTTATTGATCTTCTGAAATGCAAGTACTTTCCCACTTATAACCTCAATTGGACCCAGATTTCCATGGCTAAGCATAGTAGTTATTAAGCAACTTGTGCCAAGATCGCCAAACAGAGGCTGCCATACTTTGGTCATGTCATGAGAGCTGACTCACTTGAAAAGTCACTCATGCTGGGAGTGATCAGCGAAAAAAGGAGAAAGGGCCACGGCAGTACTGGCTGAACATTATGAAGGATGATACTGGGATGACTGGTGGCAGTTATGAAGGAGGCATGTGAGACAGAGGGACATGGAGAGTGCTGATCAGTGGTGGGTTTCAAAAAATTTTAGAACCTCTTCTGTAGGTGTGGCCTGCTTTGTGGGAGTGGCTTGCCAGCCATGTGACCAGGTGGGAGTGGCTTACCAGCCATGTGACCGGGTGGGAGTGGCTCGCCAGCCATGTGACCGGGTAGGAGTGGCTTGCCAGCCATGTGACTGGGTGGGAGTGGCTTGTCAGCCATGTGACCGGGTGGGAGTGGCTTGCCGACCATGTGACTGGGTGGGCATGGCCAACTTGTAAAACGTAGTGAAACTCACTTAACAATGCTCTTGCTTAGCAACCAAAATGTTAGCTCAGAAACTCTGAGCACGCAAGTCTTAAAGCTGTCAAGTTACAAGACCCTTGCATCCCTAACCCTTTAGGGAAAAAAACCCCAGGGGTGTTCAAACTTGACAGCTTTAAGACTTGTGGACTTCAACTCCCAGAATTCCTCCTCTCGCTCTTCATTTTGATGATGTGCGGACGGGCGGGGGGAGGGAGCTGGAACCGGTTCTAAATGGCACTGTAGATTTGTGGAACTTCTTCTATAGAAGAAGTTAGAACTGGTAGGAACCCACCCCTGGTGCTGATACACAGAGTGGCCAAAGATCAGACACAACTGAATGGCGGACAATGACAGTGCCCAATTTCACTACCTTTTTTGCCACAATTGTTAAGCAAATCATTATGGCTGCTAAGTGAAATCACATGGTCATTAAATGAACCTAACTTTCCCCATTTAGCTTGCTTGTTGGAAGCTACTGGGAAGGTCACAAAGGGTGATCACATGGCCCCAGGGTGCTGCAACCATTATAAATAAAAGCTGTTTGTCATGTGCCTGAATTTTGATCATGTGACCTTGCAGACACTATGATGGTCAGTAAGGTGAGGACTGTCGTGAGTCACTTTTTTCAGTGCTTGCAGTAACCTTTAACAGGTGCTAAACAAACGGTTCTAAACGGAGGGCTGTTTGTTTATAATTAATTCTTGAATATTGAAATATGTTTTGATTTCAAGAGGCTGAAAGTATTGCTCCATCAAGTATATGTGGAACACTTAATGCTATTAAAGTAGGCAAGGAAAGCTGAGGTATCTGCATATTTCGTATCTTGTCCAAATATAATGCATTCGCTGATTTTATCTCTACCGAACTTGTTCCATTATCAGGTTCAAATGGCACAAAAGATAAGATGTACATATACTTTTTAATCAGGTAATCTCACTGCTTTTGTGTTGTCAGGGTACTTAAGCAGCTCAAAAGGCTCATCTTAGTGATAATTACACTTAGGGATGAATTTTTTAAAAATGTACAAGGCAAACTAACAAAATGAGGTTCAACGCTAGGCAACAAATACGATAAATCAACCCCATTTGGCATCCAGCTGCATCTTTGTGTGATACTGACCATTGTAGCTAGTCAAGCATTATTACTACTTCAATTGGGTAGAATGCAAACCCATATTGATTGCTGCTATTATTGTTGTTGTTGTTGTTATTATTATTATTATTCGATTGTATCACAGCAGCCAGTTGTTTCGCCGGATTTGGCATTGATTACTAGTCGGGCCCCACCCAGGGGCCTAGGACGTCGTAACGTATTTTCGTAATATACGTGCAGTTCCAAGCAGTGCAGCTTTTTGCATTTGACTGATGGTAATTTTGTCAAGTTTTAACTGTTTTAAATGTAATTCCAGTGCTTTTGGAATAGCACCCAGTGTGCCGATTATCACTGGAATTACCACTGCTGGTTTCTGCCATAATTGTTGGATTTCAATTTTTAAGTCCTGGTATTTCACGACTTTTTCATGTTCCTTCTCCTCGACCCTGCTATCACCTGGTATTGCGATGTCTATGATTGTAACCTTCTTTTTCTCAACCAGTGTGATGTCTGGTGTATTATGCGCTAGTATTTTGTCTGTTTGTATACAAAAATCCCACAGGATCTTGACCATCTGATTTTCGGTGACTTTTTCAGGCTTATGTTCCCACCAGTTTGTTGTTGTTTTAATATTATAATTTTTGCACAAATTCCAGTGGATCATTTGTGCTACTGAATTGTGCCGCAATTTATAATCAGTCTGCGCGATTTTTTTACAGCAGCTGAGTATGTGGTCAACAGTTTCATCAACTTCTTTGCAGAGTCTGCATTTGGCATCATCAGAGGATTTTCCGATTTTGGCCTTAATGGCATTTGTTCGGATAGCTTGTTCTTGCGCAGCCAGGATTAGTGACTCTGTTTCTTTCTTTAATGTACCTGTTGTTGTTAACCAGAACCAAGTTTTTTCACTGTCCACTTTATCTTTTATTTTTTCAGAAATTGACCATGTAATGCTTTGTTCTGCCAACTCTCCATTCTTGATTTTATCACATCTTTTCTGTATTCTTGTTTTGTCTGTTGGGCCTTCAATAGATTTTTGTTCTTTACTTCGATTAATAGATGTTCTTGACTTTCTTTTAAATTATTATTATTATTATTATTATTATTATTATTATTATTATTATTATTATTATTATTATTATTAATTAATTAATTGACTTTATATTGCTGCCTATTCCGCTCATGGTGACTCAAGGCAATAATCCCTGTTTTGCTTAACTGTAGTTTATTTGAATAAATCACAATTAGTGGGGCTATCATCATAAGCTAAGCCAAAAATAAAGAATTATGGTGGTTTTCAGATCACCCTGACAAGAGTTCAAACCATGTTAACCCAAAGCAAAATACCCTTCGACTTAGTAACATTACGAATCCAGAGTTCATTGATATTTCTCAAGAGGATCCTGCATATAATGAGCTTGTAGATGCATCATATAATATTTGTGATTATTTATCTGAATAGAATCACAGGTTCCTGTCAACACAGCAAATGAAATTAAAAAATACAAAGACTAATGAAAAATCAACAGCAAAGGGGGGAAAAAGCCTGGCAAATAGTAAAATCCATTGAGTCTTCCTGCTGTAACTTTAACCCATTGTTTCTAAACGCCTCATTACAAAATTCAGAAGTTTAGAGCCCAGAACATAGTTGACAGGGAAGGAGAATGTATCATTGGCACCAGACTCAAAAAAAGATGCTCAGAATAAATACATCTTTATTTCCTAATCAAGTGTATTTTATTGCAAACTCTTTGAAGTAGGCCAAGAGATGAAATGGACTAGGTACTTGAACTCCGTTGATATAAGCCAGTGTTGGCGAACTTTTTCGGAACGCGTGTGTGCTGGAAACCAAAACAGCAGCCACCCGGTGCGCATGCATGCGCCAGTAAGATGATCTTCCAATTTCTGGCCTGCACTTGCACACCGGCCAGCTGGTCTTTGCATGCGTATGTGCTCCAGAAACCAGAAGACCAGGAGGCCAGTGCGCATGCGCAAGCCAGAAACCAGAAAATCATCTTCCTGGTGCACACATGCGTACTTGGTGGCTGCTTTCCCAGTTTCTGGCGCTCCCATGCATGTGAAAACCAGCTGGCTGATGCGCTGGAACCAGGAAGAGCAATGGGCGACTGCTCTCATGCCCGGAGAGATGGCTCTGCATGCCACTTCCGGCATGCCTGCCATATATTTGCCGTCACAGATAGAAGCTGTAAAATACGTTATTATAAACAGTTTTTAATAAAGAGAAATCAATTTGGTGTAGCAGTTCATATGGCTAATAACCGGGGAAGTATGAGTTAGGAATAAGGACAGCTGGGTGACCTTGGGCCAGTCACTTTCTCTCAGCTCTAGGAAGGAGACTATGGCAAACAAATTCTGAAAAGTCTCGCCAAGAAAACTTCAGGGACTTGTTCAGTCACCGAGAATCAGACATGATTGAACGGGGGGGGGGGGGGGGGGAAGAATCTTAAAAGCTGCCAACATTTCCCTTTCCCTTCTTCTTACACCAAAGAGAGTCAAGGTGGTCAGCATTAGCAATAGGACTTAGACTTATATACCGCTTCACAATGCTTTACAGCCCTCTCTAAGCGGTTGACAGAGTCAGCATACTGCCCCCAACAATATGGCTCCCCATTTTACTGGCCTCGGAAGGATGGAAGGCCGGGTCAACCTTGAGCCAGTGAGGATCGAACTCCTGGCAGTGAGCTGAATTAGCCTGCAATACTGCATTCTAACAATGAGTGTGCTAAACAACCAGATGACTGGTAGGAATATAAATATTTCCATACCATTCTCCTAGAACTGAAGAAGCTTCTTGGATGAGAAGTGAAATATTTTCAAGGGGGGAAAAAACAAGAAAATCCATTTGCCTCTTTGGGATATGAGAAAATGTGTTCTAAATATTACTTCTAGAGGCCCAGCAAGTGACAGGTAGCATCATAAGACAAGCTTGGCTGTTCCACAAAACTGAGAAGGGGGTCACCCATGGTTAGTAATTGATTAGAAATACATTCAATTTTTAGACTGCATCATCTAAAAAAGACATATAACAACTGAAAATAGTGAGGAAATACCAGTCTCTTCCTCATCAATTTACAATACAATACAATAGTAGAATTGGAAGGGATCTTGGAGGTCTTCTAGTCCAACCCCCTGCCTAGGCAGGAAACCCTATACCGTTTCAGACAAATAGCTATCCAACATCTTCTTAAGGACTTCCAGTGTTGGGGCATTCACAACTTCTGGAGGCAAGCTGTTCCACTGATTAATTGTTCTAACTGTCAGGAAATTTCTCCTCAGTTCTAAGTTGTTTCTCTCCTTGGTTAGTTTCCACCCTTTGCTTCTTGTTCTACCCTCAGGTGCCTTGGAGAATAGCTTGACTCCCTCTTCTTTGTGGCAACCCCTGAGATATTGGAACACTGCTATCATGTCTCCCCTAGTGCTTCTTTCTCTTAAGCTAGACATACCTAGTTCCTGCAACCGTTCTTCATGTTTTAGCCTCCAGTCCCCTAATCATCTTTGTTGCTCTTCTCTGCACTCTTTCTAGAGTCTCCACATCTTTTCTACATCGTGGCGACCAGAACTGAATGCAGTATTTACATTGACTTCTGTCTTAGAAGAGCCAAGGTGGTGCAGTAGTTAGAGTGCAGTACTGCAGGCTACTTCAGTCTGACTGCTAGCTGCAGTTCAGCATTTCAAATCTCACCGGCTCAAGGTTGACTCAGCCTTCCATCCTTCCGAGATGGGTAAAATGAGGACTCAGATTGTTGGGGGCAATATGCTGACTCTGTAAACTGCTTAGACAGGACTGTAAAAGCTCTATGGAGTGGTATATAAGTCTAAGTGCTATTGCTATTCTAGAGATATCCAACCATCATTATTTGAAGAAGGTTCAAAGGTACTATCAACGAGTCTAAGTTATGAGAGCAAAATGGCCATAAAGTTACACATGCATATGAATAGCTCAGGGTTAGGGTTATCTCATCCTGTTATTTTCTGTTGCTTTTGTCTTCCCTGTGGATAAATACATGATTAGAAGATCACATAAATAACCATCTTTTGGATATTTCCAACTATTCTTTCCATATTTTGGCTGTTTACATTATAACTTGCAAAAATGTAGTGACACAAAATCAATTTAAATTCAACACTAGAATTTAATTGGTTTGGACAACACTGTGAAAAACATTTATGTTTACTTATTCATGTGTTTACTTTAATTGTTTAATATGTAGATCAATCAGCTTAATTGGTGGGAACCAATTTTAATTGGAAGCTATAATTTTAATTATCTGGGTTGAAAATTAAGAGTAACTTGTTTCATTTTTTCAACAGGAAATCCATCATAATCTATTCCAGGATAAACAAGTTCTGTAGAAGCTGAAAGACAGGCAAATGAAATATGATGTACACCTTTTTGGATTATAGCTCACTTTATCATGCATAAACACATACATAGGGTTGTGTACTGCTTCAGATTTTATGCCAAAAGAGTACACAGAAGGCATGCATTGCAGCCACTGTCTGCAAATCTTTAAAACAGTTTTGACTTCTAATATTGCTCAGCATTTTCAGCAGTGAGTTTTGCAATATGGGGTCAAGCCTGGCCATATGCTCCACAAATGTTTTTTCCAAATTAATGCATGGTTACATACATGTTTCCTTTTCCTTCGCTGAGCAATTCCACTTTGCAGACATAGCTGCTTGTCTCCCAAATTTCAGTCCCATTTGCAGTTGGATGGCAATGAGGCAGGACTGATGTTCATTCTGGACTGACTAATTGTTCTTTAACCTTAATTGCAATCATGCAGAGAAAGCAAGTGTCACTATTTGGCTCCTATGAAGATGCTTCTATCAGTATCCACCTGCCTTTTCCATTTAGAGGATGCTGCCTTCTCACTAATCCCCATGCCATTCTTCTGCTTTCCCAGATGCTTGTACCCATGGATGCCTTCTCTCTCTCTCTCTCTCACTCACACACACACACACACATCATAATAACTCTTTGCACAAGCACACAGCCTTTCATTTTCCCTTATGGTACCAGCACAGCTCCAATGTTACAACAATCAAAGCAATAGGATCAAGTTGTTCTTTAGCTCCTATGTTTCTCTGTAATTCCATGGGATTTTTCTGTAAGGAAGAACTGCTAGTTCAGTTTCAAAGGAACAAAGCAGCAAGGTTCCTATGTTGCAACTTAAATATGTTGTAAAAATAATTTTAAAAGGCTATGGAAGATTTGCAGCACAGTGGATGAGAAAGCAAGGATAACATGTTTCATTCAACCTGGCCAGAAACTGAAAGTGCCTCCACTGGAGGATCCATGCAGTATTTAGCTTCTAGGGCTTCATAGTCTTCATGGACCAATTAAATATATATATTGCATGGAGAATAGCAGCCCAGGATGAAATAACTACCTGGGTGAACCAACCAGTCAATGGTGGGGAAAAGGCCTGCCAAATACTGCAAGTAATCAGAGCCTGGGTTGCTATTAGAACAGAATGAAGTCCTGAAAACCATCTGCTTTGAAGTGACGGAAGCATGCAGGTCACAAAATAATCCAAAACCAAACACAAGTATGGAGAGTATTTATGATGGATGCAGTTGGAAGGAGACCATGTCATCAATTTTTGCACCTGTGAGCAGCCCATATTTGGGATGGGTCAAGCAGAAAGTGTGAATCTGTCACTCTGGCCCCATACAGTTTATATCTTAACAGATCTATTTGTTTTTCTATTTGTTTTTCATATGCATTCCTTGACATTGCCCGTTGTGGCATTTTAAGGTGCCAGGAAATAAGAAGGAAAATAATAATGTAAATAATAACTTTATGAGACTTTATGATAGCCCAGATGGAATATATGGATTTTGGCACAAAATTTATTGGGGCAATTCAGGCCATATATCAAAAACAAACAGCAAGGGTATTGATTGAGGGAGATCAAACAGGGAAGATCGAAATCCATAGAGGTACAAGACAGGGTTGCCCCTTATCCCCGCTCTTATTTGTCTTGACTTTGGAACCTCTACTGAGAGAAGTAAGACGGAAAAGCGAGATAAAGGGAATGAGGATTAGACGGGAGGAGGTTAAGGTGCAAGCCTATGCTGATGATCTGGCCTTCATTCTAGAGGAACCAAGGAATCAGGACCGCATTTGTTAGAACTAATTAGGGAATTTGGGAGCGTTGCAGGTCTACTTCTTAATGAAGATAAGACCAAAATGTTGGTCAAAAACATGACCACAAGACAGAACCATCAACTTGAACATCTAGTGGGTCTGAAGTCCGTAAAAAAAAATCAAATATTTAGGAATATGGCTGACAGGGAGATGTAGCTCCATAAAGGAGGACAACTATGTTCACCTTTACAAACAGATGGTCCAAGATGGAAGAACCTACAACTCTCCCTTATGGGGAGAATAGCAGTTATTAAAATGTGTACTCTCCCCAAATGGCTATTTTTATTTCAATCGGCTCCTGTAAGATTGGAAAAGAAATTCTTTAATGAAATGAATAGAGCCGTCTCAAAATTTATTTGGCAAGGTAAAAAACCTAGAATTAAACTGAAAATGATGCAGGAACCTAGAATTAGAGGGGGATTTGGTCTCCCTAATTGGCAGCTTTATTATCAGGCGGCTTTATTAATTTGGATTAAAGAATGGATGACCCTGAGAAGAATACGGCTCCTGACTATTGAAGGCTGGGGCCTACAGTATGGTTGGCACTATTATATTTGGCCCGGTTCAGAGCGACCCAAACACTTTAACGACCATTTGGTGCGTAGGACCTTGAGCCACTCTTGGGAGAAGTTGAGGAGGAAGTTATACTTGAAGGTGCCATGCTGGATCTCTACTCAGGAAGCCCTTGTTTATCCAACACGATACAGAGGGGAGAAGATCTTGACATGTGAAGAGATCTTAGACTCACAGGGGAATTTGAAGACCAGGGAATCACTAGCTTCGCAAGGGTACCATATCGACTGGTGGCCATATTCCCAGATATTCTCAAGGTATAAAAAAGATCAGAAGACTGAAGGTATATATCCCTATAAACAAGAACAGGACAAGGTTCTTTTTGGAACAGAGAAATGGATGCTTTCCAAGTGTTACGGATATCTATTGCTATTGGACGCAGGGGAAGAAGTGGTCAAAGATTGCATGATTGCTTGGGGACGGAATATAGGATGCACATTGGACTTTCAAAGTTGGGAAGAAATTTGGTTTAAAAATATGAAATTGACTATGGCAGCCTCGTATAAGGAAATACATATAAAATGATATATCGGTGGCATCTACCACCGGCAAGACTTGCCAGAATGTTCCCTGGGATCATGCCTAATTGCTGGAAATGTGGTCACAGAGAGGGGACCTATTTCCATCAGTGGTGGACCTGCCCAATGGCAATTAAATACTGGAAAAAAATTAGGCGGTGGTTAATAGAAATCACCCAACATCAATTAGATTTGAAACCTGAAACCTTCCTGTTAGGACTCAAACCCCCAGATATCAACATCGAGATATGGTTCTTGGTGTTGCACATAATCATTGCGGCAAGATTGGCATTTGCCCAGGAATGGAAGAGCGATCAAATACCAATGGATAGGGCAGTAATAAATGAAATTAATGAATGCGCAGAATCGGATAGACTAACAAAATTAATTAAAGGAAAAAAGGACTCAGAATTCTATAACTCGTGGAAGAGGTGGTACAATTGGGTACGGGAACGACCGAATAATAACAACTGAAGCAATAATATATGTTTAAATCAGATACTGGTAAATAATATTAATCAGAAATTAAAGGACGAATAAGAATTGATGATGTAGGTACGCTGACTAGATGGGCTGCATATAGTGTAAATGTTGGTGCTAAATATTAGGCCTATTATTAGGACGGTAATGTCAAGTTTAGTTATTTAAACGTTATGATTTCTTGCGCTGTGACGGCAATATGTTTGAAATTATGTTTGTATGATTTTATTTTTATAAGAATAAATAAAAAAATATTAAAAAAAAGATGGATAGATTGGAAAAAAATAATAATAAATAAAAATATGGGTTTCTGCCTGGAAAAAAATAAAAAATAAAAAAAATAAATGAAATAAGAAGGAAAATGTTCTAGTATTCCATGGGAAAGGAATTATATTTTTTTCGTTTCATTCTGTTGAGTTGACAATAGATCTTGGGATTTTGAAAAACTAGCAATTTGTTTATTTATTTATTAAAAGGAAGATGTTAGACCTTTTTGAGTTTACTGATTAGAAGTGGATCACTCTATCATTATTAAAATCATTGTCACATTTATACAAATCTGCAGAGCCATATTATTTCATTCCTGCTTGGGTTCCATGAAATTTTACACTTTCATTCTCCCTCTTGCCCTTGAATAGAGAATCTTCAGAGGATATATTTATGCTATTTTTGCAAGTGAGGCCCAGTTGACATACAAATGCCATTTTGTGAGTTGGTGTAGACACGATAACATGAATTGTCAGTACAGATCTCGTCTAACACTCAACAAGTGCTAAATACTAGCATGAATCAAAGTACGCTAGGAATGTTAAGAAGGCACAACTTTGCTGAGATGCTTAGCAATTTGTAAAGGTCAACATGAAAATCCTGCACACTGCTTTCATTATTAGATCTGTAAGAGGAAAAAGTATTTATAACTTTATCAACCTTACTGAGATTTATCAGTGGATAGGATGTTATTTGATAGGTATGTATAAAATATGTATCTCCACGTATTGCTCTTTGATGGATTAAAGACATGAGAGCAGACAACCCTGTCACAGGAGGAGGTAGATTTTTTTGTGATGTCTGACTCCTTTCACAAACATTTCAGCATTTAACATGTACCCATGATGTGTCCTTTTCTTTGTGACTCCTAATCAGGGCCCACGTACCTGTCAGGAGGTAGAATCTAGACTGAATTTATCCCCTGAGGTAGGTGCTGCCACTAGATCAAAAAGCAAATACTTGGTATCCTTAAAATGCAATCCAGTTGCTCCTAGACCTTGAATCTGAGGCTGAAATCCCAGGAAAAATGATACTTATAAATAATAAAAAAATGTTTCCCAAACAAAATTTCTTCAGAATAATAATAAGTGAGCAGATAAGGATTATTTCTAGGTCAATGTAGAGGTAAGCTTTAAATTCATGATCAGCACTGCTGCAGCATCTGATCGTGTTCTAATCTCGGTAGCAGTGGTCCAAAATTTCAGGGGCTGCCACAAAGAAGAGGGGATCAACCTTTTTTCCAAAACAGCTGAAGGCAGGACAAGAAGCAATGGATGGAAACTAATTAACAAGAGAACTAACCTATAACTAAGGAGAAATTTCCTGAAAGTTAGTTTTAACTTCCAGAGGCAAGCTGTTCCACTGATTCATTGTTCTAACTGTCAGGAAGTTTCTCCTCAGTTCTAAGTTGCTTCTCTCCTGGATTAGTTTCCACCCATTGCTTCTTGTTCTACCCTCAGGTGTCTTGGAAAATAGTTTGACTCCCTCTTTTTTGTGGCAACCCCTGAGATATTGGAACACTGCTATCATGTCTCCCCTAGTCCTTCTTTCTATTAAACTAGACGGACTAGGGGAGACATGATAGCAGTGTTCCTGACAGTTAGAACAATGAATCAGTGGAACAGCTTGGGTCCAGAAGTTGTGAATGCCCCAACACTGGAAGTCTTTAAGAAGATGTTGGATAGCCATTTGTCTGAAATGGTACAGTTTCCTGCTTGAGCAGGGAGGTGGGCTAGAAGACCTCCAAGGTTCCTTCCAACTCTGTTATTCTGTTATCTATGTCAATCCCAAGCCGTCTCCCACACTTGCTTAGGGGAAGCTAAGAGTTATCAATCTGCCATTTTAGATCTACCAGCACAACATTTGGAAGTTGCACCTAAAGGTCAGGCTTATCTATCCATTTATCTACAAACACACATACACCGAGAGAAGGGGGGGGGGGGTACACATAGAACAGAAAAAAAATGTGTTTTATTTCAAATTGGAGCAAAGACACATTTGTTATGGCAACCCTTGTGTGTTTGTTGATGTTATAACATTACATCTTATTAAATGGAAGTCACAGAGATAAATAAAAAAGATTATGTGTGTCCCTGTGGCTAATTGGATTAAATACTAGGACCGAGATTACACAAAGGAACAGCAGTCACCTCAAGAACAAAAGGCTGCTAAACAACCCTGAAACAATGAAAGTTTGAAGTAATTTGCCATTGAAGAAAATTATGTGAATCTGTATGATATACAGCATTTTGGTGTACTGTAGAGTTGGGGTGGGGGGAATTGTGTTTTTATGTTATTACCATAATAGACCACCTACAACCTGAAGGTAGAACTGAATAGGCAGTGAATGACAAAATGACTGTGTTATTCAGATAATGCGAGGTCTTTTTAAAAATGAGAAATTTCTCCTTGAAAACATTTGCATCCGTTTGGAGAGGCTTGCCTTTTGAGAGGGGTAACTGTAATGTAGCAAGCAGTGTTCAATGAAAAAAATGCTGCAGGAATGTAGAATATTATTTGAAGTGCAAATATTCAATGCACTAAAGAACAGACATATTGCTTGATGCAACAGGAGAGCTGCTTTGTGACATTGCTAAACTGATTTAGTTTCATGATAATGATTGATAATAAATATTAATTAAGAGGGTATTAATATCATCCTTTTAATGGAGGGTTGTTAAAAACTTGTTTGAAATAAGGTACTGAACATACATCAAAATTCATGTCATTCAGGAACTAGTGCTATAAAACTATTTGTTTTATAGGTATGCAGGGCTGATTTCAAATATCACTTTCATCTAAAATTAGCTGTTTCTTACAGTGAAACAAAGAGTTAATCATGTTTGTGAAGATTGGCTAACCTTTGAGTACATCAAATAAAAAAATGCTTTAGTTGTCAGTTTATCAACTGCAAAATGCTTCAGTTTAAGAAAGATTCAAGGTCTAGAAGGCTTTTGACTTGAGCATTGGGCCGAACCCAACAAGCTGCAGTTCAGTGGTGAGAAAAGTAAGGTCCTGCACATAGGTGGGAAAAATCAGATGCACAGATACAGGAGAGACAGTACTTGGCTCAACAGATTGCGCCTATGATAGCAATCTAGATGTCCTGGTGGACCACCACTTGAGCTAGATGCAGCACTCTGCCAAAAAATCCAGTGTGGTCCTCAGCTGACGAAGACCAAGGGAAGTGATAGTACCACTCTAAAACACACTGGTGAGGACACATTTGGAATCCAGTTCTGGCCACCACAATAAAAAAAAAAGATGCTCAGGCCCCAGGAAGAGTGCAGGAAGAACAATGAACATGTTAGAAGGTCTAGAGGCTACATCTCATGAAAGTATAGCTTAATGAAGAGAAGATTAAGGGGAGCCTTGAGAGCAATCTTCCAATACTTGAAGGGCTGCTATGGGGAAGAGGACTCCATAACACCTAATGGTAGGACAAGAAACAACGGATGGAACCTTGTCAGACAGAAATCCAATCTGGAATGAGAAATAATTTCATTGAGAGAAATGAAATAAGAGAGAGAACTATTAAGCAGTGCAACAGCTTGCCTCCAGGAGTTATGGATATTCATTTGCTGGAGGTTTTCAACAAAAGATTGGACAATCACTTGTCTGAGATGGTATGAGGACTTCTGACTAGAGCAGGATTGATTACAAGACCTCCAAAATCCCTTCCAGTCCTATAATTCTATTTATAGACAGGTTGCATTGAATACGATGAGATTTATTCCACAATATATGCCATGTATTCTTGATTTTTCAGGTATAAACTCATGTGACATTACCTTTATATCTGCAACTTCTTCAAGAAGCTAAGATGATACTGGTTTACCTAAACTGTCAACTCAGTATTTAAATTTGCACTCCATCCCATTGATTCTCCAAGCAGCTCACAGGAGGAAGAAACATGCCCTACAGGGGTAGGATAAAGGAAAACAAATTTGTTTCACCTTATACCCCTTTTTACAGCATTAGAGATGTATGGATGTCATCCAAAAATCTTCATAGGTCAAGGGAGTCTGATACATGCATATTAAATTATTCAGAACAACACATAATATGAATCTTACATATAGTTAAAAACAATTAAGAAGTAACATCCATCCACCTTCAAAAAAAAACCCTTCTAATTTTTCAAGCATAAAAGTTAGACATGTGTCTGTCCCTGGGTAACTAATGGATATTAGCCTTGAGTTTGCTGAGGCTTAGTAAATATCAGAGTTGCAGTTTGAACTTTGGAAACTTGAGAATTTGCCAGCACTTTCTCACCAAACTATTACATTAGGATAAGAGCTTTAAATTCCACTTAAAGGGTTTTGTTGTATCCCACCAGTTTCCCAGACCCAAACAGCACATATTTACTCCTATAGATTTTCATCCCAGGCATTGGAATCCTCTTCTCCTTATCGGGCTGATACAGACCTGATTCATCCTCTCTTCTTTCTGACAGGGGCAACAACGAGGGGAGAGGGCATGATGCAACTACTCATTGTTTTGTTTCAGAGAACCCTGCCACAGGGTATAGATTAACACCAAAATATAGATGGCTGCAGCCCAAGAAAACCATTTTTCAGAATGCCTCCACTTGATTAATGAAGTCATGGCACCGACCCCAGTTGAGTTTCATCATGTGCTCTATATTCTTTGTTCCTTCTCTCCTTAAAACTATCCGCTTCAGTCAGAAAAGTTTCATTTTTTCCCTTCATTTTTTTAAACATCAGAAGAAAGGAGCACCGAGAATTATGTTGTTAATATATTTGGATGGCCAAAGGCTAGCAATGGAAGGCTGTTGCTTTTGGTACCACAGAGTCCTGTACTACCTTCATGACTTTCCAATTGATCATACTATAAATGTTTATATCCCATTACTTTAGATCAATAAAGGAATCGCTTATATCTGTGGGAAGTTAAGCTTTGAGTATATAAATGTATAGAGCAGGCATGTCCAAAGTGCGGCCCGGGGGCCAAATGTGGCCCTTTTTCAAATTTCAAGCGGCCCACAGCCTCTTCTCCCCACTGGAGTTATTTGTTTAGTCTTTCATAAAATACCGTATTTTTCAAAGTATAAAGATGCATCTTTTTCCCCTCAAAAAAGAGGCTAAAAATCTGGGTGCACCTTATACACTGAATACAGCATTTTTTGCCTCCCAAAACTCTGCCCCCTTCACCAAAATGGCTGTGCATAGCCTTTAGGAGGTTTTCAGAGTGATCCTGGGGGTGTGGAGGGCATAAATGAGCAAAAAACAGGCCATTTTTTGCTCAACTTTGCCCCTCCTAGCCCCCAGGAGCACTCTAGAAGCCTCTTAAAGGCTATTCATGCCCTTTTAAAAAAAGGCCCATTTTCATGAAAAATGGGCCATTTTTGGGAGAGTGGAAAAACTTTTTTTTTAATTTGCCTCTTCAAAATCTTGGTGCGTCTTATACTCCGAAAAATACGGTAGTTAATCTGCATTTAATGTTAAGGGTTCAAAGAATGTCAGGCTGAATGATCGGCCCCACACATTTTCACATCACCAAATCTGGCCCTCCTTGCAAAAAGTTTGGACATCCCTGGTATAGAGACAAGAAAAGAAATGAAAAAGGACATTTCCTTTTGCTGAACTTTGATTTCGACTTGGTACATCCCTACGACCCATCCGCTCGCACAGAGAGGGACTTCTCCAGGTGCCGTCCACCAGACAGTGCCATGGGGCGGCGCCTAGGAGCAGAGCCTTCTCTGTGGCGGGCCCAGCCCTGTGGAATGACCTCCCCCCGGATATTAGGACCACTACTGACCCCGCTCCTTCCGTGTCAAGCTCAAGACCCACCTTTTCCAAATAGCTGGCCTGGCTCGACCATAACTCCGTAACGCTCCTGATGGGTTTTTTAATTTAGTAATTTTATTTAATGGGGATTTTAAATTGTATTTTTAACTGTCTTTCACTTATAAGTCAATCCTCCTCCATGCACATATGTATATGTCTCTGTTCTGTTGTATATATGTTTGTCTTATGTGTATTTTTATCCGTTTGATTGTACGCCGCCCCGAGTCCTTCGGGAGAGGGTTGCGGCTAATAAAATAAAATTATTATTATTATTATTATTATTATTATTATTATTATTATTATTATTATTATTATTATTATTATTATTATTATTATTATTATTATTATTATTTCTTAGCTTGCTTCCATGAAGCTCTGGACACATGATGATGGGTTTGTTGTATATGTGATAACAGAATTATGGGATAGAAGTAGGAGCTTTTGAAAAGAAGGGTAAAGAGGACAATTGCCAGGGTTGTTCATGAGATGGATAAAAAAAGGCAAGATGGCATCTACAACTATATGACTGAATTCAACATTTCAACTTTGGGAATACCTTTCTACATCCACCCACTCACCCACCTGGCAGGTATTCCAAGAATTGTGAAAGGTTTTACACATGAAGTGACTCAGCCCAGATATAATCCATATGTGAAATGTTCAGGTTAAATCCAGTTAATAAATAATCCCAGGCTACAAAAGTATTAATTTTTATTTTTGATTTTCCCTTACTAGTATGAAGCCAATATGATCCCGTTATTGGTTTGTAAAGTAAATCAGCATGACTTGAGAAGTCACAGCACAGGCTTAGCTTGGCCAATTGGAGGCTGTATACTTAAAGCAGGGGTGTCCAAACTTGGGAACTTTAAGACTTGTGGACTTCAACTCCCAGAATTCCTTAGCCAGCATGGCTGGCTGGGGAATTCTGGGAGTTGAAGTCCACAAGTCTTAAAGTTCCCAAGTTTGGACACCCCTGACTTGAAGCAACCATTCTCCACCAGCAAAGAACATTCACTGACTCAGTTAAATTTCTTGGTAGGCAACATTGGCAACCAAAATTCTTATTGTTTTAAAGATGTTTGTTGGTTAGGAGTTTAATGATTTTAATGCTGTAAGAGGCCCGCAGTTGTTTTGTTACAAGACTTGTGGCAAATAGGTTCAATAAATAAATGAATAACCTTGTAAATTTGAGGTGCAGAAATTATTAAACAAAGGGGGGAAAACACACTAAATTCTCCATTCTTCACCCTATGAAGTAATAATGCTGTCAAGGGTTCCAAGTAGTGCACTCATAATAATGAGGCAGGTAGATTCCTCAAATAACTGGTTTATTTGCTATATCATATTGGCACAGACTGGTGAAAACCGACTCTGAATATTCCCATAGTTTTCATCTAATTAAAAGTAAAAATATTTCCCCCTTCCCCAAGCAATCAGTCACATGGTCCATCATCGTGGCATCCAGTTGTCTGGTAACTTCACTTCTCCTCTCTTCAACCACCTGTGGAAATGTCCTTGGTTCCCAGGAGAAAGTATTTTGTTTTGGCTACAAATCCCACCTATCTCTATTCCCCCTCCCTATCCCTCAGCTCCATGATCGCAACACTGAAACTCAGAAAATGGTCTCGCTCAGGCCAGCTTCAGGGTTGACAAATGCATTGCAAATAACTTGGAAACACAAATAATAGCAATAGCACTTGGACTTGGACTTATATACCACTTCATAGTAATCACATCATTAGACTTCCCCTTTTTGAATCAGCTGTTTCCACAATGCAGCAATAAAAACCAGCATCTTATCCATCTTAAATGGAGTTACTCAATCACTGGAATAAGTGATCCTAATTACTCCACTACCCTGACAACAAAATAAACACTGGCCCTTCCATATTATTCCAGTGCACCTGATCCTTTACTTCTGAGCTATAAAAAAAAACTAGTATAGGGAGTCTAAGAATACAATTTTGCAATCAGCTGTGGCTTCTGTTACTTCTGATAGCTTCAATTCAAGATAACATGAACTTCAATTCACAACAAAACTCAGGTCATGGTAAATGAGTTATTTGTTGGAATAAGTCTTTAAGAAGATGTTGGATAGCCATCTCTCTAAATCGGTATAGGGTTTCCTGCCTAGGCAGGGGGTTGGACTAGAAGATCTCCAAGGTCCCTTCCAACTCTACTATTGTATTGTATTGTATTGTTGTGTTTGCTGCAGTGTTTCTCTAGAATAGCCTTTCTCAATGTGGTTCAGGAGTTCCTCGAGAGACCATTGCATTTTTGATAGATACATTTTATGCTTTTCAAAAACCAAAATAAAAATGAATGAAAATAAGTGTCAGACTTTGTATTATTCATTTTAGGGGCTTAATTTTTAAGAACCCCTTAAGATAGCCATCATTTATTATCTCACAGGACATCAACATAAACCTTTCAAACTGTTTGACAGCAAAATCTAAAACAGATTTCATCCTGTCCTGCAATCTGTACAGTTCAAAAATGAAGCAATGGCCTTTAGTATTGCCCTTCAAAGCCCTACTCACAGCTGTGATGGTGAACCTATGGCATAGGTGGCATGTGGTCATATTTGGTGGCACGCCAGCTGTCAGCTCCTGCGCGCATGCCGGCCAGCTGGTTTTTTGTCCTTCCAGAATGCCAGGGGAGACCATTTTCGCCCTTTCCAGCCTTCAGGAAAGCCTCCAGAGGCTAGGGAGTTCCCGAACTTCCGGTTGGGCCATTGGGGCCATTTTCCATCCTCCCCAGGCTTCAGGCGCACATGCACGGGGGGTTGTGCATGCGTGTTCAGGTGGATGGGGAGGATTGAGTGGGCACGTGTGCGTGCATGATAGCATGTGTGCATGCAATTTTGGCACACCATAAGAAAAAGGTTTGCCATCACTACCCTACTGTATTGAAAGATAACATTCGTAAAGCACTGAGGGCAGTTTACAATCCTTTCTTCTTCTCCTGGCCTCCATTTTCATAATATCTGCACAACAATTCTGCAAGGTAGATAAATCTATGGAACAATGACTCTTGGCCGAAGCTTGATAATAAGGTCAGAAGTTCAGTTGTCCCCATTCCTCATGCTGCACTCCAACCATAAAATCATTCCGCTCCACATGTCGTTTTAGCCCCTAAAAGCAACGACCGTATAATGTTCAACAACTGTAATGCGCATCCCAGTTCTACCACTATTGGCTAAAAATGTTCACAAAGCCTTTTTAGAAAAAAAAAACAGTTGGCTAAAAATAAAGCATTATGAAGCGCCAAGAGACAAAGCCTTTCTATTATGCAGAATCAGAGTAATAATTTTGCAGAAGAAGACAGGATTGTAGAGGTTTTTATGACAAGCGATCAAAGCAATGATGTCAATTCTTTGACACTTTGGTTTCAGCACTGTTATTATATAAGTGTAGCTCATGCCTAGTTTATGAATCAGCAACATTTGGCATGCCTCCTCCTTAGTTCATCTGCTAAAGCTTCTATTTCATGACCTCATGTTAGCAAGTTCTGTTTAGGTTAATAGAGTCAGGTCCTTTGGTTAACTCCCTTCATAATTCTTCATCCATCCTAGCTGAATTTGACCAAGTATCTTTCACTGTTGTTGCAGCAATAAATGATACTTTTAGCCGTTCATTCAACATAACCAACCTCTCAGTATTTTGAGATGTACATTGTTAATATAATTCAAGATAGAAATATGAAAGAGTGTTTGACATCTGGCACATTTACTCAATTAATTACTGCGCTGAATTAATTAATCTGTTGGCTCCCCAGAGCCAACCACCTCTCATTTAAACTCAGGCATGTAATACTTCTTAGAATATAAACCAATTTACGGAGGTACACAGTGTTTAAATTTTATTAAAGACAGAGTAAAGGGAAAACTTAAATGATTTTTGTACAATGAAAACATGTTAAATTGCAACCACCTTATTAAGTATCAAATGCAATGAAAGATAGAAAAATTTGAGATATACCAAACCCCTATGAATCATGTTTACTCCTCCCTTTTTAAGATCCTGTAATCCCTTAATTCAAGGTAAAGTCGGGGTGACTAAATGGAGATGAGTATTTGCTGGCAGGATGCCCTTCCTGACACCATGCAAAGTTCACAGCAGATTGTTTTTCTTTGCACTCTAGGAGAGAAACATCTGCCACTCTCTAGGATTGAACTCTCAACTTTCTCAGTGGGAGATGGATGTCTTCACCACCAGACCACCATGCCACTCATTAAATGCTTACTACTAGGGTTGAAAAAATTGCACACCATTTTTTTTAATATGGTACTTCTTTTACCAAAAAAGGATATTATGACTATCATATCTGGCCACTTGGTGAACTGTTAAATAGCTGTCAATCTCATAGTACAATTCTGAGAATAATGTTCTTCATTCTGTTTAACACATACAATATATTTCTAGATATTTATATTTTGGAAATATACTCCAACAGACAAAAGCTGTGATTTTAAATATTTAGACAAACACTTCCCTAAATAAAACCTTGAAAGTTACACCTATTTTAACCACTTTGCACAATCCCTAACATCCTATTTGTGCCTTGAAAGGGGCAGGGAAAGGGGAGTGTATATTGCACAAATCAAAAAAAGGGCTGTGAAAATATCTAGAGACCCCTCACATCCTGGAGTAACCTGCGACTATCACTAAGTGTTGTATCTTTTGATTCTTGATTAATGTATTTTTTTTCTTTTTATGTACACTGAGGGCATATGCACCAAAGACAAATTCCTTGTGTGTCCAATCACACTTGGCCAATAAAGAATTCTATTCTATTCTATTCCATTCCATTCCATTCCATTCCATTCTATTCCATTCCATTCCATTCCAAACCACTTTGCACACTTTGTAACAGTCTATCTGTGCCTTGAAAGGGGCAGGAAGCATGTAACAGGTAAACTACTGTTAGGTTTTCTTTCCATTCCTCTATATTTTTATGAAGTCAAACTATTCCTAATAATCAAATGTGTACTAAAGAACATTTTATCAACAAACTTCTATGACAGGAGAAAGAGGAAGCAATGACAACCACCACAGAATCCTGCTCAGTTGGACTCTTCACTTCACACCTCCTCCCATCTCCCACACAAAGCCATTGCAATAGATCTATGAAATGTAAAAAATAGCCAATTAGTAAAAGGCATATTGTGCTGCATTGTGGAATATGGGATTGGAGAAATAAAAGCTGGGTGATGCATACAATATTCTTAATATCATAGTATTTATTATTTATATCTACCCCTTTGAAAGGCCACATGTAAAAAAAAACATTTGTAGTTTTCATGAGATGATAAAATAATTCAGAACTTTAAGTCAAGGCTGTAAATATAAAGATTTATAATTCTGAAGAACAGTAACAACTTCTGACTTGAGTATATTTTCCTGTTACCAGATTGTGCATTAGTAATGAAGCACACTCTTTGTTTGCAATAAATACATTTCACAATTAAATATGTTTATTATTATCGTATAGTCTGCATTTCAGAAGAATGATTCAAAGTCTCAAAAATAGTAACCTAAACCTATATATGTTTGTTAATAAATATCCTATAGTAAAAGGAAATTGTTCTAATAAAAATAATCATATGATCCAGCAACTTTGCCCAAAGATTCTAGCAGCAGAATTCATTGAAATGTAGGAATAGGAATGTAGGAATAAAAGTACATGATGTTCCAGAAGAAACTATGGAAACTAAGCATCTTATGCCTAGACATTTAATACAGGGGTGTCCAACTCGCATCATCAAAATGGGATTATGTGACATATCAGGACTATCTCCCCCCCCCCTTTCGTTAAACAGGGAGTGGGCATGACCAGCGCATGATGCATCCGGCCTGCAGTCGGGAGTTTGACAGCCCTGATTTAATAACACACCTGGAACCACAAAGACTCTCAAGCAATGAACTGGCATTTGAAAGTAAGTACAGGCTCATCTAGAACAGGCTGATATTTTAATTTAAGTTTACCTAGAGTCATTATTGTGTTTTGTCCCCATCAATTCCAAACTATGATTCAAAACGTGTACAGAAAGGAGAGCTAAGAATCACAAGCTAAAGGACTACAGGTTTTCCTCAATTTGTTTAACATCTGTTTGAAGTTATTACAGTGCTAAAAATGTGAATTACAACCAGTCCTCCCAATTATGACCATCACAGCTTCCCCAGGGTCATGTGATCAAAATTGAAGCAACTGGCATGTATTTACAATAGTTGCAGAGTCCTGAAGTCACATGATCATCATTTTTCCAAGGGATTTCTGACAAGCAATGTCAATGGAGAAAGCGAGGTTTGCTTAATGACCATATGATGCACTGAACAACCATTGGATTTGATTCACTTACAACTTATCCACGTAGCAACGCAAGTTCTGGTCCCAATTGGTTTGGTAAATTGAGGACTACCTATACTTATTTGTTTAATTAATAATTGATTTTCTATTCTAGCAAACATTCAAGGAAGTTAGCAAAATGTAAAAACGGAAGCCATGTATAATGTATTAAAAACACAGATTGAAATTCACAATCCCAATTGCTTATATCCATTAACAATTAAAAGCAGACCAAAAGGACATTGCCTTTAGTATTTTTCTGAAGACTAAGAGAAAGTGGGACCAATGCCATTAGTTAATTATGATAATAAATGAAAGATATGAAAGAACCACACAAAAAATCTCCAACGTTGGTGCAGTGCTGCTTAACATACCAGTGTGTTGTTGTTCAAGTCCATTTTTCCAGCAAAGGGCCCCCATGTTGTTCCCACCGGAAGCTGTTGCCGACTCTGGATCTTGCGTTCTCCATCCCTCTGGAACATCTCCAACTCCCCTGAGCAGCAAAGAAAATAAGGGAGTTTACCACACTAGTCCACAACAATCTCTCCATTGTTACTTTTCCAAATCAGCCAACATGTAGACATTATTTGCTTCATTAAAACTGTGTATACACTGTCATTTGCATGGGGACTAGACCAAAGCAAGATAGCAGTCACTGCATAATGCATGGGTCCCAAGCCCCATCCCATCTTCCTGTGGGTCAATGTCACAAACATGTACAGAAACCATGACACTGACTCACATACAAATGGAATAAGGACAGTGGTGAGATTCAAACACTTTTACTACCAGTTCTGTGGGGAATGGCTTGGTGGGCATGGCAGAGGAAGGATACTGCAAAATCTCCATTCCCTCCCCACTCTGGTGCCAGCCAAAGGTGGTATTTGCCGGTTCTCCTAACTACTCAAAATTTCTGCTACCAGTTCTCCAGAACCTGTCAGAACCTGCTGAATTTCACCCCTGCATGAGGATTGGATCATCACTGTTTATTCTTGTTTGCAAAGTTAGTGATCTTGGAATTGTTCAGAAAATATTCACTCCTTTCAGTTATCCTCTCTATGTCAATTTCTGTTGATTGAATGTATCACATTCCTTGTATTTAGTCTCATTGCGGTCTCTTCCGGCCGCCTTGAAAGAGGCGGTGGTGAGACCCTTGCTCAAGAAGCCTTCCCTGGACCCTACGGAGCTGGCCAATTATCGTCCTGTCTCCAACCTTCCCTTTCTGGAGAAGGTTGTAGAGAGTGTGGTGGCTTCTCAGTTCCCACGACATCTGGAGGAGAATGATTATCTAGACCCGCGCCAGTCCGGCTTTCGCCCCGGGTACAGCACAGAGACGGCCTTGGTCGCGTTGGTAGATGATCTCTGGAGGGCCAGAGATAGGGGTTGTTCCTCTATCCTGGTCCTATTAGACCTCTCGGCGGCTTTTGATACCATCGACCATGGTATCCTGTTGCACCGACTGGAAGGGTTGGGGGTCCGGGGCACCGTTTTGCGGTGCTTCAGCTCCTACCTTTCTGGCCGGACGCAACGTGTGTTGGCAGGGGAGCAGAGGTCGACCCTAAGCCCCCTTACTTGTGGGTGCCACAGGGGTCGGTCCTCTCGCCACTCCTGTTCAACACATACATAAAGCCGCTGGGCAAGATCATCCGTGGTTTCGGGGTGGGATAAATCTGTACGCTGATGATACTCAGCTGTACATTTCCACCCCGAACCACCCCAACGAGGCCGTCGAAGTGATGTCCCGGTGTGTGGAAGCCGTACGGGTCTGGATGGATGACAACCGACTCAAGCTCAACCCTTCCAAGATGGAGTGGCTGTGGGTTCCGGCCCCCCGGTTCAACCAGTTAATCCCATCTCTGGCCATTGGGGGCATTCAACTCGCCCCCGTGGAGCGGGCGCGCAATTTGGGCGTCCTCCTGGATGTCAGGCTGTCCATGGATGACCATGTGACAGCCGTGGCCAGGGGGGCGTTCCACCAGATTCGCCTGGTGCGCCAATTGCGCCCCCTATTGGACCGGGACGCCTTACGCACAGTCACTCATGCGCTGGTGACGTCTCGCCTGGACTACTGTAACGCTCTCTACATGGGGCTTCCCTTGAAATGCACTCGGAGACTGCAGTTGGTCCAGAATGTGGCCGCGTGGGTGATTATGGGGAGTACTAAGTACTCCCATGACACCTCTCCTGCGCAAGCTGCACTGGCTTCCTGTGGTCTATCGGGTGCGTTTCAAGGCCTTGATTACGATCTTTAAAGCGCTCCATGGCTCAGGACCTAGTTACCTGCAGGATCGTATTCTGCCTCATACATCCGTACGACCCATCCGCTCGCACAGAGAGGGACTTCTCCAGGTGCTGTCCACCAGACAGTGCCGAGGGGCGGCGCCTAGGAGCAGAGCCTTCTCTGTGGCGGGCCCAGCCCTGTGGAATGACCTCCCTCCGGATATTAGGACCACCACTGACCTCCGCTCCTTCCGTGTAAAGCTCAAGACCCACCTATTCCAAATAGCTGGCCTGGCTCAACCATAACTTCATAACACTCCTGACGGGTTTTTTAATTTGGTAATTTTATTCAATGGGATTTTAAATTGTGTTTTTTAATTGTTTTCACTCATTAGTCTACCTCCTCCATGCACATGTATATGTCTTTGTTTCTTATGTATGTATGTTTGTTTTTATCTGTATTTTATTTGCTTTGATTGTACGCCGCCCCGAGTCCTTCGGGAGAAGGTTGCGGCTAATCAAATAAAATTATTATTATTATTATTATGCAATTATGCAATTATACGTAAATTAAGAATATACTATATCTGGCAATATACTATAGTCATAAAGGTACAGGCTGAAACCATGACAGAAAGGTATTGTATATAAGCAAACACGCTAACATTCTTAGATCAGTCACCAACATGATTCTAAAAGTCACGATTCATGAAACCAACATGACTATAAAACCCATCCAAAGGGTGAGGAACAGCTAGAAGTATTCACTTTTACTTATGTACAATCTAATGATAAAAGTTGATACTAAGTTTGATGGGTTTATTTCTTTAATTTTTTTGGGGGGGGAGTGGGATATAGTTCTGAGTCAGACAAGTCCAAGCAGTTTCCTTGGCAACATTTTTGGAATCTTTTTGCCATTGCCTTCTTCTTAGGACTGATTTACCCTTCTGGACTTTGTGTTTAAGGTGGAAAAAATATGAAACTTTGATTTTTGGGTTTTACCGACTAGATATATTAGTTGTTGTAGAAATGGCTAGTTAATACGATTATGTAAAAGTAAAAAGTTGAGGTTTGATGTTAATGCCTTATTCTACTGCACCAAGGGAGTTGGAAGTCAATGCCTCCCCCCACACTTCTTTCCCTCACTTTTCCCTTCCCTTCTCCTTTCCTATTTTCCCAACTACATACTTTTGTATTTTCTTTGTAGGCTATATTATAAACCAGTGGTGGGTTCTGGACCCCGGTCCCGGCGGTATGCAGAGAACGGAGTCAGGCGTCCTAGATGGGCACGCGCACTGCACACACATGCGAACACCACCGCCCTGAGACACCCAGCTGCTCTGCAGAGGTCATGCAGGCGCCCCACGCTGTGTGCGCGTGCACAATAGGCCGGTTGTATTATAAACAGTCATGGAATGCAGGCGGGTGGGTGGACCAAATGACCCACCATACCAGTACGGTGGCTGCTGCTCCCGGCTACTACCGGTATGCCCATACCGGGCCATACCGCCCGGAGCCCACCACTGTTATAAACTAATAAGGAATGATTTAGCCTTTTGTTACAGCTGGCTGGAGAATTCTGGGAGTTGAAGTCCACCCATCTTCAAGCTCCCATGGTTGAGAAATACTACTCTAACATTTTTACCAGCTTCCATAGTTCATTAAATAACTGCAGAATGACACAATCCTGTTTTCTCACTTCTCATCTTTCACATCACTGTATTGGTATTTTCGTTGCCTGTCAATTCTGCACAGCAGGACTTTTCTTTCCTTTCAGTTTGAGTCATATTTTGCTATATTGCTCTCAATTAATCAGTTAATCGGAGGAGGCCAGGAAACGTAGGAGGGCAAATCTGTTCAACTTTGTTTTGTACAACCATCCTGAGGGTAAGTTTCTTTCATTTCATTTCTGCATCAATCTACAAATCTGACAAAAAGAAAGGTAGCCTTTGTTGTATTCTCATGTAAGATTTTCCTTACATGTAAGTTTTTCTGAGGACTTCTGTAATTGGCATATACATTTCTGTATGAAATAATGTTTAATGCATTGTTATGGTTTATATGTTTTTACTTGCAAAGAAACCCATAACAATATTCTGAAATTTGGCTCATAAAATGCAAACGGGCCTTCTATAAAAATTCAGACTGAGTGTCTTCTATTCCTACCATGGCATCACTGAAATCGTGTTCTTTCTTCTCCCCTAACACCATCGTCCTTGCAAAATAGCAAAAAGGACCGTACTTTTTCATTGGCGGCTGACGGGTAATTTTTGAAAAGTATCCCTTTTCCTGTTCAATCTATGGAGAAATATGTGTACATTAACACATACAGTGTGTTTTTTTGCTTTTGTTTTAGATAAACATGGAAACAGCAGTTTTGCCTGTTTTTAACCATTAAAAAGGAAGGATTTCTATGGACATGTCAAATTTAACAGATAGCAGAGGAATCATGAGAATCTTTGAAAACCCTTTTAAAAATAATTCAGTCTCCCTTTCTGCCACTGACATTTTTCATCTGAAAAGGGTTCAGACTCAGTCAAACAGTGACTCCTTATCTATACCTGTGGATTTACAAGCAGGCCTGGCTTTTAATGGATTAAGAATGACAAAGTTAGGGCAGATTATTCAATGATAAGCAAACAGCCACCAAAATCCCCCAGTTGCATAGGACAATGCTATTCTTTTCAAACAGCAAAACTTCTCAAGAGAAGAACTTAAAAGAATGCTTGCTTATACAAAATGCAAAATTGCAAAAAGTATCCAGTAAGATATTTTCTGTTCTTCTTTCAGTGTTATTAGCAAATGGATACTCATAGACAATAGCTTCTTATTTCATTGTTTTAGATGGAACAGTGTATCAACATACTTCAAATATAAATAATGAATTTATATTGTTGTTTAATGTAAGTTCTTATGAATTTCCATCAATGTTGGATGGATATATTGGAAAGTTGTATGATTTTTTTATTTATTTAGTGGAATTCAAATAATTGCTTCAATTGTTATTTGATATTATTTCTCTGGAATTAATCAGACTCATAAGGAAATCCCTTTGGACCATACTAGGAGCAAAAGTGGATATGTGTACACTGAATACACCTAAGAAGAACTATCGTCACAATGTACAAAAAGCAATCAGTCAGGCAAGCCCACATCCACAGTACAACTGGAAGTAAACATATAATATTATACCAGTTCTTTTATAAACTAGTGGTGAATGACAAAGGGTTACAGCTAAAATAAATCCATTCTGAAACAGTAAATAGATGACAGATTTACACAATAAAAATTGAACATCTTTATTTCATGTAAATAGTCAACATCCCCTTGCAAAAATAAAACAATCCAAGCAGTTCAGTGAGGGCAAAGGAGATCTTCTGCACAAGGACTCAACATCAGTGCTCCTCAACCTCAAAAACGTTAAGATCTATGGACTTCAATTCCCAGAAGTTGGCTAGGGATTAGCTGGAGAATTCTGCTGGCAGAGAAATTCTAGATATTAAAGTCCACACGTCTTAAAGTTGCTAAGGTTGAGGAACACTGTTCTGCACTACTTAAGAATCATGTCCAAAGCTGAGTGTTTCTACAATATCTGAACCCAACCAGTGCCAGACCTGCCCGAATTTGACTCCTGAACATGAGGTGATATCAATAGAGGGAAAAAGCTCTGGACAACGTTAGCTATTCTGAGTGCAGAGCTAGTTCATCACCTGTGGTGTACTTCTGGATAGCGCATGAGTGTGAACCAAATGGATTAGCAATCTTAGGCAGTCAAACAACTAGTCCGTATTAACACTAGTATCCTGTACCATCACCATAAGCTAAATAAATAAATGTAAAATATCTGTGATTTGCTGCTATGATTATGTCATTTCTAGCTCAAATACTGTATAGTGCATCCCAAAACACAAGAAACTTATTTTTATTATTATAAAACTCTTCAGTTTATGGATGGCCTGTATTCCCCCTGAATTGATATAGTCTACTGTTCCTTAAAGTCTGTAGAGATTCTCAGTCAACCAGGCCATGGTTGCCCCAAATGTCCTTTCTTTTTAGGAGGCAACTGGACTTCCTTATTTTTGCTTTTGAAGATGTTTCGCTTCTCATCCAAGAAGCTTCTTGAGCTCTGACTGAAGCATCTCCCTCACTATTCTGTCAGAGCTGAAGAAGTTTCATGGATGAGAAGTGAAACGTCCTCAAAGAAAAAACAAGAAAGTCCAGTTGCTTCCTTAAAAAAGCACCTTTGTGTCTACTGTTCCTTGCTCCTTAAAAGGGAAAGATGACTTGACAGTTTCACAGAATCTCTTTCATAGAAATCACTCTGTGGTGGGGGTTTTTTGCAACTAACTAAACCAAATAGTGCTATTCTGCCAGAATTGATATGAGATATTTTGATATTTGCAGATGCTTGCAACTCTTCACCTGCATAGAGTTATTTAGACAGATAAACTGGAATAAAAACCTCTATTTCTACTTTCTCTTCTGCAGGAAATCAGCTGGCTTCAAAGTTGTTTTCATGCTGTTTGGTCTTTGGTTGTTTGTAGTAAATATCTCGTAGAGGGAGTAATGCTAACAATGTCTTTTTCTTTCCATGTTGTATAATAAGGTTTCATGCAGACATTTCCTAAGACATGACAAAATATGCAGTGGGAAAGGGAATGGTCTACTGTCAGAAAACACAGTTAATTAATGAAACTCTAAACAAGAGCAGCTCTATTATGAAGAGGAAGACATCTGCAGTTTGCTATTTTTTTTAATGGTGGCCTAAATTTCTAATTCTACTTCCAATTTTATAGCTTTATATGTTTAGATTTCTTTGTTCTCTTCAATACTTATTTTATACTTCATCATTTCTGGATTGTTTTAAATTCTGCTCTTATTCTTTTTACAGTTCCAGTTTCTCTCTGTAGCGTTTCTTCATTTTTCTAGAAATGTCTTCCTTTCTCATTCATTTCTTGGTTGCATTTTTTTTTTGTGGTTCTAGTTTTATATGGTTCTTCATTTTAATTTGCATGACTTTGTGATAATTCCATTCTGAATCACTCTAAAACTTAGCTATCCATCTTCACTGAAGGCTTGAAAAATGAACAACATCACATTATAGTTTCTAATAAGAGTCCTACATGTGTTACTCTGATACAGAAGAAACAAACATAGTTTTTGGCACAAGAGATGCTAATGTACATATTAGTCTTAAAGATGCAGCAAGACTCTGCTTCAATAAGAACAACTATATAAAAAGTAATTCGTGTTTTCTAGAAATCAATATTATATTACATTGCATTCTTTTAAAGTATTCCTCTTACAGTGGAGCAGATTGCCCTCAAAATAACATGAAGAAAAATAATGACTGGCCACAATTTACACTGTCCTTCTATAAATAGATCAACCACATAGCTAATTTCGTCAAAGGAAAACTATGGTTAATACTGGTAAAAACTATGCTGATATTTATAATCTAAGCAATACACTATTTTTAAGAATAAGCAAGATATGGGGTTTTTTTTTCCAAGAGAGTATTTGCAAAGAAAAAAAAGATGCTTTTTATTTACTCCATATTCTTTTATCTAAACCACATTGCTATTTTTGCTATCTCTGCTGTGCATTTCTGGAGTGCTTCAATGCATGGTTAGTATATACTGCAGGAAATATAATTGAGATATCACTCTGATGTCTAAATAAATTCACTAGTACACGTGCACACCTTCACTGGGGAATAAATCACACTAAAATATATAGACCTTTGGTTAAACATGAATAGGATTAGGCTGCTCAATTGTTTGACAATTAAATAGAAAGATGGATCAGGGGTGTTCCTTTTAGACCAAGACAGCACAGCAGGAATTTTCCTTCCCCCATACGCAGTTCATGAAGACCTTGCTCACTTCTCACTTGCTGAATATGTTTGTGCAAATATGTGTGCCCCATAGTATGCACTAATCAATTTTTGGGAAAGATAATACTGCTAGCGCTATGGGCGTTTTTTTCTTATCTTGTTGATATAGCATACTTTTAAAGTCTGTGATTACTCAAAGACCTATGATAGCTGCACTGTAAAAAAAGCCTCAAGTCATAGTTCACTAGCTTTGCTACAAAACATCCCATGGCTTTTAAGATAATCGCCCCCACCTTAGTTAAATGGTAGAAAGAGAGGTTTCAAGTATGGATATTTCTTGTTTTTGGTATATAAATAAGAATTAGCAAAATGTATTTATCACTTCTTTTCACAACATAATGCATAATGAATTAAACTATCTGATGCATCAATTCATTATTTGCATTTCATTGATTTAAAAAAAAGTCTAATGTGACTCAAAAATGACTAATGCAAACACAATTTTCTGGATAAAAAATTCTTGACCTTCAATTTGTAAATGTATTCATAAACAGGAATGAAATATAAGCTCTGACAAAAAACAATAGAGAAAAAAACTGGCCCCCAAGTTTTTAAAGAAATATCAATTATTTATGTTTTCCTCCTTTGCTTTTAGCCCTTGCTTAAAGTCACTATATAAATTGAAATGGGAATTAGACGTCCAGCACACGAACATAACTTTGAAAATACTAATGAAACTTGTTTTCAATGAAAGATGTTTTAATAAGTCATCAATGAATAATGCTCAAGTGATTTGAATTAGTGTAATATGAAAGGGGGAAATGTTGTGTTAGCCATCCAGAGTTGAAATGGGAAGCCAAAAAAACTGAATGAATAAATGTACAAATAACTTAGAATTCTCATTTAGTCCAAACTGATTAGCTATCAAATATTACATCCTTCCAATTCTCTGCTATCTTCCATGGATGCTGTCCATTGTCAACATTTTCAGTTTTAAACAGCTTGGAGCCAAGATGCCTGAAAAAGTCTTCTCTCTTATCTAGCCACAAGGATCCATATGTTACTACAGGATCTTCTCAACTGTTAAACATTTTCCACAGAATTCGCTCTTAAGAAGCCACATTTGTAGCACCATTATGCTATTTTTAATATCAGATGTTTTAAGGTCCATGTAACAATAACTTTTTTAAAAATACATAAAATTTAAAAAAGATAAATATACATTCTAAAAGATAAAAAATGAATGTGAAAAATAAAAGTCTAGAAACATTAACTAAACACAAAAATACCCTGTCAAAAGTTAATACTTGGCTAACTAAATATATCACAAAACAACGCATTCTTAACTATTTAAAGATTCATAAAGGCTAGTTTGAGGCACAAGTGATCATCTTTTACATAGATGTGTCTCCTTGCAGACGGTAATTCTGCTACAACATGTATTCTGGCCAGGTTCTGCACAGCAGCCCTTAAAATCCATTAGATCAGTGGTGGGATTCAAAAAAAATTACCACTGGTTTTGTGAGTGTGGCTTTGTGGCCGTGGCGTGGCTTTGTGGCCGTGGCAGGGGAAGATTACTGCAAAATCCCCATTCCCTCCCTACCCCACTAGCCTGTTTTCCAGCTCCGTTCTCCTGTTCAGGGCAACAAAAGAAGATCAGATGGGAGGCTGGGAGGCAGCAGGGGCAGTCTATTTGCCGGTTCTCCGAACTACTCAAAATTTCCACTACCGGTTCTCCAGAACCGGTCAGAACTGGCTGAATACCACCTTTGCATTAGATGTGCCACAAACACAATGTGCATTTAAATTGTTGGTTAAGAGTGCATTGAATTATGATACATTAGCCATATATTAATTATGTTTTATTTATCTTATATTTCCACCCCTCCCTATAGATATTTTTAGACTTTTAGTATACATTGTGTAATTTTTGTTTTAATATTTTTTGTTTTTGTTTTTTTAAAAAATTGTTTATACCCCGCATTCCTGGTACTAGTCTATGATCATAATGAAGTTTCATTGATTGAAGGTCATTGTGTTTTCTCAGACATTTTAGGAACAATGCTTATTGTATTTCAATCCTTCTGCTAAACTATTATATACTGCTAAAAGTTTTAGCTCATTTTTTTTATTTTATCAATTTTCCTACAGAAAAATCTACTCCATACATGCTTCTGAACAGTTTGCTCGAAGTTGACATTACATCTTGCAAAATGACTCTACAAGCCTACCTTACTAGGTTAAATCTTCAAATATCTTTGCAATTGCCACCTTCATTTTGCTTCTGCACTGCCCCATAGTACTCAACATTAAGCTACAGTTCTGAGCACAAACTTGAAATACGGCATTCTCTCTTCAAATACCGCACTCATACCCAGATAAATCAGGCTAGCCATTCAGTGATCTTATCCCTCCTGACTCTTTAATAAATCGAACCTCATAAGTTCACTCTGTAGGAAGTTGTCACTAAATGAAATTGTGACCTTATCCGTTGCTTGAACTTGCCCTGCTGACAACTACATTTATTGTAAGGATAAGAAATCCTAACAAACGAACAAAAAGTCCTACACTTTTTATAATTGTGATCTTAGTTACATGTATCTCTAGCAGATGGCATCATCTCTTGACAACGTCTTGGTGATTTTCCCATGATGAATATCTGATCAAAGAAAAATGTGCTCTGTAGGTAACTGCTAAGGCCGTTGACAGGGAACAGCAGAAGTTCATGGAGGAAAGATACTTAGGTGACAGCTCTGAATCAGATGCTATTAGCCAAACACAAAGAGCGCCAAATTAGTGCGTAATTGTGCTGAAACAGATAACAAAACAGAGGTGGAAAAAAAGTAGAAGCTTCCCTTCGGAGGATTTGTTCAGCATTTTACAACAGAAAATACAGACCACAAACTGGCAAATAAAGTCACAAGTCTTGTTGGCATTTTTTGCAACCTTTTCTGTAGTCTTATGTAAACCCTCCGGTAATATAGAAAATTATTAGTATTATTGTTAATTCATTACATTTATTAAGGCCACACACTCCAAAGAGACGCTGGCAGCTTACAAAAATAAAGTATATTATAAAACATAACATAACAATATACAAATAGTTAATATTGTGATACACGAAGGCCTTAAGTTACATTATTTGTTGATCATGCTTAGGGAAATTACTGATATTCTGAATTTTCTCCATGCCTTGTTTCTGAATAACTCAAAAGGCATTGTATCAGATGAAGGAAATCAGTAAGTTCAAATAACTACAAGTTTATTGCATGCAATGCTCTCTACAAGAATCTGAACTACTATAAAGCAAATTAGCACTAGATAAGTCAATGGAATTCAAGGAGGGCGGGACTTAGATCTTTTGTGGGCATGAAGGACTTGAGACTAATGACACATTTCACCCCTCCCTTAGGCTCATCCTAGTCATCTCAAAGACACTGGAAATGGGATCTTTGTGTATAATTTTTTAATGATAATATATAATCAGTTAAGAAAGCATAAATTTTACATCTGCTATGCATAAATTTTACATCTGTTATACAGAAAGTTTGTGCCAAATATTTTCCACATAATCATTTAAACAAAGCAAATAAGCGGGTATTTTCATCAGATATAAATGGATATTAGGCAATACATTTACTCATACTGTACATTTTTAGTTCCATGAAAGTAAAGGTGGAAGAGGAATAATAAACAAATCCAAGGATGCCAGCAACCTTTACACAAATCACACTCAGATATACATTTTTGGAAGTTACTAAACATTCTTTTAGATGTTGACTGGGGTATTGATAGTTGGCTATTAAGTCACTGGCTATTGTTTCCAAGGAAAGGGCTTGGCACATAAGGAAACAGCAGCCAACAGCAAGCTAATAGCTAGCCATCAACCCCCAATAACCATCTAAAAACCAAACACAACAGGCACCAACATAAATATTGCACACAGAATAGCTGAAAGCATACAGTCTTCTAGAGAGGTTCCCTGAGGATGACTCCAGCAGAGTCCAAAAGCATGGAACACTAAACCTCTAGTCCCGGGGACCGACCCAGAGTGGATCTTGCAACATTATCCTGGGACAAGTATATTCACCTTCAACAATAATATATGAATGTTCCTTAAATTTGCTTAACTTTGTTCTTTGATAATGAAGAAGAAATAGTAACTGCTTAGGACAAGGCATTATACTTTACTATGTAATACTTCATTATATAATTCAAGTAGAGATTTTTCTTATTGAGAGCGGGGGTGGGCTTCAAAAATGTTAGCAAGGGTTCTCTGCCCAGTTGCTGGGTGGCCGTGGCCATGGTGGGCATGACCTACTCAGCCTTCTGCAGCATGGCGGGGGAGCATTTTTGCCCTCCCCAGACTCTGGAGGTTTTCCTCAAGCCTCTGGGAGGGTGAAAATGGTTTCCCCAGGCTCCGGAGGCCCTCTGAAGGCTGGAAACAGGCCTATCTCTGGCCTTCCTGAACTTCCATTAGGCCCGTTTTTCACCCTTCCCAAGCCTCCCCAAGCGCCCTGCACTTACCTGCATCCAAACGGGCCGTGTGGAGACTCCTGGGAAGTGCAGAGCAGGGTGGGCGAGGACAGCCAGGAGTGGGATTTGGGGCTTCTTGGAACTGCACAGATCTTAGCTAGAGGTTCTCCTGAACCCCTGCGAATTCCCAGCAGCCCACCCTTGATTGAGAGATACATCAGATACTGAAGGACAGCCAACTCTTCTATAAATTAACACTGTTTACTCAAGCATTTTAAAAATCCATCTATTGCAAACTGACATTTTAAACGAAAATAACATTTCCTATATATATTAAAAGATTTTTTTCCAATTGGATAATTACATTGAAACCTGAAAAATTAAAATAATGTCTTTCAGAATTCAAGGGAATATTATGCACTAAAGGAAATATTTCATCCAGATGATTTAAGAGAAGTACTAATTTCAGAAAAGCGTCTTTTTGTAATCAAAGGCAATGGTAAGCCACATCTACAGAAATCAAACATTTTAATCAAAGCATTTATTGTATTTCATTTTCTTTTTGTAAATATGCTGTATTAACCATGACATTGTTAAGTAGAATTCTAAAGTAATGTATATCATGTCAGGATGAATTTCTCCAACTATTTGCAACAAGTGCAATTTTATTTTCTTGAAGGCAACTATGACAAGCTTATTGTATTAACTTGGTCATCATTAACATACTCTACATATGAATCACGTTGCAATGAGAAAGAATGTCTTTCCTTACAATACAAGCTGATTGTGCTATGAGAGAACAATCTATACAACAAGGGCAAGCCATTATTATCTCCACTCAAAACAGGTGGAAGAATCATCAGAACATCTTTAGGGAGAATTTAATTCCTACATGTAGCATAAACCACAAACAGATTTAAAAGAAAAATGTGGTAATCAAAGGAAATTCAGATCTAAACTTAGTTTCCACTTCTACATTTTCTGAATGACTCACATGCTGTACCCTCATCTGGTGAGGGCCAGTTAAATATTAACTGCACAGATTCGTGCTTCTTTTTAAATTTGTGGGAAATGTGACAAAAAATACATATATGCTAGAAAAATACTCTTAGTAGAGTCTATTCTTACTCTCCCTGCAAGCTTTGAGTTACATTTGCCCAAGTTCTTAGCACAATATGCAGATTGACCTGTAGGATATAGTTATATATGGGTGAGGTTATCACCAAATTAATCTAATGAGTCTTCTCCCTTGCAAAAAAGGTTCTGATAGACATTTTTCTATACCATGAAAAGGCTATCCATCAAACCTTTATTGCAGCTTTTAGGCCAGAAAAAGGCTATAAATACTTCCTGAATATGAAATTATTTTTAAGAAGTTACAAATGACATATTTTATCTAATACTTTTTGTCCTGAAGATCTTCATTCTTTGAGAAAAAATCTACTCAGTAGCAGAATAATATGCATTGAATATAGAACATTGCAGGTTCAATGCCATCTTCAATTAGCTCCAAAATATTTTTGCGCTATGCTATCCTCTAATAAACATCACCTAAAGTAACCAAGAAATGAAATAAAATATATAATTTAAACCGTAATCTAAAGCATTATAACACATAATAATAACATAAAATACTAAATATCCCTCTAATTTTAGCAAATCAAAAACCTGTTTGAACTTTAATGATAAAATAATAAAAATATTTTTGACTCAAAGTCTTGAAATGAATCCTGGAAAGACAATGAGAAGGCTGCTTTCATATTTTCACCAAATAAGCTTCTGATGAGAAAAGACTTAAGAAAAGGTTGCCCCCGTTCAAAAGCCAAATAATAGCCAGATAACAGGACTTAGTGAATCACAGCAGCACCTTGAATTGTTCCTAAAACTGGACCAATAGCTAGTGGAATTATTTTAATTTAAGATTCATATGCTTCCTATAAACACTCCTACTCAGTAATCTGGCTGCAGTATTCCAGACTTGTTAAAGTCTTTTTAGAATATTTTTTCAAATACAGCTTTTCAGACAACACATTCATTAGCCCAAATGTAATGTACCTGGAATATAGATTGAACCCTTGTTCTAGCTAGTCTGGGAGGCTGTTCTCACAGTGGCCAAGCAACTGTGTAAGGAAGCCACTAGTCACCCAGAAAATGATCTTTAGAGTCAATTACTCTGCCAAGAAGGTTAATAGCCATTAATTCCAATGACTTCCATGAATGGGTCCAGCTCTTTTTTGAAGCCAGCCAACTGGTTTCTGGTTCCAAACAAAATGGGTAGCCAGTTCCAAAGTTTCACTGTCTGTCTATTCTATAAAACAAAGATCCTGTTTATTCCAGGATTAAATTTCATTGGGTGACTTTTGGTTCTAGTATTTTGAGGAGGAGAAAATAGCTCCTCCTTGTCCACACTCTACATAATTCTGTATAGTATTGTTCAGAACATAATTCTGAACACCTCAACCATATTCCCCTTGTTCTTCTTTGGTCTCCTTTCAAGACTAAAAAGTCTTAAGTGTAGCAACTTATAGTCATAGGGAACATTTTTCCGATCCCTTGATTATCTTAAATGTCCTTCTCCCAGTCTTCCATAGTTCCATCGAGGAAACCAGAACTGCACACAATATTCCAGACGTGGTCCAACCATCAATTTATACAAAAGTATCTCTGATATTGTCATCTCTATTTTCATTACTGTTTATTATCCATAACACGCTGCTGGTCTTTTTTAGATCAAATGCACAGTATGTCAATGACTTCATTGACCTGTTTACCGTTATTCCAATTCAGACATTTGCCTGAAATCTTGGAAAATCAGTTTATAGGAATATCAAGCTAGTTGCTTTACTAGCAAGGCAGGTCCTTATCCCTAATGGTAAAAAAAATTCAAAAATTATATATCTTACTTACCTATTAGTATATTTTCAAAAATAGGTTGCTATATTTCTTCAAAGAACTGGAGAAGTACTACTTACTCAGCATACGGAGCAGAGGCATTAAAATAAAATACTTTGGCATGTACTGGAATCTTATTCCTCTTCCTTCTGAAAAAGTTAACCTGAATTCCACTTTTGCAGAAATACGTCAAAGTGACAGAAAAACATCCCAGTTATATTATGACACTTCACAGAACAGTCTGTGTTGTTACTTTATCCCAGTTACGTGTTACTTGGTGCAGTACTTCTGCTTTCCTCCTGTCTAACCTGCATTAAACCTCCACCTCCCCCTTTCCCACAACAGACGATAAGGGACAGGACAGGCTTAGAAAGAGCACGCCAATGATAAGATCATCTCCTTCTAGATTCTGAGGTTTTCTCCTTTCCTGGCACATTGTTATGCCTGATTAATGTCCTTTTTTATATAATTTTTTTGGGGGATAAATAAAAAGATGTTTCATGCCCATAGCATAAGTTTGTCAGATGCTTTGGGAACCGAACAAAAACTTTGAAAAATATATATTTATGAATAATGCATTTTTGTGTATGCAGATTTAAAAACTAGAAATATTTGTTTATTTTAAAAACCATACGCTCTTTCCATTTCATCCTTAGTCTTTACACAAATTAAGGCATGTTAAACATTCATCCCTCTGTTAAAGTACTGAAGTTTGCAGATGATACAACAGTGATTGGTCTCATTCGAGACAACAACGAATCTGCATGCGGACAGGAGGTTGAACATCTAGCCTTGTGGTGAAACCAGAGCAATCTTGAACTAAACACATTCAAAACTGTACAAATGGTGGCAGATTTCAGGAGAAACCTTCCTATACTACCACCTCTTATAATACTAGACAACATAGTACCAACAGTAGAAACCTTCAAGTTTCTATCATATCTCAAGACTTAAAATGGATACCTAACATCAAAATGTCATCAAAAAAGCGCAACAAAGAACGTTCTGTCTGCGCCAACTCAGAAAGCTTAAACTGCCCAAGGAGCTGCTGATTCAGTTCTTCAGAGGAATTATTGAGTCTGCCATCTGCACCTATATAACTGTCTGTTTTGGCTCTGCAATCAAGTAAGACAGACAAAGACTTCAATGGATAATTAAAACTGCAGAAATAACAATTGCTTCCTTCCATTGACGACCTGTACACTGCACGAGTCAAAACGAGGGCTATGAAAATATCTACAGATCCCTCACATCCTGGACATAAATTGTTTCAACTTCTACCCTCAAAATGACGCTATAGGGCACGCACACCAGAACAACCAGACACAAGGACAGGTTTTTTCCTGAATGCCATCACTCTGCTAAACAACTAATTCCCACAACATTGTCAAATTTACTGTATTACTATTATTATTCTCACCCTTCCTATTACCTATCTCCTCCAATTTATGACTATAACTTGTTGCTTGTATCTCTACGATTTATATTGTTTTATTTGTTTCCTATTATGATTTGATTGCTTATTTAGTATCCTATGACTATCACTTATGATTCTTGATGAATGTTTTTGTTTCTTTTTATGTACAGTAAGAGCATATGCACTAAAATACAAATTCCTTGTGTGTCCAATCACACTTAGCCATCTATTCCATTCCATTCCAATTCTATTCTATTCTATTTTCCGTAGAAAACCTTTATAATGAATTAGCATTTCAAATAAAGTTTTTTTTAAATTACATTTTGAAATATTGTACTTGGTAACTAATGAAGGCTACAATTTGCTTTTTTGTTTCCAACAACTTGGGGTTATTATTATTAGTTCAAGAAAGGGCCATTTTCTCTAAAATGTGAGGATTTCCCTTTACTTTTATCTCTGACTTAATTATAGAAGCCAGAGTATCACATACTTATAATATCCTATCTTTTCCTACACTCAGTAAGCTATAATTACATCAAGTTTCAACTTTCTGTGTATTTTTATTCTCTACAATTTTTGAAACTTTTAACGACGTTATACAAAAATATAAGCATAAGTTTGTCAGATACTTTGGGAACCGAACAAAAACTTTGAAACCTGTTAGGAAAGGCAGGCAGGTTGCAATTGTTTTTTTCTGCAGTCCTAACTAATTCAAAATAACTTCTAAATAAGTAAATAAACAAATAAAAGAAACCTGAAGGTCAGAAGGAGAGCTGAGAAAATATCTACCATCCCTCACATCTTGGACATAAATTGTTTCAACTCTCCCCCTCAGGACACTGCTATAGGGCATTGCATGCCAAAATAATTAGACACAGGGACAGTTTTTCCCCATCGTGTCATACTGCTGAATACCTAATTCTCACAAAACTGTCTTATGTCTAAGTATATTCACCCACTTGTATGGCTATAGTATTAGTATTATCCTTCTTATCTTCTTTACTACCCCCCATATCAATGGTATTATTATTGTTATTGTTGTTTCTCTGTTGCTTTGCATGTACACTAAGAGCTTCTGCACTGGAGACAAATTCCTTGTGAGTTTAATCACAATTGGTAAAAATAAAATATAAAGTATTACATTGAACTATTTATTGTGGTTTTTTTTTTAATCCTAACTTGTTATTGGATTTTCTTAATTAAATTCAAGGACACATCTATCTCCAACAAAGTGATATGTAATGGCCCCTTATTCTGCCATTCACTTGTCCAGTAAAGAACCAGTAGATGCTTTACTAAAAATCTAGGAGTACGAAGTGAGTAAAGGAGACACTACGACAGGGGTGTCCAAACTTGGCAACTTTAAGACTTGTGGACTTCAACTCCCAGAATATTCTGGGAGTTGAAGTCCACAAGTCTTAAAGTTGCCAAGTTTGGACATCCCTGCACTACGAGTCCAGAAGACAACGGTTAGATTCAATGTGAGAAACTTTCATATTATCTGCTTTTAGACATTCAGAACAGTATCTCAGAATTAATTTCCCTACTGTAATTGACTAGCTAATAAAATATTTTTCAGGAAAGTTTATTTCCTGAGATATTACAGTAAAAGGCAATTAATAGTAATGTGAGAAAATATAATATTTTCCCTATCAGAAAAACTCAAAGTCTGCAGTAAGTTCTCTGGGCAACTTTGAGACATTCTGCCTTAGAACAAATGAAAAGACATATATTATACAGAACCAGCTTGATCCACATAAGGCATGGTGTTTTTATATGTTGTGTTAGCCCAAAGGTAACTTACAAATATTTTAAATAAATCTCCCTATTCTAAATAGCTCCCTATTTATCTAGCACTTATCTATAAACTACCTGTCTTCTGGCCTGTTCTTCAAACTTGATTTATGAAATAACTTTTCATTATGATTTACTCTTTGGTCTTGACTAATACTGCATTCCACACTCCTTGTTCATAGTTTACAAAACAATAATGCCATTCACTATTATTCTATTTTTCAGACAGCTAATAATTAATAAACCAAGTGCTCAGAATTGCCCAATTCTGAGAAGACAGACCAGCTCTTGGTTTAATAGATCCTTATTCACTTTTTACGTACAGTATAATACAGGGGTGTCCAAACTTGGGAACTTTAAGACTTGTGGACTTCAACTCCCAGAATTCCCCAGCCAGCATGGCTGGCTGGGGAATTCTGGGAGTTGAAGTCCACAAATCTTAAAGTTCCCAAGTTTGGACACCCCTGTATAATAGATCCTACCTCAAAAAAAACCCTACTATGATAATTAAACATTTCAATTTATTTTGTTTCATTTGGGCAAGCACTATTTTTATGCCATCAAGTAAGTTAAAATACTGCATCTATTATTTATATCCTGCCAATGAACATACCCAACACACCTTCTTCCTCCTATTTTCCCCACAACAACTCTGTGAGGTAAGTTGGGCTGAGAAACAGAGGCCTGGTCCAAGGTCACCCAGCTACCAGTAGTTTTCATCAATAAAACAGGACCAGAACTCTCTTGCTTTCTAGCCTACTGCTTGAACCACTAAACCAAATTGGCTCTCTCTACATACTGCTCTGGTCTGAGTAAACTTTCTGGATGGAGCTGCACTGATCTCTAGGGCTTTCAGTAACCAAGGGTAGTTTTGATCATGACAACATAAGACGAAGCATCTCTTGATTTTTTCAATGCTTTTTGCAGCCTATCTTTGCATCAATACCCTTGAAAAGGCAAAATTAAAGCTATCCTCTTTTCCAAGAGATCCCAGTGCAGGTATGTTTGCTATTTCCTCACCTATTATTAGAGAGATACAACTTTCTTAGCTACAAAGATAGTGGGAAGAGTGATACTAGTGCTTCTTTCCTCCTTACACGTCTCACCTGGATTGCTGTTTTCCAGTTGTCTGTACTGAGGCCCTTGGAAAGGTAGATAAAAAGAAATGTCTGAATTGCCATCTTTTTGAAATATCGTCATCATTATTATTAGGTAAAAATCCTGTCATTATTTTGTACAACTCAAGATGGTAACCTATCTAAGGTTTTCATCTTTTCTCCCTGAAACCAATGGGGTAGTCTGAGGAAGAATAAATGGCCCAGATACTTTTAATTCACGAGACGAGCAAAACTCTTGTTCTTGGCATTTCTAGTCCAGCAGCTTAACCGCTACACCAAACTGCCTCTATTTAAATGAATATATACTACTCAATACCCAATCACAAAAACCTGGTGGTAGACATTGTAGTATTTGAGTATAGTCTTGCAAACTATAAAGGTATGCATTTTTTCATGCCTTTAAATTGGCAAGAGATTTGAGCAAAAAAGAATTACATGTTGTGCCAAATAGCACAGCAGATCTGTGAACACAGGTCAGACGTTAAGGAAAGTATTTTATGTTTTACCTCCCAATATTTATTTCTTTGCCAAAGGATAATGAGCACAAATCTTACACTCTTTCTCCTGGATAACAACTATTAGAGGTTTGTTTAATGTCAACAACTTGATGGCATATATTTAACCAATCAATCAATGTATTAGGTGATTATTGTACTGCATAAAAGAGTGTCTTCATCAATCTGGCCAGGAGAAAATGGACTAAATGGGGAAAATATGCCTTTAGTCTTTTAAACTGAGAAAACATGGTTATGGCTAGAACAGAGGAATATGCTATGAAATGCTTCAATATGACAAATGTTGCATTTTTTTCATAGCAAGAGAATATTATTTATTCATTTGTACTGTTATCAAGGCATTGTGACCAAAACACACTTTTTATAAAACCACCTGCACAAGTTTCTTCGTTTGAAGTATATCAAGGCGGGTGAGCACACACACAAATGCACACAGAGGGAAACAACAAAAATTAAGGTATCTGTCAGAGAGAGATCTGTTTTTATAACCTTGGAAAAAAGTTGATACTTGTTCAGGGACAGAGTTTCTAGGCAACAGGACAAGGTCTCTCACACATCTCCAGGTTAATCATCATGCACTAAGCCTCAATTAATCTCTCAGTTCTAAACTAAACAAAAACCACAGCATCGTATGTGACACTACAGTCAATCTGTTTTATACAAGACTATTTTATATAAGACACTGAAGGAGGAGAGCTCTGTTAGTCTAGGCAATGGCAGATTAAAGCTCACTGGGGCCCTAAGCACTGACATATCTTGGTGCCCCCCCCCCCTCCTTTGTATATACTATACCAATCTTCATTGGGGTTTTTTTTCTTTCTCAACTTTTTGGTGCCCTCTGGGGCGTGGTGTCCTAAGCACATGCTTAGTCTGCTTAATGGTTAATACACCACTGAGTCTAGGGTACCAAAGATCAAGAGGAATCTAGAAGTATCCTTTCTTACACATTTTATACCCACGTTTTGGTCAGCAAGAACTCACAGAAATTTGAATCTTTTAATAGAATTAGGCAGTCAGAAAAGGTGTTAGTGGACTACGACTGATAAATCTAACAATAACCTTAAAATGTCTAACCCTATTAGAAAGATGTGTATTTTTTTTTCTAACAACTGAAATACCAATCCAGGGGAAATCCTCAGGATTAATTCTATATTTTAAAACACTGAAATTAAGGCTGCAGTTTGACAATTTTATTTAAATATGCCAACTCTCAGGATATGGCATAATGGATTAAATGTATATATAGAGCAGAATTTAAGGACCTCAGCAAAAAATTTTAAGATGTTGAAATCCACACATCTGAAACTTCCTCAGACTGAGAAACACTGATCTAGAAAGATCTGATTTACAAATGTGGTAAATGAGATATTCCTGTTTAAGAAATATCTCACTTATCATATTTGTAAATATGGTGAGATAGAAGCTCAGCATGTATCTGCTTTATGTGGTAGCCACTGGTTGGGCACCATCTAAACTGACTGCTGCCAATTCACTATTACTGCACATTTGTAAATGAAGGGAAGCATTACTGAAAGCCTGAGGACATTTGGATGGTAGAAATTAGATAGTGTTGCTATGTGAATCAGCCAACAGATATACATTTTTCTATAAAGCATATTCTTCCATTAGGCAAAGGGGCAAAATGCCAATAACAATGACAGCTCTATAATGAACTTGCACTATCAACTGGTAGTATAGGAGAAATGTTCTAAGGTCTGTAACTGTAAACACTGTGTTTTTAGAAGGGAATTAACAAGTTTAGGAATAAACAGCACATTCAATCAGCTGCATTTACAACAGTGGACTTATAATAGTAATATAATGGTATTCTAGGGAAATCTACATTCCCTTGCAAATTATTATACTATATTCCCCTAATTTGGAGCTCAATAATGTTATAAAAAGGTCTACCACAGAGCAATGCTGCCATTATTTGCCATCTTCTCTGGAAAAAAGGCAAGTTCAGGATTTGAGAATAGTTTAAAACATAATAGAAGTTAATATTAAAAAAGCAATTTATGGTAAGAAACTAGCACTTCTAGCCTATTCACTTCCTTCCCAGTCATATTCCTACTACTACTTAATGATTTAGACTAAATATTTAACTATACATAGTTCTCATCTTACGTCCAGTATGCCACTCTATAAGGGAGATGGGTGGTTTTTAAATATAATATATGTAAATAAATTTCTTGAGTGACTGTTCAAAGTTTCGGGGGCATTGAAAAAATAACAGGATATATGGCCAACCTTCTTACGTTCTAGCCATCACAGCATCCCCACAATCTTGTGATCATGTTCTAGGCACCGGGGTGCCTAGCTTGCAATTATGACATTATAGGGAACCATGGTCGAGTGACTGCTATTTGCAACCTTTCCTGACAGCTTCTCACAACCAAAGTCAATGGAGAAGCCAAGAAGTGAAGATCACAAGTCGCTTCGGTAAGTCCCAAGAATTTTCTTACCGTCAGCACATACACACCCAAGTTATAAGCAACCTGCATCAGTTCTCCCTTGGCCTCCCATGAATTATATACCTCTTGCACCTGCTATCTCAGGCCCTCCTCCTGTGACTAGGAAATAGCCTGCATCACCCCTTCCAGGCTCTCCCTATACTCCAGCATTCCCACCTCTTACCCACTTAACTATCTATGCTTCTTGGTTTCACAAGCATTAGGATATAGCAATTTACCAAGGCAATATTAGTAAAATGGCACCAATCTACAGTGGTTCCTTATTTTAGTATCAGGAATGAGATTTTATACTAAACACATTTTCAAAAATTGTCGTGAACAATCTTTGCAATTCCCCACTCTAGTTTATCAAATATTTTTCCTCTAAGTGGTTAGAACAGCAACTTAGGGGAAAAGGTCCAAAAAGAACTAGGGAAGACAGAATAGGCATTGCAATAATAGATATTATTGTATCAGCTATCTAGGGTTATGAGTTTGCAGTGTGCAAGATACTTAAATAAAGTTTATTTCATGGGTTTTGTATGGTTTTGCTTAAAATTTATTTCTTATTTGACTACAAATCAAACAAACAAATAGATTCAAACTATGGAATTTCTTAACTTCAGAACCTGGCAAGTCACCAGTAAATCACTAAGAAACATAAGCCTGTTTGATGGATTTATTCCTACCCATTCTTACATATGGAGTACTGAATGTGGCAGTAAATTCCTACATAGAGTAATGTAAGACACAAAGTCTGACTGGCAATATGTAAGTCTTGATTTTTAAGAGGATTGTTAATGAGATGTTTCAGATTTTACCAATTCGTCATTGTATGCTCTGGTCAATGATCAGTAGAGTCTCTCAAAATAGTAATCATAGTAATCATTTTGTAGTTACTACAACTATTATACTAGGTGATCGCTGCAGAATAATTTCACTGGAAGCAATAGTAATTACACAGTAGTTCATGTTAACACTGCTGCATTATCTCCTGAATGTGCAATCAAATAATGTACAGTAAGTACTGCATGCTATGTTTAGAACGCGGTTGATACCACATTCTGGATCATAATTGCAAAGATAAGATAGAAACTTACTCGAATAATGATAGCGTAGCTAATATTACTCCATTTCTCCCATATAGAAAAAAAAAAGATTGCAGCTCTGAAAATTAACAGTACTGAAAGTATAGGAGGCGGCAGGTTGTCATATAGAAAAAACTATATTATTATTTTATCTTGGATACAGATCATTGTTCTATGGTTAATTGGTATACAGAGTTATCTGTCAAATGATTGCCCAGATAGATACCTCATCTAAGAAGAGTCCTTCTTCCCCATTCATGTACCCCAGGTGCACCTCCTAATATAGAACATATTATATTTCAGGCTTGTGTCTTGATACTCTCTGAGTTTTACGTCTTGTTCAGGCATTCAAAAATGTGTGATAAAACTGCCAATCAATCGTTCAAGCCTTAAGAAAGTAACTTACTTTCAAATAAATTAGTAACACTGTTGACAGAAAATACACTTGCAATATATATTGTATCAGTAAATTTAAAAGATCAGATTTCCACTGACTTTCTTTGGCAATATAAATAGCAGGCAGAGAATTCTGAATTGAATATGGGTTTCATATACAGACCTAAATATGCAGCATCATTCTAATCTTCATGACTATTTCTTTTTTAAATATAAAATACTCCAACTTTGTTGCTATGCCCTGACTGTGTCTTTGGTTTTTATATTTTTGTTATTTTATTCTAATTCTTTTTTAGTTGTTGCTACCTTGAATCATATTACTGCAAATTGGACAGCTATATAAAACCTTTAAGTAAACAAATACAATTGTTTCCTATTCACAGCATTTGTAATTTTTTTTTACAATCAACATATTAAAATATACAGTATATTAAAACTATGAGACGTGAATTGCAAACACTTTCTGATATTTAAGCAAATATTAAATCTTTCATAAATACATTCCCATTGCATAAAATTTTATCTTACTTTACCATTTATCTGCAAGTTTTGAATTATACAAGAAATATTTTTAAAAGATATTGTAATATTTGCCTCTAAAAGGAATAGTTCGCAATAATTCTACAAAGAGTTTTTAGCAGAACTGAACATTCTTATAAAATCAACTCCACTTTCATTTTCAGTACTGCTAAGACATGTAATGATTACCCCAAAAAGCATGATTTTTTTGAAAATCAACATGCATCCTTTCACTTTTGCAATCCAGAAAGATGAATAAAACTATAGATATTAGATCTTTCAAGAAAATAAATTAGTTACATATTTAAATATTTTCTTACGACCAATTTTTGTTATTGTATCTCTTAACGCGGAGTAATTTAGTAATCATTAATTATTTAGAAATAGAATAGATTCTGGACTCAATTTGTGCATAGATTATCTCTTTTTGTTAGGAAACAGTACTAGATATAGGATCCATGCAGCACATGACCTTTAATAGAAACACAATAGGCATATTGCAGCCTTTTGTTCTATCAGGACTCACAATGCCTTTTGATACTATCAACCATGGTATCCTCCTGCATAGATTGGAAATAGGGCAGAGGTGGGTTCCATAGTGGTATGTCAGCCTGGATCGCAGAACCTGTAGCGACCCAGGCTGGCCACGCCTCCGAACCAGTTCCCCAGTCACAGTCACCATCCACATCATCTTTTTTTAAAAAGTTCTGCACATGCGCAAAACAACTTCCATTGAACTGTGCATGCGCACAGCACACATCCAGCATACACAAAGCGCGCCCACAAGCAAACTGGCAGTAACCAGCTGAAACCCACCCCTGGAATAGGAAGTATTATGCTGCAGTGATTTGTTTCCTCCTTAATGGGAGGTTCTAATCAGCAAAATTTAACAGGAGTTGGTAGTTTCTACCTTGATTAACATCGACAGGAAGTTATCTGATCATCCAGCAATTCAGAATGGAATACTATCAACCGAGGGAAGATTTTCAACCACACTATAACAAGTTGAAGTTATTGTTTGTATTTTCTGGCTCTCTGTCAGTTCCAAAGTTGTCCTCAGGAAGTGGTAGCGCGCTACTTCAAAGGAGCAGGTCAGCAACTTCATGTCCTCTTGGATATATAGGTCTTGTAGAATGGGCAGGTGGAAGCAATGGCCAGGAGGTCCTTTACCCATTTCTGGCTGGTGTACCATTTTTGGCCTTTCTATTAACTGGACAATCTAGCTACAGTAACTTATGCCCTAACGTCTATCAGCAATATATTATGTGTGTGGTTTCTCTTGAAGAGTACTTCAAGAGAAATTTAGATTTGATCCAATAAGCAGCAGCTAATATACTGCAGTTGCCATTTTCACATTATGTAGTCTGTGTGCTTACTAATAGGTTTTCTGGCAAAATCCAAAGTTCCATTTCTGATAGATAAGCTTAGGATCTATAGTTTTTTTCCCCCAGGACTGCATATATTAATTAGAATTGACCATACAAAAAGATCCTTACATAGTCTAAGAAGCTGTGGTGCTCCAGATTTCTGAGGAGAGGAGAAGGTAAAGACAGAAAATAGTGTTTTTCCATTATGGACTTCCTTTAGAAGCCGTGGCTTCTGCTGTGATAGCCTTCTAAAAGATTGTGAAAACTATACTCTTCCAGTGTGTGCTGGGAAAAAAATGTCCTCTAAACCTGATATTTATTAGATAGACTAATAGTACTATTGATTTAATTTGTTTCTTTGGATTTCCGTTATTACAAAAGTTTTCCTGTGGTTTATAATGATGTAAGCAACCAAAAATTATTTGTGATTCCATGGAGTTTATTAAAATAATAAATAAATTAGTACATAAATAAATATTATATCCATAGATATAGCTATATAAATAATTGTCTACTATGATTTGCTTTAGGAAATAACTTGTCTGAATAAAAAGTGACAAAACTAAAAAGTAAATAAGCAATATACGTAAAAGGTTGTAAGTATTAAATAAAATTAAGTTGATTGGAGATTATTTTGAGCTTCACTGCATTTTTTTCCCATTCTTGTTTCCTTTTTAAAACTGCACATACACATATATATTCAACTTCCCACTGCTTGAATTCCATTATGTTTTCACAAGTTTATGGACTTTGCATCGTATTTAACTCATAAAACCTGTAAGAAAGCATCATTTATTATATAGAAAAGCTAGGCTCATCAAGTTCATTGGAAGTTAAAAAAAAATACTGCCTTTTTGTAGTTTGCTGTGCTACCCAGTTCTGCACTTAAGGTACCAACTAATCAAACTGATAGTGAATATAAGATTGGAAACAAAGCTTTATATGGTTTGCTTAACTGGTCTGCCACCTCCACCAATTTTAAGAAGGGAGGGGAAGACATCCTTTTTGGATCAGATACCCATTATCAACTTGGACAGAGTGTGTCTGAACCGCTATTATCTGCAATGATTTATGAGTGCAGGTATTTCTCTACCTGAACATTTTAGTGAAACCATAAATATAAGAAAAGACAGAAGCCGGAATTCAGGAATAGCTTTGAAAAACCATCTACAATGGAATATTATTATCATTTGAGGAAAATTGTTATTCACTACCTAAATCTCAAGTGCACGATACTGATGTTGAATGGTATGTAAAAAAAACCAAACCTATTTTTATAATGATGAATTCATTTCTACAAAGTGACCTAGGTAGTGATCTTGTTAAGCACTTTTTAAGGACTTAGCACATTTTGTAGTCAAATGAAGCATGACTGTCCACTTCACAAGGACGATAATACGGAAAAAACTAATTGAGTGGGACAGGATGCACACATCCGGACGCTCTGCGTGTGCAGTCTTGCCACTTCTTAAATTGTGTATAAAACGTACATCCTGTCTTTCAGCTAAAGGTTAAGATATCTCTATAAAGAAGCAAAAAGGTGATCTTGAAAGAAACAGGCAAAATTAAAGAGGGCTGGAACATTACTTATCTTCGCTTATGTAACATTACTTACGTTTCTGAGAAATAAGATTCAAAATGGTTCCTCTGTGAGATATAAGAGGGAGAGGAGGTAAAGCATAATCTGTCTTGCAGATTGAGGTAGATGAGATCAGGAAATAGATTCTGCTGGAATTCTAGAACTATATTTTATAGCAGAGGTGTCAAACAGGTGGCCCACGGGTTGGATAGGTCACGCACAGGCCACGCCCATTCCAGCTCCGCGAATGAAAAAACATTGAGAAACATCACGTGAGGGCAATGTTACGCGGCGAGTTTGACACCTTTTACAGAGTATAAGCATGGTTGACTGGAGAACTCTATTTGCTGGAGTTTCCACACATATTCAAGTTGCTAAGTTTGAGAAACACTGGTCTATAACAGTAGAATTTTGCAAGCCTAAACTTGCAAATGGAACAACAATAGGGCTCTATAAAAGCTTGGAGATTGGCCAACATATATAGCTATAGAATGTACCCTCCTGCAATCTATTGAGTTCTCTGTAAATTTCTCAGGCAGACTTAACAGCAAACCTAGCCAGGGGTGAGTTGCTGCCGGCTTTACTACTGGTTTGCAACCTGTATTCACATGTGCTGTTCAATGTAAATTGTTCTTTGTGCATGCGCAGAATGATTTACAGTGAACTGTGCATGTACTGTCAGTAAAAACCAAAATGGCGGCAGCCTAGCAGAAGTGGGGCAACCAGTTCGGGGGCATGGCAGGCCTGGGTCGCTGCTAGTTCTGTGACCCAGGCCTGAATTCCACTACCAGTTCAGCCGAACCAGGAGCAATCCACCTCTGAACTTAGTCTTAAAGCTTCTAATCAATTTCTACTCAAGTTTATATAAAGCCCATAAAAACTTTGCTTTTCCTTGCTTAAGAAGCAATATGCATCAGAATCATGCTATATCTTGCTTCCCAACCTCTAAGCAAGGTATTACTCTGTTTGTACCTGTCTTCAATACATAGAAACCTTACAATGCACCTACTAATACAGAAGCTGCAAAATTATAGAATCAGGGCCTTATCATGAATTTCAGTGGAGATTATATACAAGAAGCCATTCCAAAGCATTACATAGTATTTTTTTTGCAAGACGATCAAACATGCTGTACACGGCATTTACTGAAAATATGGGCAGAGAAGGAACACAAGCCATTTTTTTCCTCCTCTTGTAGGAAGGCTTCCTTAGTTTTTGTTACATTGCAGTACTGGTTGTTGAGTGAATGGCAGTTTTTGCATTATCCTAACAGACAGTTGAAGGGAATGTTGGTTGGGATCATACTTGCTGCCTGTCCTCCACTTCTAAATTCAGAAGAGAAGACAATTACATGACCAACTATGAAATATTTGGGAGTAATTAGTGAGTAATTGATGTCACATGGAGATGTCCTCACCGAAATCTATTAATATCATCCCTATGAACTACATTGCAGCTCAACCAGAAAAAAATCAACTTTGTTCTCCAAGGCTACTAATGTCAAGACAAGCAGCTACATTTCAAATGTTGCGTAAAGGGTGTGTCCTATATTCCTTTACATCCGATGAAGTGCTTACTTTGTTTTCTTGCCAAATAAAATGCTAATAATCTATCCCATTAGCTAATCAATAACTCTGCTTTTCTTGCTGCCATTCATTGCTTTCCTCCCTTTGACAAAAACAAAATGGAATACCAATTTTGAAAACCATCATTACGTAGAATATAATTTTGACATGTTTTGACAAATGCATATTCATATTTCAGGATTGTTTGCCTTAATTTAAAAGTGCACTAGAACAATCTAAAGCAACATTTAAGATACACAACCTGTCTTCACCAACAGATTTTAAATTGTTACCAACTGAGACCTATGTAATCATGTCCAAGCAGAGAAAAGTACATTGCATTATCTCCCAATGTAAATGGCTTGAACTGAAGGTTGAGTGTTAGCTGAAAGAGGCTGCATGTGCTAATATATATATAGTAACTATCTAAAACATTTTTAAATAATGAAAGGTGTCACCTAAACCTATGAAAATACTTTGAGAGTTAATTCATCTAGCTCAGTATTATCTTTTATGAGTGGTACGAACATTTTGACATCACAAACAAAAGCCTTTCTCTTATCTATCACTTCATTTTTTAATTAGACATGGCTGGAACTAGACATATAACTTTCAAGAATATAAAACATATTCTCTACCATAGAATGACATGTTCAGTCCAAGGACTGAGCTTCATTCTAATATAACTTTACACTAAATATGTGAATGACAAGTCCAGAGAAACCTTCCATAAGTGATCCGTTTAAATAAATTAAATCTATAAGTAGTTCTTTCCACTCCTTGACTTAAATTCTCATTCTTAGATACAATGGAAACAATACCATATGACCCATTTCAAGATAGAAAGATATATCAACTGGTATGTGTAAATGAAGCACTTCCTTGGGAAGAGATTAGTATTAAAAGGCTGGATAAGGCAAACGATAATCAAAACAATGGCTACTATCATTTGATGTATTAATATATATTTTTATATTTTCTGCTATACAATCTGAAGATGAATTGAGGAGAATTTTTTTAGCTATGGTCTGATTCTTGTTTGTCCTAAATAGAGGAAAAAGAATACTAATTTTCATTTGATTACACTAAACAAAATGTGGGTTAAGGGGAAAAGTGGATAATTGGAAGAATTATACAAAAAAATGTATAGTACATAGACAATGTTTTGGAATTTTTAGGATAGATATGAATGTCTGTTAATATTCTGATTTATGATTCATATTACACTGGCCATTCTAGTTATATACTTAATATTGACTTAGTAATGGTTTTAAATTTAAATTGACACTAGAGATTTTCAAATGTAGCATTATCTACTGTTACTTCAAAATTTCTATTCAAATATCATCTTAGAAAAAGATATGTAAATCTCCTTTCCTTTTCCTTTTCGCTTTCCTCATTTTTCTCTACCTTTTATATATCTTAACAAAATAAGCAAATAAAAATTAGCTGTATAATGTAAAAAAAAACTATGAACATCATATCTATTTGAGAAAAGAAAAATACTGTTTATTGTATAGAGAACATATAAATAGTCACTTGAGACTGTTAAGGTCTGAAGCTGTCATGATATAATTTAGAGTGTTATATCCCATGAAACCAGTGATTGGTTCTTGTATCAGGTAGAATATGAAAAGCCTCTTCTGTTGTTCATTATAAAAATACTTTGATAATGACTAATGTAGTTTTCTAGAGTGAAAAAGGAAAACTTTTACCTTAAAGTAACAAACTTATTATGACCTTATTCCCCGGTAAAAATCTCTGAATGAAGCAGCTGATGAAGTTCAGCTATCAAAAATAGCTTCATTAAGAACTTTAATGAAGCACAGGGGAGCCATTTATTGATTCTTCAGCTATTAAGATGTAATATTGTTTTAATAGTACCTCTATCTTCATTTAGGAAATAACCAATCAAGGGATCAATGTGCCAAAGACCTCATTTCTCAGTTTGGTTCAATGAATGCAGTTTATTATATTTTTAATGATTAAAGGCAACTCTTCCACTCCTCCACTGTTACCAAAAGGGAGAGTGTACAGTATAGGCAATCTAAAGAAATGAGAGCGATTTAGAAGGCCTCGTGGTTCCAAATAAATAATAATAATAATGAAGAAGAACAGCAACTCTCTTGTTCTGCTTAAAGTAAAGAGATTACTCCACATCAAAGAAACTTACCTGCAAAGTATGCAAACCCCCTACCCCCTCCGTGAACTGCTGTCAACCTGTGAGACATTTCTATTTCTCCGACATGTTTCGAATGCAAAAGGACTGTTTTCTAGTAGTTCTCACAGCTCCACTTCCTTTGAGGTACAGATGTGTAGCCAAAGACCCCAATCTGATAACACCCATTTACATATTTATAAAGACTCCTGTAAAATCTCGTATCAATTGTTGCTACTATATATAGTGCTTTTCAAAGTATCTTGTGGGCACAAGCTGCTCCACTGCACCGTTCCCGTCAGGAGTCCTGATATATCGTGAAAATGTGATTTCAATGTAAATGCGGCCCACATCCCATAATCATACCACTTCACAAACTCTTTTCTGCTGGGGTAGCTTAAATCTAAACACACTCAAGCAGCTTGCTGCACTGGAGCAAGATTTGTTCCATATATTTTTTTTTTCTTAAGTCAAAAAAATCCCCAAGACAACAATGCCAAGTGGAGAAAAAAAACCTGAACGTTTTCTGCAGAAAGATGGGCCGTCTCCAAATCCTTGTGCCCTATCAGACAAATTAAAGTAAATCAAGCATGAAATGAAGCAGAAGAGCCCCCGAGATAAGACTCCTTTAAGTCGTTTACAGATTAGGATAGAGAGAGGTGCATCTGGTCTCTGGCAGAGAAGGAGGCCAGTTTCTCATCTCACAATAGCAGCCTGTGTATAGGATTACCTTACCTTGTCACTGACAAGGGAGAAAGCGCCTGCAGAATGTCTCTAACTAACTTCCTAATGTTCCCAGTTAAGTTGCCTTATTAAAGTATTAACGGCTGCAACGATAGAAATACGTTTTGATAAAAACAAAATAAAGCAGATGCAAGTCTGATTTATGAACGGGTCAAGCGTTGATTAAATTGAGATGGGGAGAAGGGAGGTAGGGGGAAGGCTAGAAACAGAGGAGCCTTTTCTTTTATCACTCAGATTTTGCTACTTCAGATAACACATTCTGTACTGCAACCACAGCCACAGCCCACTGGTTCAACCGGCCTTGCAACCCAGGAAAAGTTCAAAGAAGTCCTCTTTTTCGCAACAGGGGTGGCACTTGGTGACTATATACACTGATCTTTCAGATATTAACTTTGCCTGCTGCTGATCTATATGCCAGTGCTTTCAAAAGTTCTGCGCCTATTCGTTGGGATCCTGGTGGTACAAATTGAGAGCTCAATTCATTAGGAAGCAGGCTATTCCTAGGCAGCTGTGACTAGCTTCCTTTATTCCCCCCAAAATCCTTTGGAAAGGCTGGCAACAAAGCACACACACCCTTGTCACACCATACTCGCAAATATAAAGCACAGTTGGCAAGAAGAGATAGAACTTGGCAAATGTTTATTCATCTCATGCTGTGCTGGAACAGTGGGAGCGATTCATTCTGTGCAGATGGTGAGGCATACTTCTCATGCATCAGTATTCCTAAAGATGGCTGGGCCTAAGTTTCCTATCATGAGCATAAAGCATTCTGCAGGTGGTTTCTTCTCCATGTAGAACTCTAATAGGGAGTTAACAATCTTCACCAAACCAGACAACTGAATGCTGGAAGACTCCTTTAAAAATGATTAAGATGTCAAGCTATCTTTTGCCTTACCTCCAACGTGGGCCCAAAACATTCATTGACTAAACAGCAACAACCAAGATACTTGCAATTTTAGCTTCTTAAAGCGATGCAGCTCTTAAGTGCAAAGCAACAATTCAATTTTTAGTAAAGGTGAAATGGGAGTCAATATATCATGTAATTTATATTGGTAACAATACAAGTTGGAACGTTCAATGTGGAAAATCCAATTTTTGGAGAAACAATATCTCTAGATGTTAAAAATGTGAAATGTATTTGCCATGATTTAAAATAGATGATTGAGGAAATCAACCCAGAGTTCTTACTCAAGGCACAAATGACCGGGCTCAAATTATTCTACCTTGGACACATTATACAAAGACTTAGATCTCTGGAGAAGGCTCTAATACTGCAAAAGATGGAAGGAAAGAGAAGAAGAGGAAGGCAGGCAACAAGGTGAATGGACTCAGTTACAGTGGCGATAGATACATCAATCAAAAAACCTGAAACACCAGATTAGGGATAGACATCACTGGAGAAAATCTATCTATGTGGTCACTAAAAGTCAATACTGATTTTATGGCATATAATCAATCTTATTAAAAATGAAATTAATTTATCTGAAAATATTATTTATTGGACCATTCAAAGAGACAGACCCTAGATTTCTTATGTTGGCAAAGTAAGAAATTTAACGGTTTGTTAACCGACACAATTTGGTCCTGTTCTATTATAGCTTTGGTTTGGTTTCAAATCACTGCATATGATAATACAATTTTGAGAAGAAATAATGTAGTGAAAAATCTTAGTGTGTTGTTAAATGATATTTCTAAAATGTGGAGCACTTCAGCTCTATCAATCCAGAGGAATGGCAAAAAGGATAATTTTACAAAATCGGAAAGCAAATTATTGTCTTAATTTTAAGAGATGGGTCCAGGGCATGAATTTGTTATCTGAAAACCTTTTGATTTTTAAAAATAAAATGACACTTTTTGTTGACATCTGATCTAGAGTTAATGATAAGCTTATCAATTGTATTAAGTATATATATATAGTTATTTATAGTTATTACGCATATTTTTGGTTAATTCATTGTAATAATATGTTTAGGTAAAGTAAAGGTTTCCCTTACACATATGTGCTAGTCGTTCCTGATTCTAGGGGGCGGTGCTCATGTCCGTTTCAAAGCCGAAGAGCCAACGCTGTCCAAAAATGGCTCCATGGTCATGTGGCTGGCATGACAGAATGCCGAAGGCGCACGGGACGCTGTTACCTTCCCACCAAAGTGGTCCCTATTTTTCTACTTGCACTTTTTACATGCTTTCAATCTGCTAGGTTGGCAGAAGCTGAGACAGGGAGCTCACTCTGTTACACAGCGCTAGGGATTCGAACCGCTGAACTGCCGACTTTCCTGATCAACAAGCTTAGCTGAGGCACCGCGTCCCTGTAATAATATGTTTAGGGTTACTTTTCTTCAGATTCAAAAAGAAATATATAAAATGACATTGTATCTGATTAAATTATATTGTACGACTGCTATAGTCCTAATAAAATTTATGTATAATTTAACTTGATTTCCATAACATTTGTTCTTATCTTCTCTGCACAAAGTGATTGTGTTCTAACTAAAAAAAAAATCCTAGAGTCTTCAAGGAAATTATTTCTATGTCAAGCTGATGTCTCTAAAGTAACATGGATTAAAAGAAAGGAAAACAAAGTTATACAGTTGTTCTGCTTCCAGGAAACAGCATGACTTAACAATAGAAAATTAGCACATGTGCAAAAAAAAAAGGTCTACAAAACAAAACAAAAAGAAACTAGCCATAACTGTTTGTCTACATTACATTCATTCCAGGTATTTGCTTAAATCCTTCATGAAAGATTTAGCAAGTAATATACTGTACAATGTAATTTCATGTCTACCAATGTTTATTATGACATTGTATTCTGCATAGCATTATAAAAATAAACCTTAGAAATGTGCTTAGATGAGCAATAATATTATCTACTTATTACATTAGTATCATCTCCTTCTTTAATATCCATAACGTTTCATATCTTATTCCTAAAACATACTGTGGAGTATTTTAGTTACAGAAATACTGATTAGTTCAAAACCAGCCAACAAATTCAGATCTAAGCAAGAATGTGAACTTATAGTACTTGACTGATGTCCAGTTAAATTGTCACTAACTTCTCCTTATAAGAACGTTTGCCAATTACATATATGTACAAGATAGATACAGTAGATAGATAGATAGATAGATAGATAGATAGATAGATAGATAGGTAGGTAGGTAGGTAGGTAGGTAGGTAGGTAGGTAGGTAGGTAGGTAGGTAGGTAGATTAGATTAGATTAGATTAGATTAGATTAGATAGATAGATAGATAGATAGATAGATAGATAGATAGATAGATAGATAGATAGATAGATAGATAGATGATAGATAGATAGATAGATAGATGATAGATGATAGATAGATAGATAGATAGATAGATAGATAGATAGATAGAATATACTGTACATATATACAGATACTACACAATGTGTGTGTGTGTGTGTGTGTGTGTGTATTGTGAGTGTTTCATTTACTAAAACTGGTGCACACACACATCAATAGTGATGATAGATGTAGCCAAGTGAGAGCAACATTAAGAAGGAGTATGAAAAGCTGGACAAGTACCAGGGTCTGAAGAAAGAACCAAAAAGTGTGTGGAAAGTATGGGCCAAAGTGGTCCCAATGGAGGTAGGGGCACTTTGAGTTGTGACTCCTAAGCTGGGAGAGCAGCTCCAACAGATCCCAGAAATAAGCTCAGAGCTCTCTGTCCAGAAGAATGCAATGCTATGAACATTAAGGTATTACACAGAAACCTTAAACTCCCAAATCTTTGGTAGAGGACCAGAGATTGAAGAAGGCACAAACCACCCAGGGGGCTGAAAAGTTTTATTATTATTAGCTACTTTATCTTGTTTAAAATGTCAATGTGGAAAGGTCAATCAATTTCGAAAATCATGTAATGCATACTTAAGGAAACTAAATCTAGGTAGAGTTGAAAATATCTAGCAAACAGCCTTTCATTTACTAAAACTGGAGAATCATTGGTATCAGAACATCAACTGCTTTCAAATAGAAGAAGCTTTAATTTTCCCAACAGACTTACACAGTTCCTATATATATTAAGTGAAAATTGTGAATATTAAATGAATACTTTTAAAAGAAATTGCTTTCATATTAGATAAAATAAAAGTTATTAGACTTTTTTCTTGAAAATATTCACATATCATGAATATTATATATCACCAATATATATCCTTATATGGTATGACATAAATGAGTTAATTTTCATTTATTTCCGTTTTCTTATTTATATAAATTAAGGCTGTTTAAAAAACATTAATGTTGATTTTTGTTTTCCAGTTAATTCTTTATTGATATTTATACAAACTTAGAATAGCAGAATAACAAAGTTGGAAGGGAACTTAGAGGTCTTCTAGTCCAGCACCTTGCTAAAGAAGAAACCCTATACCAGTGATGGCGAATCTTTTAGGCACAGAGTGCCCAAACCTGAAGGCGTGTGCCCGCCCGTGTGCATGCGCACCCCCCAGAACACCAGAAACCCGACAACCAGCTTTCCTGAAACCCAGCAACCAGATGGCTGAGCTGGGGTAATGGTGGATATGCCCACAGAAAGGGCTTTCCGTGCCACCTCTGGCACATGTGCCATAGGTTCCCCATCATGGCCCTATACCATTTCAGACAGATCTCAGTCCAAGTCTTTTCTTTAAAATCTCCAGTGTTGGAGCACTTGTTCTCTGTGGTTTGTACAATTTCTAATTAAATATAAGAAATATATATTCAATATGAATAAATCTATTATATATAATCTTTTATAGAAACACAAAAATCTGGGATTCTCCAATTACTGTTCTTCAAGAATAGAAACACTTATTCAACTGTACCGTTTTAAAGAGCACCAAATATAGCTATGTATATCTTCATACAACAAGTATAAGCATAATTATAAGCATGTTTCGGACTATCAGTGAAAAAGAATGCAATAAACTAAATGTACTGCTATTATAAAAATCAAACATATTTGAAATGCTGAACATATTTTCTATTTGACTTGAATTGATATCATGACACTCTACAAAAGTAGAGGTTCATTTCATGATTACAGTACCTTCTTAGTTGCTTTATAAATTATAATTCAACTGTTTTTATTGCACTCTGCACAACACAGTTGGAATACATTGGGAAGGAGTTTCACATTTGATCTAAACTCTCAAGAGAAATTGATTTTACATGACAATCCAAGAAAATTATCAGCAAATAATTCTTCTGAAATTTAAGGCAAAAAAAAAGGCATTAGTTATTTGAATAATTTAAAATTAATCAGTGTTTTAAAACATTTTATGCTTTCCAAAGACATATAGAGTGCCTAAAATTTCTGCGTGACAATATATCCAGTTAAAATATCTTTTAATTTTTATTACTTGGTCCGGACGTATTAACTGTGACTGAAGCTTCTGAATTATTAATGTTGTTAGAATTTCAACTTATTTGAAATTCCTAAATCTAGTATTAAGCATAACTGAAAAGTTGTATTAAGATAAATGTAAGACACTTGTGGGCAATTTTGGAATAATGAACTAAAATATCCTATTCAATTAATCAATGGGCTAGTGTTGAATTAGTATTTCATGATATTAAAATTAAATTAATCTAACCAGAGTTATTTTTTTCCAAGTTTAATGGATACCCTAGAGTATTATTGCAAATGTAGGGTTTCAACTTCTTTAAATTGGAAGCACAAATCAGCAAACTATTGACTTGAATGTGTTGTATGTTAACACTTTTGGAAAAAATGTTGGAAAAAGGAATAAGGGTCAACTATATAAATAAGATCAATCATATTCTGAAAATATATAACCTATCAATGTAAGAAGAACTCTGAATTTATCATGGATCACTTAAGACATTGTTTTACCCCAATGGAAAGATTCTAATGTATCTGACTTACAACCTTAGAGAGAAGTCATGTCTAAACTTTTTACATGATAATTTACTTCCACCGATATCATGGAATGTCTGAGCAATATAGTTTCCTCTGGACAAAATTCAATTTATTGAATGTAATTCTGTTGTGTATGCAAATATTCCAATATGTATATTTTTCTGTTTATTTTTGCATTATTGCCTTTTGTAATATCAATTATATTTGTTCTTCATTATTGTAATCTGTACCTTCCAAACAAAATAGTAATGTGGTACATATTGGGAATGGGACCATAAAGAGAGATGGTTTGAAATGCTTGACTGCTGCCAATATTTATGATTATGTAGCTCCAGTTATGAGATAGTAATCGGCAATGAAAAAAACATTTTTTTTAAAAAAATGGGCCTAATTTACTATACAAATTGGGCATGACTAGCTCTGCATCATGTCACAGTAATATTTAATGACATCAGCCTCAAACAACTTCAGTTGTAAAAATGCTGCCTCCCACTTGGATGATTAGTTATCTTGATGGAAGTTGATCGGTTATTCGACTTGACAAATTTTACTTACTTTCATTTCCTTTATGAGGTGGGGAAAAAAGACATTCTTTTTTTTTTCCAGAGGGGAAACTTTTCAGAAAATATTTAGCTCTGTGAATTTGCTATGTATGGATTCCACATACTAAAAATGTAAACCAGATTCTACTTTAGCTCTTCCTTTACAAGTGTTTATGGGATGCTTTAGGCCAGGGGTGTCCAACATGATTTCATTTAAGGGCCGCATCAGGGTTGTGTTTTACCTCGGGGGAGGCGTGGCCAGGGGACACGGCCAGATTGACATCACCCATGTCAGGGGTCCCTGTGGTGGCCTGAGCGCTCTGTCAGCAAAAATGGGCTGTCGATCTCTGTTTTTGGCCACCTGCAACCCTCTGTGAAAACAGAGCTCCGAATTTGCTGGCAGAGGGCTGCAGGAGGCTATCCTAGCCGAAAACAGAGATTGGCAGAGGCACCATGGGCCAGTCCTTCGCTGTTTCCAGAGCAGCCCCATAGGCCATAACTAAGCACTCCAAGGGCCAGATTTGGCCCATCGCCCTTGAGTTTGACACACCTGCTTTAGGCTTTCAGTAACATGGAAGTCAAGAATGAATTGTTATGCTGCATAGGGAAAGAGAAAATACTTGATATACATACATACATACATACATACATACATACATATTCATATATATTCAAAAACGTGTGTGTTTGCATATGCACACATATATACATACAGTATACATATAGCATACCTAGACACATAGACACTGTATGCACACATACAAACCAAATAGTTTATTTTATTTATTCAGTTATTCAACCTAGAGTATTTTCTATGTCTCCCTTTTGATTTAGACACGCACACACAAAAGTAGAGAACATGCTTCTAAATTGCAGAACTACAGAAAAAAATAGGTTTTAGACTATGAGGATCAGGTCTTCTTTTTGCTTGGATATTTCAGCATTTCATTGTTCTGACGGCAATCCTTTTGTAAAGACTTTGTTCTGAAAATTTTAAAATAAATGCTGAACTGAATGTCCAAGCATTTTTTTTAAAGGATGGATCATCTTTATTTGAAATTATTTTGAGAGTAGAGCCTTAATATCACAGTGCATTTACTTAAAATCACAGTTTTAACATGGTCAATCTAAATCTTTTAGTCTTTCAATTTTTAGTCTGTATTAGACAAAAAATCCCTCATGTATACTGTCCTGATGTTTCTAGTGCCTGACATTTCCAACATGACATTTTTCTTGCCCTATAGGTACATACTGTATCAGATTTGTGGAAATGTCTGTGATAAAGGAAAGGATTCTGTTATATAAGTTGACAACAGTATGTGTCCTTATTTTATTAATTACAATGCTTGATTAATTACTATTCATTTTCACAGACAAGAAACAAAAGATCCTTTGAGTAACTCTAGGTCTATAATTATCAGTGTCTTCAGCTTTTTGTTTTGTTTTTCAATGTTACAATAGCATGATAGGGTATACAGAAAGCTAAAATTAATTAAATATAACAAATTTAACCAAGGCAGTGATCTTCAGAATGATGTTGGCTACGTGATGCTTACTGGAATTAATTTATTTTAAGAATCTACTGGTACATGTCCCATTTTTAAGACTTAAGCTGCAATTCTATGGTCTTGCAGAAGTATCACATGGGTATCTACTAATACCTTGTTATCATCCCCTCCACTGATAGAAGGAGAAAATCAATCTTGCAGAAAGTAGGAGACAATGTTATATAACCTTCACGGCTTCTGTGTTCCATGGATGGGTCAAGGCTTTGATTTGCCTTCATTAATCTTAATACAATCAGTAGACTTTCTATGCTTTTGCCATTGACATGATAACTCATAACTTTGTCATTTGCTCAGATTAAATGTAACCCCAAATGACTTAATCCTACATCCAATTCAACTATCTTCACAAAAATGTGATGAAAAAGGCCAACTCATACCTCCTTGTCCAATTTTCTTATCTAAACCTTCAAGAAAGATCTAAAGAGAAGAAACAGTTGAAGAAATGAGCTTAATAATTTTTTGCCAAAATCCTAGCAGCATCAGAACACTTCCCAAATGCTGATCATCTCCAGGATCAAGCAGTGTTACTACTCCTATTTGAATAATGAGGATGGAACTAGCTCTGTTATGAAGCCCTGTCAGGACTGTCTTGATGCAAGTATTTATGGTACATTTCTTCCTGGAGAAAGCAGGCAAAATCTTTATATTCCCCAAATGATCATTTTGGATGATAACTTTAATTGTGTCCTGCTAAAACCACCAACAAGAAGATCTAAAAGAACTAGCTGTTTTATAAAGGAGGCCAATATTTAAAATATTGATCCAGGGCCAATGCAAAATAAACACAATGCTGACCTTCTGCATAACAAAAGAGTAATCAAAAACTGGAACTAAACCAACATTATTAAAAAGCTAGGGAGAACTAGACATTGGGAGAAAACCACTGTCCTGATATTGTTTGGTGTTGCTACTACATTCACCTAAATTCACCTAGATCAGTGAAGGCAAACCTTTTCGTCAAGGCGTGCCAAAATTGTGTGTGTGCACTATCGCGCGCACATCTGTGCCCACAATTCAATGCGCCCTGCCCACCTACAAATGCGTGCACAACCCCCTGCACATGGGGGTGAGTTTTCGCCCTCCCCAGGCTCCAGAGGCTTTCCTGAAGCCTGGGGAGGGTAAAAACGGTCTCCCCCGACCCTCTGGAACTGCGCTGGAGCTGACGACTGATGGATGATGTGCCAACAAAGATGGCTCCATGTGCCACCTGTTGCACACAAGCCATAGGTTTGCTGTCATGGACCTTCATCAACTGTAAACTAGCTGGAAGACTCACATGCAGAATTTCTGATCCACATCCTGAGACAATCTCTTCTCATATTTAGGAATGTGAAAATATCTTATAACAAATAGCTCAAGAATCCCAAACAAATGTTCACAAAAGATTGAAAAAAGGGTGTACAACTCCCTGTTATGCTTGCAAGTCTCTATTACCAGTCTCTTCCTCAAGCACAAGACACATACTTTGAAAAAGTAGAAGCAAGCAGCAAAGATCATCAAGAATCTTATCTTTACATAAGCAAACATCAATCTCAAGTTAAAACTGACATGGATTCACACATGCTTTCAGAATACTGCAATAAATTATCAGACTTGAGCTATCAAAATTATGTTGATTAGTTCTTACCCTGATAGAAATGCTGATCTGCCAACTAGAAATATAGCCACAGGTGGAAAATTCCTTCATTAGAAATAGTACTCATTAATGGTGATCATAATCTCCGATTATATACAGTAGTTTGCTACAGTAATGAAACCCTTAGTCTTCATGTAGCATGTCCACAGAAATCAAAGGCCCTGAAAATGACTTCCTAAAAATATCAAGACTACATAATCCATGAATTACCAGTATCTATCAGGTCTCTGTTAGTGTATGGCACCAATAGACTTTCCTTTCTTTTAGAAAAGGGAGATATACCAGACAAGAAACTCAAGCAAGTACACTAAAATCATTTCACATGTAAGTCTTACGGTAGGAAGATTTCCACTTTTCAAAATATAACCACCTTTTTAGTCTTTCAAAAAAAATCAATGCTTACCTACGTTTAAAATTCATCCCATGGAATTCACATCTTCCTTATGAATTCAATGAACTCAACTCAAGGACTATGCATTCAGTCATAAGAAAATAGCAACCTCACCACCAGTTTTATAAGGAGTTCAATTAAAATTAAAATATAGCAAATTCTACATCTAATGATGGTCTAGATTTTTGTAGCCCAGGGATCTAGAAGGAGCCTGTTTTTAATGCTCATGGCCCTGGCTTAATATGTAATAAAAAGATAAAAGTTACAAAGAAAATGCAGCTATTTTAAATGATACTCAGATTTGCTCTGCAAAACAGCTGATCTTATTTTCCTAACCTCATGTGTTTGCATTTGTTCATATTGCAAACTGCTACGGCCAGAGTATTAAAAAAATGACCCCAGGGTCCCTGCGCAAAGAATTAGACTAGATTCTATAGTATTTAAGGGTAAGATTACTCTGTTGAATTTCCTAAATATACTACTATACAGATACTTTAGATAAATTTAAATATTTTGTGTTTTGTAAGCTAATAAGAAAGTGATTCTACTATGAAACTAGGCACAGGGCACCTTCCCTATGTTTCAGGGACTTTACTTTGCGTTGCTGGAATACAGTCCTTTAGTTTTGGGTGGGTATTTTTTTTTGTTTTGTTTTGTTTTGTGTTGATTATTTTTTTGCCCATTAATTACAAATAAATTCATCTCTCTCTTCTGAGGCCTGAAGTTCATTGTTGTTGTGATTGCTGTTTGATGACTTGCATTCAAACTCTAACCAAAAAAAATAGATGAGGCCAACATTGAAATTCATCTCACAATTCAGAATTTACTTAACGGCCAGCCTGTGCACTGTGATAAACAGAATGATGATCCGGCAACATGTCTTTATCCATGGTTTGCTTTAATTAACGCTGGCTTGTTTGTTGAAAAGATGATTAATATGCCAATGAAAATTGCATAATTGAATACTAGAACACTGGCACAATCATAAAGACACATGCCGTTTTTTCGATTAACTATTATTATTACTATTACTATTATTATTCACTTCAATGTATGTTTCTCAGTGGGAGAGGATGCAGCTTATGACCAAAAAGTGAAAATAAGCAAGAGACTAATCAGGGCAAATTCAGTTTGATATAAGGGAACAAACTGGAATGAATGAAAACAAATCAGGAAAGATATACACAATGCAGCAATATACCATATGATTATAATCTTTTTTTTAGTGCATTATATTAAGTATTAAGGAGAAACTTCCTAGCAGTGAGAACAATTCACCTGTAGAACAACTTGCTTTCAGAAGTTGTGGGTGCTTCATCACTGGACGGTTTTAAGAAGAGACAGAATAGCCACTTCTTGTGTCAAATGATATACAATCTCCTGCTTGAGCAGGAGGTTGGACTAGAAAACCTACAACACCCCTTCCACTCTATTCTGATTATACACACTTTATTAAATAGAGGTAGCTGCTGCCTTAAACAGAAAGAATAGGAAGAAAGACAGAATATTCTAATGTTACTCCCCAAAAGAGCAAGAAAGAAAATAAAAATGAATCCTTTCTCACTATTAAAGAATAATAGCCCTGGTAGAAGGCAGATTAGGTTCCATTAGATTATTTGAATTTTCCAGTTTAAATCTCTCCATCAAAAAACCCAGCACATACAGTATCTCAGTAGTACTTATGCTGGTGGTGGCAAATCAAAGTAGATTATGAATCCATCAGTCTTGAGCTCTTCTATCTCCAAGATATCTATCCCTTTACCCATGATACCAAACGTGTGCCCCATTCAATTGTTGCATTTAGTGTCCTGTCCTTAAGTCAGTGGGAGTGGAAGGAGAGAAGAAAACCCAGGTGACATGAAGTAAGTCATCCTCATTTTCTGTTCTAGCTCAGCAACATTTCTGTTTGGTGGCAGATATATCATTTTAGGAACAAAAGTGATAATCACCACTCAGTGTAATTATAACATAACATAATAAATTATATAACAGCTATTTCAGTTTCCTAATAAATGTTTTATGGTGACTGCTATTACCATCACTTAATAAAATTCATAATTACCATTTCATTACTTCAATATAGAAAATTGTCAGAAAGTATCAAAAGAACAGCCACCAGAAATTAAGATTACTGGAATATCTAGATCAATATCCAATTATGTTCACATGCGTATAATGTTCTGTATATTTGCCAGAAATTGCAAATTAGGGGCTTAGCAGAAATTCAGTTTAGAGAATTTGTTTCTTTAACAAATATGTCCTGATATTTTGAGGACCACTGGAATTTGTTCCTAAAGGAAAGTCTTGATAAATATAAATCAAATTGCTTCAAAGAATCCCTGCTTGATGCAATTTAACATACACAAATCTATATGCATTTCCACCTTTACTTGCAGCTTTTTAAATTTAAAGTGTTTTGTGCTGAACCAAAGAAATTTTCAGTGCAATAAACGGAAAACAAAATGTAGACAATAAAAATGTCATTTGAAGTTCATAAGAATTAATATTTGCAAGACTCTTTATGACAAGACTGCTCGAGTCTTGTTGTAGCAATACAAAGTACTTCCTTGAGTTAAATCGAATATTTTCAAATAAAACTAGCTTTACACAAGATGAGAGAACCGAAGGAAGGAAGGAAGGAAGGAAGGAAGGAAGGAAGGAAGGAAGGAAGGAAGGAAGGAAGGAAGGAAGGAAGGAAGGAAGGAAGGAAGGATTCTATTTATGCAGAAACACAAAAAAACAATAACAGGTTAATGGCAATTAAAGGCCGATGAAGCATATTCCCAAACCAAGTTATCTCAAATCCCAAGAGGTGTCAAGTACAAGTGTGATGCAAATATTCCTTTTTATCAAGGTGGCAGTGTGTCTGGTTAACCTGCTTTGTGCATTCTTGAATGAACCATTCTAGACAGGTTTCAGAGAACATCAAAACACATTTGATCATCTTTTTCTGATGATCTGTTCCATTGGAAAATCAAAGGGCAAAGAGTAATTCTTCTGAAAGAATCAGCCATAATGACTAGTTAACTAAATAGAGGTAGGAAACTGTTCTGACCCCCCTTCCTCCTTCGCCCACACAGAACACGCTCCGGAACAATACAAAATGAACAGGGTTTATTTTACAGACAGACAGAAAGTTCCGTGGCAGTAAACCACCAAGACAAAGCTCACAAATACAAGACACGAAAGCAGCTATCCAGCCTGCTACGTTTCAAGACCAAAACTTCTTGCAGGAGTTCTTTGTTGACTGCTGCAAAGGGCGTATGCACAGTCAACCCTTTTATAGCCTGAAGAGGAGTCTCCTGATCAGCAGCTGAGAGCCCTTACCGCCGGTAATTGCGCCCTCGCTCCTTGTGTCTATGGGCGGGGCGATAATGAGCGTCCAGGAACTCCCTGTTAATCTCTGACTCACTGTCTCGTGACTACTCCCCACTGCTCCAAGGCATGGCATCAGGAGCCCCCCTCCTCTGGCTCTCACCGCTGCTCCATGCCTCAGGCGCCTCCTGGTGGCCGACCAGACTCTCTGATCCCTGCTCAGAGTCGGAACCCTGTCCAGGGTCCTCCACATCCTCCTGAGCCGACTCATAGGGACCCTCACTCTCGGAGTCTGGTGGCAGCTGCAACGGCTCCTGCTGGGCCACAACAGGAAACTATATATTTAGTACAAATAAAGGAAAATATATGTTGCTGAGTTGAAATGAGGGATCCTTGGTGCTCTCTGAGCTTTCTTGCTTTTTGGGGGAGGGGGGGCAACATCATCAGTGCTAGTAAAGAGTGTGATTTGCTGTCAGTTTATATTATGGGCTTCCCTGTCAGTCTTGGTGAGGTGGTCTTAGAGATTTTTTGGTTGAGCTGTTTACTGTTGGCTCTTTGGCAATTTCTTGATTGGGGTATTGTTTACTTGATTGTTGGTTTGATGTTAACCTCGGAGTAAATTTATGCTGATCTGGGTCCAAATTGCTGGTGAGCATATGCTTGAGTCTTTTTGTTGCCTTTTGGGCTGGTTTGTCTCTTTTGTATAGTTTATATATGTTGTTAATGTTTATGTATCGATTGATGGCTAATTTGTCAGTGTCAGGCTTCTAGAAATTCCCTGGCATTTTTAGATTTCGCCTGGTCCAGGATTGTCACATTTTCCCAATTGAAACTATGGTTAAAGCTGTCTATATGTTGTGAAATTAAAGAATTTTCATCGTATCTTCAGACTGCTAGTTGGTATTCATGGATGTATTCTGCCAGTCTTCTGCCTGTTTGTCCTACATAATGGTTGTTGCAGTCCTTACATTGTATATTGTGTATGACTTCTGTTTTTTCTTCTGAGGTTGTTGGGTCTTTTGGTTTGCTTAGGATATTTTGAAGGGTTTTAGTTGGCTTGTGCATTATACTGATATTTTTTAGTTATTACACCTGAAGGATTTGGTTCAGGAGATTTCTGCTCAGCTTCTGAACTGAAGAAGCTTCTTGGATGAGAAGCGAAATGTTTTCAAAGAAAAACAAGAAAGTCCAGTTGCGTCTTGAGAATGTATCAGCCTTACCTTCCAAAATTACAGCATCTCTAAGGGGTGTTTGCTAATTGTTTTATTGAGAGTAGCTTTTAAACTTGAGATATTGTGATGATAAACATCAATCCTCTTTAAAACAGAATAACAATCCAATTGTCCAAATATCTTTTAATTCTAAGATTTTGAATTTTAAACACATTTTAAAAGTATAGCTAGTTGAAGAGTTTGCTGATTATCACTACTACAGTGAAAACCACAGATAGGCATTCTAGCTAAAAGAAAAAATAAGTCATGATGAACAGAGGGCTTTATAAAGATAATGGTGACATTCATAGAGGGCAAAAGGAACAGATAATGTTGATGATAAGAATTTATCTATTTTTGATTATGTTATGAATAAATAAATGACATAGAAAGAAAATGATTTTTTTTTCTATTGAAAGAAAATGGAATTGGCCAATTTTTTTTTAACCGCTCTTCATCTTTAATATCTTAATGACTGACAAGTATATCACTGACATAATGTAGTGTAAGAATGTCAAACTTGATTTCATTGAAAGCTGCATTAGGGTTGCGTTTTATCTCGGGGGCTGGAGTGGGCATGGCCATGATGTAGTAGACACAGTTGATTTTGTTTTTAATAAGGCAATCAAACTTTTCATTTCTTTTTAAATAAAGAGAATAGTAAGGACTTGAGATGTAAAACTTTGAAAGGGTGAGAAAGCAAATGCATTCATCCTGTGCTGGAGAAGCTTCACTCAACTCTCTTCCACACAACTGATCTATTTGGTTTCTGTAGTATTTACTAAGTAAAACTTTTACATTTTTTATTAAAACCATATACCTTTGGATCACAACTGAAACCCCATATCAAGCTTATTTGTACAGATTTATGTATAACACTCTCAGAGTTACATTAGGGTTTAAATTAGCCTTCTGCTTAACAAGTGAATGCCATCACCTTCTGCCCTATATATAGAAGGCTAAATGTATTCCAATAACAATTAAGCCTGAAAGTACCCTTCAGAGCCAATACCTCCCCCCAAAAAGCCACGTATAATTAATACTAGTCATTCTGACAAGGTCTTTTCCTCCTACACAACTGATACCTTCAATGCAGCTGAAACTTTTATAGATCAGAGGACACTGTCAGTGTAGGCTGACCAATCTCTGAGGACTTTTCCCCTCCTTCTTTTCAAGATACTCTGTATTAACAGCTTGAGGGGGTTCAATCAGCAGTGCTTTGATCTCAGCTGGAACGATAATTATTTAACATTGTTACAAGGATTTCTATAATCCATCCTACCATTAAATCCCTTTTATACCCTCATCTTCTGAAGCCTAATCTGCATCTGTACACTCAGTTTGTCTCTTCAGCTGGTTTCATCAGGTTCCAGCATTCTCCAACACCAAGACTGATGGCTCTTTTTTTTTAATAAAAAAAAATGAAATCATTTTCTTTAAACATTAAAAATGGCAAAAAGGTTTTGTTTTTTTATTGCCATTTGATAAGCTAGCAATTTAATACTACAATATTCTACCGTTTGCTCAATATAACCTTCAGTTTAGTATCATAAAAACCATTTTGGCATTTGTGTTCTTATTAAACAGGAGGTTTGTTTATGCTAATATATCAGATGTCTTGTAACTTTGTGCACACGCTTGCAGCAACAACCACTGCAACATCATGAAACATATACTGTCCTTCTAGGAATATATCATTGAGCAGAAGTTATGCTTTCCGACAACTACCTAACAGAGGCAAAATTTCATATATAGCATTTCAAAATGGAACATGAGAACTGGAAACAGACATTGGGGACTGAACAAAAATCCTGACAGTCAGCGTTAAAATGATCTGTGTAAGGGTAAAACAGAACAGAAAAATTTAAACAAACGAAGGGAAGTGGAAGACAGGATCTGGACATCCTCTAAAGAGAAGGAAAAGTGGCAGAAATTCTTAATTTTCCCTAAATGACTGGGGGGAAAGGAAAGGTAATACTGGGTTTAAACTTCTGTTTATTATTACAATGAAGAAAATGAAATGAAAAGAATCTAAAGTTATGATTGTCAGTTCTCCTTCTAGGTATCCTTTTCAAGAATAACACAGATAGAAGACATTCATAACCTTTGCAGAGCCTTTTAATGATTGGTGTACCAACTAATCACTGTCCTAAGCTTTGATAATATTTCATCCTTTTAAGCAAAATATGCTACAAGCTGCCTCAACTGGGGCTGCCAACTCAGTCATTAAGCAAAGCAATCCCTAAGTAAAAATCTCACAACTGCAATTGTGCTTACAATTTTACTTCAGTATCAGGAGGATATAATCCCAAATAGCTCAGTAAGTCCACAAGTTAACATTGTTAACTTGCAGTTTGTATATTTTTGAGATGTATTTACACTGCAGGAAAAATCAGCTCAGGAAGGTATAGGAATAGGAAAGGGATATCTTTCTACTCTGCAAAATGGGGAAAATGGGTCAGGTCCAGGAGAGTGTGTAGTAACTGACTGTACTGGAATTTCTCAACTTATGACTGTTTAGTGACCGTTCAAAGTTATGATGGACCTCCCTGAAGGTCCTACTTATGATCCAGATTCAAAGTTTCAGCAATTCCCACCCCAGGTACGATATCACACTTTCCGGGCACTTGGCAACTAGGCTGTATTTATAGCCATTTGCAGCATCCCATAGTCACATGACAACATTTTACAATGGTTTTGCTGAAAACTAGCGTTTATTTCCCATTTTTAGCAAAACTGAGACCGCAACAAACCACTTGCTTGCTTAACAACTGTGTCATTTATTTCATGATCAAGGAGTACTTAGTGACTGCCACAAAAAGGTCATAAAATCAGGTCAATCATATCTATAACTCAAGTTGCAACCATGATGAGCAGACACTATTATGGTCATAACTGAAGAACTATTTGTAATCTCAAAAGGTGCTTTTTCAAGAGGCAACTGGTTTTTTCTTAGAAGACATTTTGGTTCTCATCCAAGAAGCTTCTTAAGCTCTAAACTCTAAGCTGAAGAAGCTTCTTGGATGAGAAGCAAAATGCCTTCAAAGAAAAAACCAGAAAGTCCAGTTGCCTCTTGAAAAAGCACCTTTGGGACAACCATGACCTGGATGACTGAGAATCTCCATAGAGACTGTCTGTAATGGTGAACATGTGACTCAGAGATACCCTGCAAAATTTTCAAATGCAGGCACAGCTTGCAAATGTCTATGGAGATTCTCAGTCGTCCAGGTCAGAAGCTTCTTGGATGAGAACCGAAATGTCGTTAAAGAATAACCAGGAAGTCCAGTTGTCTCTTGAAAAAGCACCTTTGGAACATAGCTTGCAAAGTTATTTTGTTATGACCATCATAATTGCAAGTGGTTGCTGTCCAAAGAATTCACTGAAATGAACACTACTTGTACTCAGAAAAAGATTTCTAGCCCGTGCCTTAATCAGTAGACAAGCTCTCTTTTCCTCCTATTTTTGTCCTTCTTGTTCTTACTGTTATTGCTGTTAGACTTATTTATTCATTGCAATTCTGTCACACAACAGTAAAATGGTTGACCATTAGGATAATTCAGTTTTATATCCTTTAATGAATGCAATGGTTATAAAGAAAAATGCATGCGCTAATGAACAACATACAGTCACACTTCATTTATAAACAAAGGCTATATTTTATCATTCAAATGATTCTGAAAATATATACAAAATATAAAATGATATATTTAAGTCTGCTTCAGATCTATGAATATGAATACCTTTAAATTCCATTTAATGTACATAAATAGCAAGAAAGCCTAAACAGTGTAACATGCAGTTTGAAACAGCATGGGAATTTTCTCATACTGTAGTGTATAGCAATAGCACGTAGGACTTATATTCCACTTCATAATGCTTGACAGAATTAGCCTATTGCCCCCAACAATCTGGGTCATTTTACTGATCTCGGAAGAATGGAAGGCTGAGTCAACCTTCAGCCACTCAGATTCGAACTCCTGGAGTGAGCTATTGCCTGTCTTCACATGCATGGGAGCGCCGGAAACCAGAAGAGAAGCTAATTTTCCAGTTTCTTGCACACGTATGTGCACTGGCCAGCTGATATTTGCACATGCCAGAAACCGGGATCCCAGGCGGCCAGGGCACATGCGTGCACTGGAAACCGTGAGATCATCTTCCCAGCGTGCACATGCGTACCGAGTGGCTGCTCTTCTGGTTTCCGGCTCACACACACGTGCACTCCCGTTTCAGCACTTGGTGCTGAAAAGGTTCACCAACACTGTATTAATCTGATAGAAAAAAATGTAAAGAAACTGAGTTATAAAACTCAAAAAGGATATAAAAATATGACTAAAATTAAGGGAAAAGAAACAAAGTAATGACAACAGGTACAATAATTAGCCTTAGAACAAACACTATCATCTGTTTCATTGAAGGAATAGAACCCAAGTATTATATAAACTATACTGCATTAGGAGCAACATAAACCACTCTGCACATTTGCCAAGTTGAATTTGCAAATAATTTATACACAAAGAATACTGTTCGCATTTCCCTCACAATAAACATATTCTCTAAGAGGCCTTAGGAAACATGTTTATATTTCTAGGATTCTGAATATTCTCAAATAAGTATGGATAAATTCCAAGTCAATATAATGAATACATAGATCTTCAAGCATTATGCATAATCTCCAGTGGATATCAGTGACTGACAGATTTTTATAAATTCCTCTGGCTATATAAACATTCCCAAGAAACATATCTTTGACTTTATATTTCACTCATAAGATTGGTAACTCATCTTCTCCAAGAAGGTATGTAAATTCCACTGTATAATTTGACTGATGGCATCACTTTCAGCCAGTCAGATGATGAAGAGAGGTGTGGCTTCAAGCTCCATTATTCAACTGTTCACCCAAGGTGCACATGAACTGTAGAGTGAAGATGTAATTCTTCTCCTCACCCCAAAATTAAAAGTAATAGGAGCATGAGAGAACATTTCAATGGGATTGTAAGGAGGGAATAGTTAGATTTCCCCAATATACTTGCTCTGTACTGTACAGACAAATCTCAGGTGGAAATAGAATTATCCTGATGTTCATGTGTAGTCCTTCATTACTGAGATGGTTTTCAATGAAACATATATTTTGTGCACAGGCATTAGTAGATAAATGGTAGGATATGATATGAAATCGTAAGAAAGAAGTGACATTGATGGTTGGGGTTAGGGTTGATGGTTTTTTTGTTTTTTCTAGTACCTTCATCTTCTCTCACACACACACATGTAGGCACAAAACCTAGATACATTCCACTTCCATATTCCCACATGGAGGGACTGATAAGATGAATATATATCTATATATCTATATATCTATATCTATATCATCTATATCTAATCTATATCATCTATCTATATCTATATCTATCTATCTATCTATCTATCATCTATCTATCTATCTATCTATCTATCTATCATCTATCTATCTATCTATCTATCTATATATATATATATATATATATATATATATATATATATATATATATATATATATTTATAGCGATTCATTCATGTACATTCATAGGTATATGCACATTCGTATGCCCTCTCATACACATTCTTCATCGCCTCATATACAGTACTGTGCATTTGTCATCCTTTTTCTCTTGATGGACTATAAATTCTCCAAATATATTTCTTTAATATTTACAGTCCTGTTGACACAGTGGTTAGAATGAAGTACTGCATCGGTGTCAAACTTGCGGCGTCACGTTGCCATCACATGATGTATTGTGATATTTTTCCCCTTCGTGGAGATGGGGTTGGTGTGGTCTGCATGTGATGTACCTGGCCCATGGGCTGCCAGTTTTACAACTAGTGGTGGGTTCTAAAAAACTTTACTACCAGTTCTGTGCACGTGGCTAGGTGGAAAGGCATGTGACTAAGTTGGCGTGGCCAACTTGAGGTCACTCATGCATGCACAGTCACATGACACCACCACCACCAAGCCACACCTACCAAAACAGTGGCAAATTTTTTTGGGATTCCAACGGAGGGAAGGGGGAGAGAAGAGAGGAGAAAAACTCCCAAAAATAGACTGCCGGAGGATTTAGGGTGTGGAAAAGCCATAAGTTTCCTAGAAGGAATCGAAGCATTCAATTTTGCAGCCCGGAGGCCATGCCTGTTTTTATAAATCTGGCAGATGAGTGGGGGGGGGGGAGAGAACAACGGGAAGGAAAGGGTGGGAGATAGGAAAAAATGCAGGTGGAGGCTGGACTGTGCAAGTAGGGGGGAGGGAGGGAGGAAAGTTCACTCAATCCTGATTTGGGACAAGGGTGGGAGGAGGAACTGGCTGCAACCTCCAAAAACACCCCATGCACAGCGGGGGCCTTGGGAAATCGCAGAGCCCGGATTGCACACGCGTGCTTGTATTTAACACAATGTGTTCAAAGACTACAAAGTAAACTCAAGAAATTGTTGTTTATATCCTAAAGTCTATTTTAGAAACTAACAAGAACTTTGAGAGTGAATTACTTTTACATTCATAAACATGTGAAGTTGAATCCCTACTTCCAGGTAGCTGATGAATAAAAAAGAAAGAACTTTGATGTATAGTTTTCATTGTTAAACTGACTGATATGTACACATTCCTTCTCACGTTTGTTTGTTTGCTTATATTACTTTAATTTCAAGAGCACATGACTTCATAGCGACTTTGATTGTTCACTGGTACAAATTAAAAGAAAACCAAACATATCAATAGAATAAAAAAAAGACAGTGACAGCTGAGCAGAAACCCCTCAAAGTCAAATAGCTAAGAACCAATCAAAGTGGGTCATCTCCCAATATATCACTGGGATTGGAAGGACAACTGCCGTATTGGTTTTGAAGATGCAAATTTTAAAAAAAAGTTTTTGCACTCTGCAAACCTCCCAAAAACAGCCCGTTTTTCACGAAAACGGGTCTGGTTTTTTTTTTCAAAAAAAGGGAAGAATAGCCCTTAGGAGGCTTATAGTGTGATCCTGGGGGGGGAGACCCAACAACAACAGACACAAAGCCAGCACCAATCAGCACCAATCTACCGATCATGACACAACCACACAGCCAATCAATCCACTTACTGAAACAAAGCCAGAACTCCACACCCCCCCACCAAGATTTATAGAAAAATGGCAGCTCCGACCACACTTTAAGTCGAAAACACCATCCTGAAGATGGCGAATGAGACCTCGCGCCGAAACGTTGTCAAGACAATCTCAATCTTACACGGGAAAAGACCCGAATACAACAAGACCAGCATATATATATAGTGCTGGCTTTGTTCCAGTAAGTGGATTGATTGGTTGTGTGGTTGTATCATGATTGGTAGATTGGTGCTGTTTGGTGCTTGCTGTGGGTGCATTGTTGTTTTGTGTTGTAACGGCCTGGGTGGTGGGTGGGGCTCATTTGTTTACCAGGGCTGCTTTCCAGAGGTCTGGTAGGTGGGAGGTATCGTCACGTTTATTCATGTTGTGGGGGTGTTTCTCTATTTCTATAGCTTCCATAATTATTCTCTTGTTGAAGTATTCAGTTTTGGAGATTAATTTGGTTCCTTCAAAATCAATTTCATGTCCTGTTGCTTTAAGGTGCTGGAAAAGGGAGGAAGTTTTTTTCTTTTTTTCTGACTGCGTTCTTGTGTTTTGCGATGTGTTCAATGCCCCCATCAAGATTTATAGAGAGACGGCAGCCCCGACCATGCTTTAGTCCCACAAGCACGAAGCCAAAAACACCAGCCTGAAGATGGCGAGTGTGTGTGTCTCTGTGTGTATGTGTATACAACTGCCTAACATGTAAAAACAGCCCAGGTTCAAATCTCAGTAAGGGTATGGCAGCTGATGAGAGCTAAATAGCTTGAAATAGATCTATACTAGTCCCCCTTTATTTATTTATCAGCACAAGTGCAACACAAAAATAGTTTCCTGCCCGGAAGGCTCCGAGGGTGGAGCTGAAAGGCAAAAGGGAAGCAGAATGCTCCCTCCCATATTTGGGCATACCAGGTGCTTTGACATGACATCACACACACACACACACACACACACACACACACACACACACACCAACATGTCTGTTATTTCAGTGAATTCAAGCATGCTATCTATCTGGTTCAGGTCAATTGGTTAATTTTTTGGCTGGTCTTTAAGAACGTTCACGCTACAAACCTATTTCAGACAGTTCAAATACAATGCCTGCTTTGTCCGTCCTCCTTTTGCAGGACAATTCTTATAATGGAGGCCGAGACATTCAGGTGTCCTCAATGACAGGAAGAAAACCATGTGGTTGTCCTTAGACTAGGAGAAGGCAGACCAATTTCATCCTAGTAGAACTTGTTTTCTAAGTTTGTTGAAAAATAATACTACTTTTTAATAACATGTTAATATAATTATTAACAATTGAATATTTCTGGATTAATAGGTTACTCTGACACATTCACGGAGATTGCATATATAAATTATGCTATCTTTTTGCTACAGATCTAATAGTTACACTGAAGAAAAGAATGGGCAGAACTGATTCCAATGAACTGGGTGGGAAATCTTGTTAGAGAAACTACTTTTGTTGTAGAAGCACAGGAAACCTGAACTAAAATCAACTGAAAAATAGCTTTAGCTCACGCTTTGTTTGCAGGCAACTGTTCGTCTGTAGCTTTCCTCCAAAATGATTCCATGTTGGGCACACTTGTTCAGTATATTAACAGACCCGTCCTTCAACAGTTCAAAATTATTGCTATGCAGGAATAATCTTGGCAGAATTAATGAGAAAAACACAACAAAGAGCAAAATGGTTGTGGACCAATTACATGCCCCTTTTGATTCTCAACCCATCTGCTTCCAGAAGCTGACATTGTTTCCTAGTCCTATGCAATTACCGGAGTATGTGATTGCCTTTATGACCAAAATACAGTGGAGACAGCTGAAAAGTGCAAAGCTTCCTGCCAGATTCTCTGGGTCTCTTGGTGCATGAAACTACAAGAAATAATGTATTGTAATGCAGATGTCTGTTGATTCCCAATAGAATTTCTAACTCTAAATCCTTTATTGCACAATCTACAGGACGTTGAACTTCTAAATATCTTCATGTCTAAAAATGGGCTTTCATTTTCCTCCTGACAGTTTGTCCCTTGTGGATATGCACTAATACTGCATTGCCACACGTATGTTATTGAGGCCAATGAGCCAAGCAATTACGTAGGATAGACTGTGACCCTTTGTCCACACTTAACAAGCATCTGTCCAGGAAATCCAGTGTACTCATGCTTTGCCTCCAACCATACTATAATACTACCTATGACCCAGCTATTTTGTCCTCCATATTTTAAGAATATGCATAAGAATAGCATATTGGACTGTGCAGAGAAGCACCCTATTTCTTTAATAAAGAAAGAACTTCACAAATGGCTCTTCTAAGATATAACAGATTGTTAGATATTAGCATATATCGTAGTAAGTCTCCCCTCTGGTCCGCTGCTACAGCGGGAAACAGGTATCGTTCTGATTGGTCGAGGGGCGTACCCGACCCCTATAAAAGGGGAACCCTCCGACCACAGAGTAAGCTGGATCATTGCTACTACTAATAAAGAGCTGTTAAGTCACTACGTGTCCGCAGTCTGTCTCTCGTTGCCCAGATCTAACACAGATATTTCTACATTAAATCAGAAACATGACAGAATTCTCATAAATATGAATCTCAGTGTTATATCTTAAGTTTTCTGTGTTCCACAGTTGACATCTGCTTGCTAAACTGAAATGTATTAAGTCAGGTCAATATTGTGCATGCTTTTAGGTCTTTATAAACAACATTCCCACAGTACATTTTTTTGCCTGAAATACTTCCTCCTATAAGTATATGAAATTAGCTATAGACTTAAAAAAGAAACACATCCTGGGATATATTCACAGACTCACGCAAAGGCATGCTTCCATTAAAGTAAAATGGGATTGTATCTTGATTGATATCCTCAGGTTCTTGGAATATTTCATATTTATATGATGGAAGCTGGAATTAGATCCTTAGGAAGATCTTCATCCATTCTAAATGCCAGTTCATCTTGCAACAGAGGAGCCTGACTTTCATTCATTCAACAACTACTTCAGAGTTTCCCAACCTCCGCCATTTTGAAATATGTAGTCTTCAACATCCAGAATTCTCTAGCAAGCATTCTAAAAGTTGAAATCCACACATCTTAAAATGTCCGAGGTTGAAAAACACTAATTTATTTCAACGTAGAAGATGTATTTAGTCTGCTTATTTTTTTAAAAAAAAGTACCCTGAAGTCTTAAGTAATCTTGACACATTGTTATAACGTTTCTATGACCCATTCCCTGCATGCACATTCCTTCTCAACACATCAGCACCCAGACTCATTTTCATATGGATATAAAGCATCAGGATAAAATGATGGTTCATTATAGTAGTACAGAGCTCTTATCTTCATCCAGCAAGAGTCATTTCCTTCCTAAGATTGAAATGCAAATGTGAAAATTAATGATAACTGCATTATCTGATAGCCAAGATAATACTGATTCAGCGTCAGAGTAGCACACAGCCATCCTATGCTTTTCCTTTCCTTTTTTTACCATATTCTTCTTACTGTCAGACTGTATCAATGGTTAACTCTGTATCATGAATTTTTGTTAATTTACATCAAATAGCATTTCCTAGATCCCATATCTACATTTTCTCCCTTTTAAAAAAAGACACAAAATCAAGACAGTAATCTTCAAGTCTTTCTCAGGATATACATATACGTGTGTGTGTTTGTGTGTGTATGTATATTTCTATATATTAAATGTTTGTGTGTATATACAGATACACACATTCATACCGCTGTATCTGTGTGCTGTATATGTATATGTGTGTGTATACATACATGCATATGTATGTGTATGTATACATACATACATATATACATAAGCATACAAACACACACACATATATATACAGTGTATACATACAAACATATGTGTATGTATACATACATACATATATACTTAAGCACACACACACACATATAAACACATATATACATACATACATATGAATATTCTGTGTCTTCTTTGTAATCAACCACTCTGATGCATACTAACTAGTTTGTCTACTTTCTACCCCAAAATATTTATAGCACCAAATAAAAATATAATTTATAACGGCTGGGAGGGCATTGCATAAAACTGATTAAAATAAGCATTTCAAACTCCCACTCCCAAATCATGAACATAGTGAAGAAATCACTAGCACTTTCCATTAAAATGGCACTGTTCATAATTCATATTTGACAAAATCAATTCCTTCATTTCGAAGTAATTACATTTTGTTAATTTCCTCACTAGGCTAGGCATATCCTTTTAAAAAGTGGTGCCCAAGTATCTGATTCTTTTACCCAGATGCTTCATTCCTTATTTCAAGGAGCCGGGGGAGGGGGGGGAGGGGGGGACACTGAAAATTGCACATATTTCACATCAACAGGACAACCCAATCTTGCCCATGGTTTGTCCAGAAAATAAAGCCTCACTGAGCCAGTCAATTTCTTTCTAATGATTCATGGACCTTAAAACCTGTTGCATTTTTATTATCATTTTGGTTTGGACAATCTCTTCAATTTTGAGTAGACTTTTTAACTCAAGAGTCCTCAAGTTGCAAGAATCTGCTCATTGACCTTTTGTGTTATTTTTTTTTAATTATGATGAGTAATCAATCAATGTCAACAAAGTGAAGTTCCAAAATACAAGAACTTGTTTAAAAGATGAAGGGAGGCATACCACAACCACAGATTTTCATTCTACTTTTTGGCTTATGGGCATTTCAAATCAGTTATTTTCCTGTGAATAATATGTCCGCTTTTTTATTCTGATTTTTGGCTACTCTGCCAGCCCAACAGTTACATCAAATCTGATGAGGAATTTAGAGTTAAATACAAGCATGGGGTATTAGGTACAGTAAAGTTTGTAAACAGTGGTAAGTGGGAAATCCTTGTGTAGCCTGACTGCTAGACGTTGATACAATGAAATGTTTTTACAACAAGTAATAACAACATCCACAAATAGTTTAAGATGTTCTTATCTTAAAATTAATTCATTGAATTCTCAAACCATCTTAAATGGCCAAATCCAAACAACTTGGAATACTGCATTCAGTTCTGGTCGCCACAATGTAAAAAAGATGTGGACACTCTAGAAAGAGTGCAGAGAAGAGCAACAAAGATGATTAGGGGACTGGAGGCTAAAACATATGAAGAACGGTTGCAGGAACTGGGTATGTTTAGCTTAAGAGAAAGAAGGACTAGGGGAGACATGATAGCAGTGTTCCAATATCTCAGGGGTTGCCACAAAGAAGAGGGAGTCAAACTATTTTCCAAGGCACCTGAGGGTAGAACAAGAAGCAATGGGTGGAAACTAATCAAGGAGAGAAGCAACTTAGAACTGAGGAGAAATTTCCTGACAGTTAGAACAATTAATCAGTGGAACAGCTTGCCTCCAGAAGTTGTGAATGCCCCAACACTGGAAGTTTTTAAGAAGATGTTGGATAGCCATTTGTCTGAAACGGTATAGGGTTTCCTGCCTAGGCAGGGGGTTGGACTAGAAGACCTCCAAGGTCCCTTCCAACTCTACTATTGTATTCTATTGTATTATCAGCATTAATTTTTGGTTCCCTCTCTCACTTCTTTACATTTTTCAGTCAAAATGCTGTTGAGTCTTTTTAGCCATTTCGGAACTGTTGAACATATACTCTTTGTTATTTGGGAAGTGGTTTGTAGAAGAGTATACCCTAACCCATGCCTTTCCCCAGTCTAATATGGTTTAGCATTCCCCTAATGGCTAGTCCCATGCTTCATGGTAGCAGGGATAAAAGCAATTGCCAATTTACAACCCCAATTGGAATCAGAAATTCCATTGTTAAACAAAATGGTTGTTTAGTGAATCATGCCCAATTTTACGGCCCTTTTTGCCATGGTTATTAAGCGAATGTCTGAAATTTAACATCCAATCTTTCAATCCATGCTACTTACAAAGCCTTGTTATAAACCTTTTTTCTAATTTTGGTACCTGTCCTCTGAATGAGATACCCCCTAAAACCCATGTTGTTCCTATCTTGTTGGCATTCCATATGGCCTTAAAGATGTGCTTGTTCTCCCAAGTCTTGGTATAAGAAAGAAGGATTCCCTATTAGTTTTGTTTTTGTGTAGTGTGAGCATATTCCATCTGGTTTTGAATTCTGTGTTTATGGTTCAATATATTGTGATCTGCCCAAAGCCAGTTTAAATCAATCAACTAGTCAATTAATCTATCTCTCAAATTACAAATTAACTCAAGCAGGCAAATATATACAACATACTTTCCTCCACAACCACCGTGAGGAAGGCTGGCTGAGAGACAGTGAAGTCACCTAGTTGGTTTTCACGGGTAAGGTGGAACGACAATTCACAGTCTCTCGCTTTCAAACCTGGTGTCACCACCCAGAATCACCTTTACTGAGATGGATGGCTATATAAACTTCATTGATTGATTGATTGATTGATTGATTGATCGATTGATAGATAAATAAGTAAATAAATAAATATTTCAATATAAGCTCTTTCTTATTCCATAGAGAAATCCTAAAACCTTCTTCGCTCTGAGAATGTTATTTGTGATGTCAGAGACCTAACCATTTATGAATGTCAAAGTAAATCTTTGTATATGGAATGTATATATATTCCAATCACTAATTTTTGTATTAACTAAAGTATCAGCATTACCCAAGGCTGCTGTATTATGGGACAATATTACAGTATGATCCAACATAAGGCAATTTCATAAATTGACTGGAACCAGACAAGTTCAAAGCTAAGAAGAAAAGTTCCAGAATGCTAGTAGCAATTTTTTTGTCCTCTGAATTTCTTATACTTCTGATACCGTGTATATATACATTCTATTTACAGCAGTTTTCTATTCATAGATCTCTTTATCCTTGAGTAGATTCAAAATGTCTTTATCTCCTAAGATGTTACCCAAGCGTTACATGTTAAAGAAAATTGGTCAGTAATACACATAACAAAGAAATCACAAGAAAGTACATTTTTCAATGTGTATTTTATTAATTGCAATAAATTACTTTTTTAAAAAAATTGAAGCTACATTACCTCAAAGCTAAGCAAGTAATTACTTTTTTTAAAAAAAGTTGAAGCTACATTACCTCAAAGCTAAGCAAGTAATTTCATTTTTAAATGGATTCCATGCTACTTTAACTACACTGAAATATGTTTGATGGCAAATCTTGTTTTTACATAATGCTAGATGCTTTGTACAGAATATAGGCATATTTTTTTCTAAATTATTAACAACATTATAAATACCACCATTATAATCCGATATACTATCTTCCTTCATTCTTGTTTGCCCTATATTTTCCACCTACTGATTTCAGAAATTGCTGCTGAAATTCTTTTCCTCTTCATGGACAGAATACAGCAATTTGCAAAGTCAAGCAAGGATGAAAATGTGATTGAAATGTAAGAGGTTGTTTTAATGCAAATGTTGCTACTGCATTATAATATTTTTCTAGCTCTATTCAGCTGCTTAAACAGAATATTCTTCATTTTTAGACATTTGCAGACATGGCTATATTGAGAGTACAGTTTTAAATATAATTTTCATTATTATATAACTATCATTTATATAACAATGGAATAATTTTTTACTTTTTTATTGAAAAATTCGAATGATTACAAGGAGAGAGGCATTTCAATATAATTTTAACAAGAAATTTAACCCTTGTTCTCTTTTTTTTGTTGTTTCACAAATCAAGTTTTGCATTATTTACCGGTAATCGCTCTCTAGATCATTTTTATTCATGCTGATGAAACTGCCACCTTTTTCCAGCATTGTCAGTTTCCATCTGCGCCATTTAAACGGCTTGTAAGAGAAAATACTAGCTTACACTTCTGCCTAAACACGAAGCTCTTACACTTTATTGATTGCAGTCTGCAGGTTTCTCTCTTAACTGTGAAGTCAATGACCAGGGTGTGTTAAATGATTTATATCAAATGAAAAGTGATAAGAAAAGTCCTTGAAAACATCATTGACTGTCATATCCATTTGTTAAATGCAACGTGCTGCTAATGTAAGTTCAGAATTGGAAACTAGATAATAAGTACTTAAGTTTCTGGCCAAAAAAATATGTTTAAGGATGTACTAGCTTAGAGGTGGGTTGCTCCCGGTTCAGGCCAGATCGGGCGAAACAGTAGTGGCAGTGGCAGGAGGCTCCACCCACCTGCGCAGATGGGCGTGCACTCACTCAGTAGGGGGGGGGGAAGGAAACGCTTTTTCTAGCTCCATCCTTTAAAAAAATCTAGGGCCCACAATTAGGAACTGCTGATTTGATGTGAGTTTGAAGTGTGTTTTAAAGACACAGGAATATCCCAAAGGAGACAAAGATAAAGGAAAATTTACCATAGCAGCAAGCAAAAACAGGGACTTTTTAGAATGAATTGAAACTATTTTAATTTCTACTGTAGCCTTTCTTCCCCTATAAGAATGATCTTGGAATGACTCTGTTGTAATATTGTACCATTCCAATGGAACTCTGGGATGGAACATGACTTTTCTCGCCTCTAAATCCCACCCAAATACTTCAGCAGCTATCTGCAAATAATGAAGATGTCTCTTCCAAAGTTATTGTTTGCACATGGCTTGCCAGATGTAAGTCATACCTCATGACCACAAAATGGTTTTGCACATGGAAGGAAAGATGTATCCATAATCTTGGGTGGGTAAGAATGATCCAGTGACTGAAAAGGAAAAGTATTTAGTGTTTACCTGGACTCTCCAAAGTTCATTTCTTGCTGATTTGGCAATACTAGTTAGCACCAATTCGCCATCTGAACCATGATGGTGCAGTGGTTAGAATGCAGTATTGCAGGCTAATTCTCTGCTCATGCAAGGAGTTCGATTCTGACCGGCTCAAGGTTGACTCAGCCTTTCATCCTTCTGAGGTCGGTAAAATGAGGACCCAGATTGTAGGGGGCAATATGCTGACACTGTATACTGCTTAGAGAGGGCTGTAAAGCACTGTGAAGCAATATATAAGTCTAAATGCTATTGCTATTGTTATATGAATTATGGTAACCCATGGCTAAGTAGATCCAAGGTTCTTGATAGAACACTTTTGATCCATTTCCATTTTGCCATTTTCATTGAATTTCATTGTCTTTCATTGAAAGAAAAAGATTGCTTTTGTCATCCTGATAATTACTTTTGTTTATAAATAAAAAGAGTGGAACAGTTTGTGTTAAGCTTCCTGGATTTCTCAATCATGATGTTCTTCTACTCCAACTTATGGGTTTGGAATCTATATTTACTAATGCTGAAATGGGAATGATATTCTGGAAATTATTCAAGAGATTGAGAGCCATTTCTATTTCTCTCACACCCAGAGATACACATATAGACAAATCAAAAGTTTCAATTTCAGATTTTTGGTATGCTCATGGATTTGGACTTATGTATTGCCAAGGAGTAAACTCTGCACATTCAGAAATGTAATTACTATTGGTGTTGAATTTGAAGACTGTGAATTTCATATCTGAACTGTTTCAAAGGCTGTTTTATTCCAAAACAGAAGTCAACACAAATGCTTCTAGCAGGGGCAATCAAGTATCAGTTCATTACAGATTACACATCCCCCCCCCCCCCTATGTGGAAACAAATGGCATTTTAACCAGATCTTGAGATAAATCTTTGCATTTTGGTCATAACTAGACAATCCGTGATTTGCTGAGTCATCATTTCAGAGATATTTAATTACCTAAACAAAAAAAGAGAATGACCACAGGCAGGCAAAAAAGCAGTGGGAGCATAAGTGATTGCCAACTTCCTGCCAATTTGTCCATTGACTTCCTTTCTCCATTGACCTTTCTTGTAGGAAGCTGACAAGGAGCTCTGGAACTGATGATCACATGACTGCAACTCACCATAGCACTGTAGTGGCCACAATTATGACAAATTTCACCCCGTGAGACAAAGGTCCCCAGATTCTGGGCACATTGATTCAAAAGGTTTGTCCTACGATGACCCAACTGAAGGTTACAATCAATCACACAGGCACAAAAGTTTTAGTACTATGTAGATACTTGCATTTAGCAGTATAGAGATATTTGCATTTGGAAAAATACCTACCTAAAGACTACCATAATCTGTCCAGTTAAAATCAACTATTTATATGGTGTTGCTTCCATATAAAAGAATTACTTCTGCCATATCTTTTCAAACATTACTTCTTAGCTTTAGGGTCCACTTTTAACCTCTGAATCAACTGCAGATGGGGTTCAACCAGTAAACTGCTATAGCAATGAGTTTTCTGATATAAGCAGTTCTTTTCCTTAGGTACTCCCTTACCTGGTCCATCCCAGTCTTCTGTCTCAAGCGTAAGCGGTCCTGGTTTATCTGAACGTGCATCCCCATCAGAATCTGCTGCTTCTTGGCTGCCCTCTTCATCACCTATTAATTTGCCAAAGAAATGTATACCATTAATATGGTTCTATTTTAAGAGAAGAAAATGGAGACCCTGAAATGGGAATCAAAAAATTGTCATAAGTTGTTATGTATTGGTTTCAATTTTCTTACCAGATATACAGTAAATTATTAGTTTGTTTAAATGACTCCTGAGGTTCTAAACATTCTAACTATGGAATGCCTGGCCCGTTAAGGAGAGCAAGCGCGGCATCCTAGAGTGGCAATTGTTTGCAATGTCAGTTTCTTCGCAGCTTCTTCTGGAAAGCCAGCTGTTACATTCGCCCTCCAGTGGGGAAGCGACTGATGGATTTGTGGCAAAGTGTCATGAAGGGAAAGAGGCGTGCATGGGCGGGGGAAGGGAGAGGGCAGGGATGATGGGCATAAAGTAGGGGTAAGAAAGTCCTCTCTCAATGGTTCCCTGTCAGACATGCTTCAACGTCTATAAATACCCAGGTAACTGGGTTAACTGTTAGTAAATAAATAAAATGAGTAAATATTCAGGTATAAAGGAAAATGCAGACAGCTCAGAAAGCACAATAGTCAGAATGGACACACGGACACACACACACACGCACACACACACACACTCTAGGAATCAAACATGTCTACCATTGAAGTTAAAAGTTTCGGATAAATAAAGGAAAAGAATCCATCCAGGCTTATCATCTCTCGCTTCATTATTGAATATTTATTTGCCTGAAAAGCAAAGCACAATGAAATTTGCTCAGTGGACGGGTAACAATTCTTACCACAAGATTTGTTTATTAATAAGAGAAAGATAAAATCTTTTGAGGTTCTTTTAGGAATGATCTGAATCACTAGAATGATTTCAATATCTTCAGCCAAGCAGTATGGCTTTAAAGCAGTGTTTTTCAAACTTGAAATCTTTAAGATACGTGAAAAAGATATGTGGGTACTGACAGGGAGTTCTGGGAGTTAAACTCCACACATCTTAAAGGTGCCAAATTTGAAAAACAACACTTTAAAGCAGGGCTGTCAAACTCTCAGCCCATAGATTGGATGTGTCACGCACTGGCCTCACCTTGCCCAGTATAGCAAAGGGATAAAAAGTCCCGATACGTCATGTGACGCTGGTGTGACGATGTGAGTTTGACACACTGCTTTAAAGAACTGCTAAAATAAGGAGGGAAACACAGAGATTGGACTGAATTTAAAAATATTATAACAAGTATTTATTATTATTTATAAATTGTTAAATACGACTTGGAAACTGAGAAATTTAAAGGGTGTATAATCAAAGGGATGCGGAATTTAAACACAATAACTGATATACAACAATGAAAATGAAAGAATATTAAATTCACGCTAAATACTATGCTTAGAAAAAACATGGGGAGCTTGCTGTGTCTGTGTGTGTGTGTAAGTCAAAGGACAAGTCCCTGTAGTTTTCTTGGCAAATTTTTCAAGAGGTGATTTGCCATCGCCTTCTTCCTAAGACTGAGTGTGGCTTTTGGCTTTAACAAGGTCAGTGATGAGCTAGCTCCATTGCTAAATTGGACAGTTCATTTTCTAAAAATTACTGCAAAAGCAATGAACAGACTGGATTCTGTTTTCATATTTGATAGCAGTGTTGCACAATAAAAAGCAACACTTTTCCGAAATGATTTATAACAGAACCTATATTTACAGTTGTAATCCAGAATTGTTTCCAAATGAAGTTAGATTTTGGGTCATATTTACTTTTAAGATACAAGATTAAGTTAGACATTGAGGTACCTTCAAGGGTTCACTAGCCATTCTACTGTAGAAGCAATAACTTGTAGTCCTCGACGTACAACTTAAATTGGGACTGGAAAATTCATTATTAATCAGTGGAGTTGTTAGGGGGATCATCACATGACAACACCTGATAGCCTCTTGACGACACTTTTTTTTTGCATTGTCGTTAAGCAAATCACCATAGTTGTTGAATGGCTGTGATTTGAAATCTTCCTCATTGACTGCTGGAAGTTGGCTGGGACAAATGGTGATCATGTAACCCCAGGATGCCTGTCACAAATACAAGTTAGTTGCCAAGTTCCCCCAAGGATGCTGCAATTGTTGTACGGGCAATGAACTATTGTAAGTCAATTTGATCAGCACTATTGTAACTTCAGACGGTTGCTAAATGAATGTTTGTAAGTCATGGACTACCTGTAAGCATATTTTTTTAAAAAAAATCATTGTTGCATCGATTATCATATACAGAGCTAATACCATATGCTTTGCAGGAATGTGAGGTTCGGGGCTACTTAATTGAAAAATAGCAGGTTAGAAAGGAAATCCAACTTTTAAAATTTGTTTTATTCTGTTGTATTTGAAATTTTGGTACCTCTTAGCGTAAAATTTCTATGGTTCAGACAAAAAATATATAATTTTCAATCTTGCTTTATACTATGTTGACTACTGTTTTTTATATTTACTGTATATATTATTTGGACTCTAAAGACTGATACTTTCAAAAATGATTTAATAAACTTAGTTATTTAATGTAGTTAATAAAATGCAGAATTGAAAAATGTAACCTAATTATACGATACTTATAAATTCCTTATCTACTTTACTTTTCTGTTTTGGCATGTTTTTTTCTTCTTTTCCTTTTTTTTCTTTCCTTTTCTTTTTTTTTAAATCCCTTGGTTAAAAATACAATACAAAAAAATAACGGAAGTTCCAATATTTGCCACGTTGCCTTATTCAACTTATGCATTTCAGTTGCTTTATACTCTGTGTATGAGTGTGAGTCTGTGTGTGTGTGTGTGTGTGTGCATATGTATTGCATATGTGTGTTCATTCTTACGCAATACAACTATTGAAGTGTTTTTTTTCCTTGACTGAGTATCACAGCAGCTGTTGGTTCCCCTATAATGTACATTGCAATCACCTATATCTACAAAGTATTTTTTTAACAATGAACAGTTCAGAGCTGACAGGTCTAGTTTCTTGTTCACAACTGCTTATCACAGCATAGATATCATATATGTTTTCCAGGTGCTTTCTATAGTTAGGATACCTTCACAGAAGCTGCTTGTGAAAGATAAGGTCATAAAAGAGATGAAAAATGTGTGAGCATCATACACTCATGGTTTTATCATCAGACGAGATAGCTTTCAGTAAGGACTTCCCAGTACAAGCGGAAAGCTGCCTAAAAGACAGAGGGGGGAAATGTAGAAAATTTGGATGAAGTTCAGGTGCGCACATATAAAAGTAAAGTGCCAGCAGTACCAAAACCAAACCTGAATGAAAACTCTGCTTCCAAAATTCATACAGTTACTGAAGATTCATTTTGTCATTTCATTTCAAGTTTAATATTGTATTTTTTGCACCCAGAGTTTTTAATAGAAGAATGAATGAATGAATGAATGAATGAATGAATGAATGAATGAATGATGGAAGAATGATAGAAGAATTTGATAGAAGAATGCCCTTATAAATATGATCAGTAACTCCATCAATATATCCATCAATAAATTGTGAATCAACCTGAAGTAAAGCTTTCTCTATACCTCAATTCTTTGGAACGTACTGCTGGCCTTAGCTGAGAAACCCTAATATCTTTGTAAACTTTCAAAAAGTTGTAAAACATACTTTTCATCAAGCTCCTAATGCTTTGACTGTCATTGCCTTTAATCTCTTCAGCTTTAATTTTGGATATTAATGCTTTATTCCAAACTGCTGACCTTAAATGATACTACATTCCTTAAATAGAATATTACATTTTGGAGTTCAGAGGCAGGCCTTGTTTTTGCTGCTGGTTGCGTGTCTACTATTTGTATAAACTGCACAAAATTACAAGGAGTTTCAAAGATATAAAAACAGACAGAACATTCCTTTTTCTCCCCTCTTTTTCCTCCTTTTTACATCAGTCAGTCAAAATATAAGCAAAATGTAATGGCTAACATCTAAGAAACACTTTAGGTTATAGCTATAGGTTAACTATTTTTTGTTCTCTTTGCTACCATCTCTACCTAGAGTAGGTAAAAAAGTGTTTAAAAAAGTAAAAGTAAAAAGCTGACAAAAGCAATAAAGACAATGTGTTAACAATGTTTTTTTTAAAAAGAAACTGTGATTTAAAAATTCCACACTTCATTCTTTACATAGTTGCTTTTATAGCTTTGACCTGAATAATCTATGTTTCATACTGTGGTTCTATTCCAGATGTATAGCGTATAGAAGGATAGAAGACTCCAAATAAGATACTTTGCTTCAGTAGAGGTGAATATGCTGTTCATATACAAATATAATTACAGCAATAGAACATTAATGGTCAACAAATGTACTAATTTAAGGTAAGACTGGCTGGCTTTTGGCACAGATTGCACAGTGAACATCCTTGCTCTGTGTCATAAAATTATCAGAGGTACAGGAAGATAAGCACAATTTACAAAGTTCCCTGATGTTACTAAACTTCAGCAACATTATATCAGGAAAGAGCTGGCATAATTTAAACCCTACAACCCTTATTTAATGGACAACCACATTCTTTTTCCATTTATCCTACAAAGTCATCCAACAAAACATTTGAATATAAACTAGCTCTGCACTAAATTATGATATGCTAAGAGAAATCCCAGACATATTTCTTGGGCCCTAATATTTTCCCTGTTTCCCAGCTTCAGAACCTTGAGAACGTAACTTTAATCTGCAATACATCTAGAGGTAACCAGCTTTATAAAGGTTCAGTTAATAATACAATATTCCCAGATACATTGCTTAGAGCTCCAGTATTATTCCAGCCTCCAGTTTGAGAAATCTGACTATGAAACTTTAGTCTGCTGCACTTCTCCAACACATCTTCATGCAATTTTAGGCTGCTGGACTTCTGCATCTCATCTGGAGGTGATAAAATTGAATCAAAATGTATCACTTCAATGTGGCATTTTAAAATTTAATGTTTTTCAGTACGTTAGTTCTGCCTGCATTCTCTCATAAATTCAATAAGTTGAAAATATGAAAATCTGCATTTAAATCAATATTTAAATGTGTTCTTTTAAGCCAGTGTCTTCTCAATATTTGCATGTATACATATACTGTGTTTCAAAATCCATATTCAATATTATATGACATATACTTTTTGAAACCAAAATTGTATTGAATATATAGAAGAACAAAACTTTGTATGATATTATTTTCTATCTTTTTTAAATGTTTCATTTATATATGTTTCTTTTCTGAAACTCAACTTTGTCTCAACAGTTATGGACAAAAAGGGATGAAGGGGGGAGGTAATCATAGGTTTTCTGCAACAATAATTTAGGTCCATTTTACTCCATGTTTTCATGCTTTTTTTCTCTTAACTGCTGCCTATCACTTAGTAATAGGTGCTTATTACTTACAAAGTGGCATTTTAAAAAATGCTTGTGACAAGGACTATGTTGCATTTTATGTGAAATGCATGGTTTTCCAATTGCAAAACAGAAAAAGGAAAACCAATCATATCGCAAGGAATAGTGCTCAAAATTGAGATTATAATATAAATGCTTCGAAGTCACATGCCAAAATTCAGGAATAATGTACATGAACATTAAAATTAATATAGAATAATTTCATAATTTCTATAGCAAAGAAATGACAATTAATTGAGTTACAGTAACTGAAAGTTTTACATATACCATAAGTACCAGAATATAACCAATCCTTTGCATCTATTCATAATAATATAGGCCAGGAAAGAAATATATCAACTGAGTTCTTAAAATAAGTATTCATAATGTCACTTTCTAACACTCTGGATGATCTCTGTACAGACTACAAAAGTAAGGTTAAGTTTCTGTTGGATCTGCCAAGTTTCCATGTTAATTCTGTGGACCATCTCACATACAATATAATACATCACAGATGAATTGTAATAAGATATATAGTGATATTTTCAGTAGCCAGCCAGCCTTCTTTACCCTCCCTCATAGTTACCTGTCTTAATCAAAGATGCTGAATAATTAACCAGTTAAATCAGAAATTATTACGTGATGGTAATAAACTGTACTTGAGCACTGCCCACACTGATTGTCAATAGGTTCTCCAAACAAGCAATTTTCCCAAATTTCCATCAAACACAAAATATGGGAACTCAGCTTGAGACCTTTAACATGCAAGCAAGTACTCTTGCTGAGCTATCTGGATCTTCATTAATAAGGATCCTGGTAAGACTATGGTTTTGACAAAGTTGTTGCCCTACTGAAGCAAACTCCCATTCTACAGCTTCAGGAAAGCATTGTGAATCTTCTGTTATTGACATTCCTGAAACATTCATACACAACAGAGACCAAAAGGTTTTTCTTCTGGAAATACTAAGTTGATCATTTTCTTTAGAGGACTCCTATACAATTATTTACAGACAAAAGGTTATCAAGCAATGGATAGTTCTGTATGCATTCTTGGTACTATCTCTGTATATATACTATATGAATAGTGTATTTGTAATGTCTGCTTGAACTAAAGTCAAGGAAGTGTTTTAATGAAATGGCGTAATTATCACTTATTTTAGATGAGATCATGACAACTAAGAGAGAAAGCTAACAAGTTGCTTGGAATCCAGTTTGGTCATTAATGTATCTCTGACAGAAGTGGACTGATTAATACAGAATTTTTTCGATGAAGTCCAGAATACAAAAGATCCTAAAAATTCACCAGGAATTATAATACAATAGTAGAGTTGGAAGGGACCTTGGAGGTCTTCTAGTCCAACCCCCTGCCTAGGCAGGAAACTCTATACCGTTTCAGACAAATGGCTATCCAACATCTTCTTAAAGACTTCCAGTGTTGGGGCATTCACAACTTCTGGAGGCAAGCTGTTCCACTGATTAATTGTTCTAACTGTCAGGAAATTTCCCCTCAGTTCTAAGTTGCTTCTCTCCTTGATTAGTTTCCACCCATTGCTTCTTGTTCTACCCTCAGAGGCCTTGGAGAATAGTTTGACTCCCTCTTCTTTGTGGCAACCCCTGAGAAATTGGAAGACTGCTATCATGTCTACCTTAGTCATTCTTTCTATTAAGCTAAACATACCCAGTTCCTGCAACCGTTCTTCATATGTTTTAGTCTCCAGTCCCCTAATCATCTTTGTTGCTCTTCTCTGCACTCTTTCTAGAGTCTCCACATCTTTTTTACATCGTGGCAACCAGAACTGAATGCAGTATTGTACATATGCGATCATGTGATATAGATAACACAGAAAAGAAGACATGAAAGAACATTTTAAAGGACATTTAATTTCCTGAGTATGCAATCTACATAAAATTGAATGTTTGGAAACATAAACAATAGGGTTTATGAGGACACAGGATCAAATATTCTTCAATATTTTTTATCTAAGTCCATTAACACCAGTATGTCATAATTGGAAACCAAATATATTCCACAACAAATATATTTTTTAATTTCTTCTACAAGCAATTTCCCTCAAAGTTTAAGCTCAACCAGACCTACAAAAGAAAACTTTTTTGATCTCAAATGTGGTAATCAAAAAGGTCACTGTATGCTTATATTTTAATTTTAGCTATCCCTGTTTGCTTCCGGGAAAGGTAAAACTGGAAGCAGATTTTTATGGATTTCAAATATTCGTTTAAAACAGATTGCAGAAAACAAGTCATATTCCAGAAGAACTGTAATTGCAGAAAAATATTCCTTCTGATTATTATTTTACTTTCATAGCAACTGCTCCTTTTGAAAAAGCAACCTCAAGCTTTAGAAAAAACAGCAGAGGAATACATACACAGATACACAGAGTGACTATACTTGAGTGTATAATTAAAGACAATCCAAGAGAAAATTCCTTCACTTTTGTTTATAAAATTAGGCATCTGATAGTGCTGATTTTTAAAATCATTTTCACAAATTATAAACAGTAACTTTGCTTTTTTTATCCTATTGTTTTAAGTGATACCTCTCATCATACTTTATACGCTATCTTTGTTTACTAAAAATTACTGTGCCCTTCATTTTCTTTAAAACTCTTACATAAAGGCTCCCGGAAGAATTAAAAATAAATTTAAAAAAAAAAAAGACTGTGTTAGTTTGAGAAAACATGAAGTATTTTCAGAGAATGATAATGTCAGTCCTAAGGGGGTTGTGGGGCCTGATGCCAAGCCAAGCTGGGAGCTGTTCAATCACCTCTATCACGGCTCTATCAGTGTCTACACTCCAGTCAAATCCAGAGAAAACAAGGAGTCAAAGATGCAGGTCAATAAGCTTATAGACGATTTGCACAAACAGTTCCTCCAGCAAGGTAAAAAACAAAGTCATATTGGCTTTTCGGGAGAGTTTCTTTTCTCCCTTCCCTTTTGAACTGTTTGGGCTAAGCACACCCTGAAAACTCATCACTATATGCAAGACATGCAAAGTATGGGACTTCTTAATCCTGTTAAGAAAAAAGGAGCAAAGTTATCATCCGTAAAGGCTTCCCCGTGGACCTCAAAATGATTACAGGTAGAACTGCCTTGTCTTAATTCTGCTTCTGGCTACTTAGCATTAGGAAAACACAAAAGATATTCTTGAGGAGGTAGAAAATCATTACTGATTCAAAGCATCTTCTTTTTTAAAAAAAAAAGTTCGACCTTTCTGATTATCTTAAAAATACACAGACAAGACAGCAAATAAGTTGGCTGTTCGAACAAAACATAAAAGCTGCAGGAAATATTTACACATGGTCATATAAAATCAGAAAGTAGAGGACATAGTAGGAACTTTTCCAGTTTGCCAAAGATTTCGTCAGCATTAAAATGTCCCCCAAAAGGTCCCTATAAATGCAGCAGGAAAGAGAAAAATGCTAAATTAAATAACAATGGGATCAGTGTAAATGAATGCTGACATCCTTAGTTAAATTCACTCAAATTCTGAAGCCCAACTCCTGGAATCAGCATCAACTTTATCTCTCTGACTTCAAGTTGTTATTCATATCTAGACTCTTACCATATAGACACCCTGGATTCTTAAAACATACAACACCAAACTTGGGTTGGGCCCATCCACCCGCCTCGGCGCTGTCCCGTCCTATATAATCGTATTCTTGATTAAGCGAGCATGCGCGGAAGGCACGCACTCATATTTTCAGTTCTGGACGAACTGATTATTACATTATGTGATGCCCACCTCTAGTTCAGCCATCAATAGTAAAGGAATAAACATGAAGAAATGTTCTAGATTAGATTAGCATTTGGTATAGCCATGAAAGCCATGGAAAAGATGATATCTCTTTATCTCAAAGATCAGAATCATGTAAACCATGGCATTTTTTGAGACACTTTGTGGGAGTGAAACTGAACTCTGAGGAAGAGAACAGAGACAATATTGACTCCTGTGAACTTTGGCGTTGATATAGACTGTTGAAAATATGGAAAGCCAAGAAATGAAACCATTGGATCATCTAAAAATCTGCCCAGTATTGTCACTCAAGACATAAAGGACAAGGCTCCAATGATTCTACTTTGGACACATTATATGTAGACCTAGCTTTCTGGAAAAGGCTCTAATGCTGAGAAAAGAGGAAAGAAAGAGAAGAAGAGAATGCTGGAGGATTTGAAAGACCAGCATAGATATAGATCATTAGGAAGAAATTCTATCTATGTGTTTGGTAGGAACTGAAAATGAATTGATGATACATAATCAATCTATCAATCAATCAATCAATCTAGCACCAAACACATTATAGCCTGTGGTTTCTCAAGTTGACATCAGAGATTACCTCAGTAGGCAGAAAAGTTGGTGTACAATTGCCAATAAAGCATTAAGACACAATTGCTATGAAAAAAGTTACTAAGAAGTGGCCTTATGTAACATATTGCTCTTCCGGAGATATATTCCTTATAATAGTGGTGTCAAACTGGCAGCACACGCAGGCCACACCCACCCTGGCTCTGCAAAGGCAAAAAAAAATCACAATACATCACGTGATGCGATCAACTTTGACATCCATGGCCTATAAAGTCCAAGGAGTCACTGTAAATTTATAAGACAATTCCAAAGAGAACAAAATCAATTTACATTATGCCTGAACCAAGAACTGCATAATATTGATTACCTTTATTACAAAAGTATTCCACATCTTCACAGTTCAGATTCCCAGACTCAAATTCTGCAGAAAAGTTTCCCTCCAGGGGAAAGTCTTCTTTGGAGATAATTTCATTTTCCTCAGATAGGCACTCTTCCTCTTCATCCTCAACAGCATCTTCAAGGGGGCCTTTAAAAAAACAAGAACACTGTACCAATACAGCAGCAAAAGCCATACCTAAAGATTTGATTTGGGATTCTGTATGTAGAAACAGGTGATCAACAAGAGAGAGGGGGGAGGGAGGGAGATAGGGAGAGAATGAATGAATGAGAATTAAAATCAGAAGATTACCTTTCTTTTTTAAAAAAATATATTTTTATTGTTTTTACATTTAAAACAATGCAATGTCGCGGAGTCGGGGTGATCATATATTCACACTATGTACAGCTAGTTTCAACCATTAACAGTTATTCTACTTAATACATTGTCTGTCCTTCTGTTCGATCACCATATATACATTTGTTCCAGTCTTGTCATCTTAACTTATACCAGTCATAAAATCTATTCCATACCTCAAAATATTCTGATTACCTTTCTTAAATTACAAATTGACAAAAAAATCTTCCTCACGAATATATTATCAGGAGCACTTTCTTCTTATGCATGGCTTTACCATTCCCTGAAAAGTTTATCCTGTTCTTATTGTGTATATAAGCAGGAAAATATAGCAATGAGTCAATTTGATAACCTTTTCGCCATGTGCTGGATATGCATAACAGAAAGGCAGAATTCAACTTGCTATTCTTATCTGATCCAAACAGTTTTGTTTCTGTCCCTTACATTGGTAAGCCTCCTATTACTATTCCTCTTTTCTGATCATTTAAGAACTCTGGTTTGTTCCTTAAGGATTTTATTTGTTCTGGAGAGATTAGAATGCTAGAATTATCTCAACTTATCTCAGGTTGTATTCCATGTCCATAGTGTCAGCCATGCTATTTTTGTGTACCATCTTGCTATTAAGTCTAACCAAATCTACAATCTTCAGTTCTAGAATTATCATTCATCTAAGTCCCAATAACGCCTTACTGTTCAGAGGCAAAACATAGTATTTATAAAAGTTATGTTAAACTACATTTTGAAATTAGTATGTTAATATCATTAAAATTATGTATACTAAAATTTCATTAAAAGTATTTCCATTAAATAGTATTACAGTCTAAACAATATTATTTAAAGTATTATATAAAAGTACTGATAAAAATACCAATAAATAAGAAAAATATTTTTTATTAAAAATAGATTTTGTTATCTAACTTCAAGCAGCAAAGCCATGACTCATATTACATCTCAAAGGAATAAGCACAATGTAGTTAATCTATTTATTACTGTTTATTACATTTGAGCTATGCTAACTAGTATATTCCAAGTTTTTAATCAGGCTGCTATAGCTAAGATATCCAAATTAAAAATAAATAGATAGGCAGATAACAATTTTTAAAAACACCAAATCAGTTGCAAAGTTTTGATGAATGCCTTATTGTTCACACCCGTTCATGTATTTATCTTGCTTATTAAGCAAAAAAAATTTTAATTTTATCTCTACGGGAATATCAAAAAAGTGTAAACAAATCAAAATAATAAAAAATAAAACTATAGCTATATAAGAGCCAACAATAACACTATTTTAAATGCCACATTATAAATGAATCTTAATGCTTTTTCGTACAACTGAAAAAGAGGATATTGAGACAAACACAACATTAGAAGTATTACATTCCATGATTTCAAAGTGACCAACAAATAAAACTTCTATGAGCATTGATGTCCTTGAATTTCCACCTGGTAAGGCTGGTTTATAATGAAATGGAATATTGTCTACAGATGCATTGTATCTTTTCTCAGACTTTTCTCAGACTTCCAAACCCAGAAAACAAATAAAGCTAATTTAGGAACCCTTTTTTATTTATTTTTTATTTTATTTTAAAACCATTTTAATGGTTTTAAAAGCTCACTCAGAAAAAATATGGCTACTTTACAGAGATGGTGCATTAACACGCCAATGCATTCTAAAACACCTTTTCCGAATCATTTTAATATAGCCCAAACATATCCGTCAATAGAGAAAATGAATTGAAGAATTCAAATGCAAAACAACTTACAGAAACAGGAAATTTGAGCTCTACTAATGAGAAAACAGCCAGATTCTCATGACCTTCAAGTAGGTCAATCGAGTCTTTTCCTATCCAAAATTCCTTTACTGAATTTTTTAAAATTCCAGCCGTGATAAAAATGGAGAAAAAACTTTTCATCTGCATAGGACATCAGTCAACATAGATGAGCAAAGTAATGTTTATAATAAAGCTCTAAGTTTTATTAGCATATTTGTATATCAATTTGGGTTACAAAATTTGCCACCATACCCCACAATCCCATTTCCCCCCACCAATTCAGTGTCTCACTTCATGTGAATTTATGTTATATGAGGTTATGTGGGAACATAACCCAAATATAAACTGAGAGAAATATGTATACATTTTTAAACTAAGAGAATTTAGTCCCCACTTTTCAATATTTATCTAAATTAACTGTGTATGCTACCATTCTCTTGCATCACATGACAGAACTTAGTCAGTAGTTTACCAAGGTTTAAAGCAGTATCAGTTACAGGAGCTACAATGCAATAAATATAAAATGAATCTGCATCAAAGTTATACCATATTTAAAACATAAATTATTACATTATGAACTTAAAGAGAAAAGTAGACTTTCAATATAACAATTTGCAGCTCCTGGTCATTTCAATTGTACCATCCCTCTCTTTGGTTTTTTTTTTTCATTACCAGTATTCCTAAAAATATATGCCATAAAAACAGTATTTGAAATTTCAGAAGGGGAGTTTAAAAAATTAATTCATCTCAGTCTCTAAATTGAATTCTGAAAATTGAATTCCTATTTTCAGATTTAGCTATGTACTATTACCTAAATTACCCTACAAAAATGCAAACCTGATCTATTATGAAATACTAAACATTCAAAGATGGGAGTGATCTGAATGAAACTATGGGTAATTGTGTGAATATAGCTCAAACAATCTAATTTTCAGCTATTGGATCTAGACAATGTATGCTACTGAGCTATATGGATATTGGTAATTTAGACCTACTTTAGTATTCAACTATGATGATCCTCAGATTTAACTTCCATTTTTAATCAATGATATATCATAAAAATTCTATATGGTTGCACCTGCCCTACAGAGCAACATTCCCCTACTTATGTGGACTTCACCTGTCATGCTTTTCACAAAACCTGGCTCTTCAAACAGAACCTGGGATACAGTAGTTATGACCTGTTCCTTAATATTAGACTTCTTTTTTTAACCTACATATTGCAGTCTTTGTTGTGTTCTTCTCTGATGTGTTCTTCTTTTTTACATGAACATCATCATCATTTGTGAGTTTTATCTTTTGTTTTTCATTTTTTCCTTTAATGCTAATTGAGGCAACATACAAGTTCAATTAAATGAATACATACAAGTCTCATTCTACTACTGATTAGGTATAGAATAACAGAGTTGGAAGGGACCTTGGAGGTCTTCTAGTCCAACCCGCTGCTTAGGCAGGAAATCCTACACCACTTCAGGCAAATGGTTATCCAACATCTTCTTTAAAACTTCCAATGTTGGGGCATTCACAACTTCTGGAGGCAAGCTGTTCCACTGATTAATTGTTCTGTCAGAAAATTTCTTCTTAGTTCTAAGTTGGTTGTCTTCTTAATTAGTTTCAATCCATTGTTTTGTGTGCATTGCTTCTTGTCCGGTCCTCAGTTGCTTTGGAGAACGGCTTGACTCCCTCTTCTTTGTGGCAACCCTTGAGATATTGAACACTCATGTCATGTCGCCCTTAGTCCTTCTTTTCATTAAACTAGACATTCCCAATTCCAGCAACTGCTCTTTATATGTTTTAGCCTCCAGTCCCCTAATCATCTTTGTTCCTCTTCTGTGCACTCTTTCTAGAGTGTCAACATCTTTTTTACACTGTGGTGACCAAAACTGGATGCATTATTCCAAGTATGGCCTTACCAAGGCATTAGAAAGTGATATTAACATTTTACATGATCTTGATTCTATCGCTCTGTTTATGCAGCCTACTGTGTTGGCTTTTTTGTTGGATGCAGCAAACTGCTGGCTCATTTAAATGATTAAATATGAGCATAATTCAGAGCTTTTAATTAAGACCTATATAGGTTTTAGAATGATTTAATGTTAAAACCAAGTCATATCAAGTATTATCTATCTATCTATCATCTATCTATCTATCTATCATCTATCTATCTATCTATCTATCTATCTATCTATCTATCTATCTATCATCTATCTCTACCTATCCATCTTCTCTCTTCTCAAACTCTGTGTCAAATAATTTCAAGTCACTTTAGAGCCGTTTGACAAGGATAAGAAGGGTATGGCACTGTTTTTGAAGACTACAGACATACACCTGATGTAATTGAGTTAATCCAGAAGACAAAAGCTATTTTTTCTTTGGCCGAGGAAAATGGAAAGTATTTTAAATGAACAAGTTTTTTTTCCTGCAGCTGCTCACTTTTAACATTAGTTGCATCAGGGGATCTGTGGGAAGGAAACATTTTTATTAATTTTTTCCTTATCTGAGAGAAGAATGTTGTGCGAGGTTTTTTTTTTTTCATTTATGTTCCTTGCCTGCAGGTAGAAGACTAGAGAATCACATAGTACAATTTTTTTTTCTTTTGATTAATTTCGTTCCATGTGTTATGTTATTTTTATATATAATTGATTTCAGGTTTTGCTCATAGCTGTGCATCTTCTTATATATCTTTGCCTACTGCCTTTCTTCAATCAAGGAAGTTGAAGGAAATTACCTGAATTTTATAAAGTTTATTAAAAAGAACTCTATGGGTATTTAAATTGAGTTTTGAAATGCTAATACAAGGAAGATATTAGAGAATTTTAACACAGGGTTCAATTTGACCTAAAAACTATTCAAGAAAGGGTCAAATTTTATTCAAATAATTTCTTTACAGTAAAAAAATGAACCCTTTGATTTTATAAAAGTGGATTAACATTCATCATTGCTCAATCTTTTCGCACCTTCGTGCATGACAGAATTAACTAAGCTTGGGTATAAAGTTTTCAAAAGCCTTTAGATGTTTAAGTAGTTTAGAACTTTACAGTATTTTAATAATGTTCTTCCACTTGTCTTATTTAAGAGGTTTGAATGAAATTTCCATTGAGGGGAGATATCTAATCCAATCCAACCCATCTTCTCCTCAGTAGAGTTTTTTTTAAAGTTTTGAACTATGGATATCAGATGATATTATCTCTTATATTTCTTATACAAAATCAGGTACTATTGATGTCTTATAATGGTGAATGGCAGTTTTTGAAGGTAATGGATACTAACTTCAATGTGAACATAAAAATGCAAATAAGATTCTTGTACCCTGATAACAATATTTTTACTATATGATATTATCACGTTATATGTTCTAAGTATGACTAACATATTGAGAACTTGCCTTGACTGAAAATATTTATCTGGAAATGATGGGAAATATTCACATTCTATCCCTATCACTATCTCTGGTTATTAGTAGGAGTACCATAAGCTCAAAATTAAGTTTATCCCAGTTTAAGGAATCTTGATCATGCCTTAATGAAGATACTACTTATGACTAGTTTACATATTTGATAACAGATTCTAGAGACTAATGAAGCATTTGTTGTAAAGTAAAACTGGATAAGGGGAAAATAAAGAATGTCCCATGTATCCATTCAATATCTTTCAAACACTGTACAAGTTATATATACTGAGCACTGCTATTAACAAGTTTTTGCCTATTCACATCTGTTATAAGAAATAAAAATAGGATGTAAGTAAAGCTTTGAAGCCTGAAATAATACTCCAGTGTGTTTAGTGATTAACATACTTCTTACGATTAAGTGAACCTTGCATTAAGATCAGTGCAAGATCAAAGAAAACGAACACTAATTTCTTCCGGAAATTTTGCATCTCCTGTTTAAATATTCACTACTTTCTTTTCTTTCTTCAAAGGCCAGATTAATTTAGAATATCCATTCTACACACACACACACACACACACACACACACACACACGTTATATGCTCCATCTCTATATCACAGAACCAATGCTTCTTACTGACACAGGAACAATATACTTAAATTTCTACATGTATATAATTCATATATACAAATGGAAATATAAATATTTAAAAGACTTACATCACCACCAAATACCATTACCAATATCTAATTATGTAAGTCAAGCTTGACATCTTGTTGTATTTAAATCATACCCAATTGAAGCAGGCAAAGAATCCCACCAGTTTATTGAAGGAAAACCAAATATGGGTAGTCTTTTGGAATATGAATATTTAATCTATCTACAGGCAAAGAAAGAAAATATTCAAAACATCACTTTAGGATATAGTTTATATCACGGCAAATTACAGAACCTATTCAACCTTCTCTAGGCTAAAGGCTATGCTAAGTCTGCCCAGATATTTTGATGGGAGACCACCAGAGATTGCTAGGACTGTTTGCTAGAGTGGAAAGTCAGAAAAACATCACAGAAGAAGGCAACACCAAAAAAGTTTTTCTACCTTATTGCCAGGAAAACTATACAGAAAATAAACTGAAATCTCCAAACGTAAGCTTGACTTCATAGTTATTTTAAAAAAATCATATCACAATGGAAGTACAGTAAACTTAGGAAGCACAGTGTGAATTCATACTGGCCAGGAATTGTACAGACTAGATTTGGCTCTGGAACTTATGGAAGATCATTAAAAACACACAGAATTACAATTGTTGATTTAAAGGAAGTGTAGGATAGTTGTCTTTATATTAGATTTTTGTCAAATGTGTTGACTGACTTAAGTTTGGATTTGGTTCAGATGGCTTCTTCTCTTGCAAAGTGGTTGTATATAAGTCTGACATATCTGTTGGCCTCTGGTCATTTCTTATTTTGAAGTATTTGAATCATCCTCTGACTATTTCATTTGTTCTCCTTGAGTATCTTCATAAACAAAACTGTTTTTAACCTCAGGGATATTTGGTGTAAACCTGTATGCTAGAGTTGCCTTATCAGTGAGATGACTGGCATATAAATTTAATAAATAAATAAATAAAATGTTGCATCCTAGGTTTCCCTGAAGGACCACGAGTTCAATTCTAATTATAGTTGCCTTATTCTGTGGACCTCTGTGGACTTCTGCCTTCTTATAAATTGCTGCACAGTTTATATTGCCTCATCTTTGTAATGGATTTGGTAGTAGTCTGTGAATTATTGGTTGCTCAGAGTATGTCCATTTGTATAACTCCCTTCATGATCATTAACAGTATTTACTGTATATTGCTTTGCAAGAACTATTTCATTTGGTAACACATGCATAAGTGGAAGGTTTACTTCTGATTATGCTTTTTTACCAACTCCGTTATGTCTCTATCGTTAGCTGGATTACAATATTCAGTATCCTCCACTCGTGATACAAATAGAACCAATGAATACTTTCTAGTGTTAATTGTTTCAGATTCTTTTTTATAATATTCACAAAGTATGTAATTTTGGAAGTATATGCTAATACACGTGACTCACAGTTTTGTATCAGTGTGGAAGTTCAAAGTTGATTTCTGAGTGCTAGAGAATTGGTTTATAATAAAAGACAAGCATGAGAATAAACTGAATACTTAGTGAATAGTTCAACACTGAGCAGAGAGTAAAATAAAACAATGTAATGTCCCCCTGGCTGTTGAAACTATTTATGGATATATGTATAAAGTGTGATGTTAGATAAGTGTTGGTTGGTAATGTGAATTTGTATGCCATGTTGACTGAACATTTGAATGATTTGCAGTGAATATTACATTGTAGGGTGCAAAAAGGAGCATGAATCTGAAAAGTAATACACTAGAAAGTAAGATAGTCCTATTTGACAGCAAAAATAGAGTGAACTATTTGTAAGAAAGGGCAAGAAACATAAAAGTTAAGTCAAGTACTCTAGAAATAGTATATTTACGAAGTGTGTTGGTAAAATAAGAGACAAGGTTAAAAATGAATGGGTGATGGCTATGTGGGGATTAAATACATCAGAAAGTGCCCAGTACAAAAGAAGGACAATGTGGTAATATGGCTGCACAGATAAGTGAGTATGAAATCATGAAATAAATCTATAAAGAAAGGAAAAGATTCAGAGGAAACAAAAGACCAATAATGTTGTAGATGAGACTGCTATGAGAAGTTTAAAGAACAAAAGACAAAGTAAATAGTACTTTGTGGTACTATTGGTAAATGGTAAATAGACATGGTGCATATAAGGATCATTTGCAAAGCCAGAAAGAAATGGAGAAATTTAGTGAATCATGTCAGTGATAAATAGAATTAAGGAGACTTCATTTTACTTTTCACTATTGCTGTTGTAATTTCTTTTGCGCATTGTTTCTTTCACTACTTGAGAAGAACAATATGATAGTAGGAAAATGAATTCAAAGGCTCCCTTATAGCATATTGTCACACTACATATTACTGTATTTAAAAGCCTCTAAGCACCTTCTACTAAAAAGGCATTTCAGGTTTAGGGAGGTAAGGGACACTGAGAAGGCCTTTTTCCAGTCATCTCTATTACAATAGCTAAGTACATGGGTATCCAAATTAGATCTTCTGATAAATTATTTTATAAATTGGGTAAAAATATATAGGAAGAGGTGTACCTTCAAATATTATGATCCCATGCTGTAAATGCTTTTATGATTTAAGATCAGTGATCTTAAATGAAAACAAACTGGTAGCAGGGAAATGATATACTAGTTAGAAAATATAAGGACAAATCCACTTTCATTTAATATATATGTTGCCATGTTTTGCTTTTCCTGAATTATCTTTTTTTAAAAAAAAAATATTGCTTTAAGCTAAACTACAAAGTTTAGCTTAAAGATCTTACAACAATCTAATCAGCTATACTGAAACAACTGCATATATTTTCAGTGAAATCTGAACTCCATACACACACCTACAATAATTAACCTAAAGTTAATGATCATGTTATTGTTTACATGGCTATTTAACCTGAAATGAAAGATTCAGATCATAAAAAAACTCCAATTAACCAAGAACTATTTATTTTGCTTTCGATTTGCATCAGTCACTGTAATTAACTTCTTGAAGGTATACTTACACACAAAATAGAAACCAAATCATGATTATTTTCTGTTTTTGTTAAAAATGGTTAATTGCATAAGCTCTAGAAGTGAACACTGAATATTGGTTACAAATAAAGAGCACTTCGGGTACTCTGATAAATTGCAAGATTAAATAAACAGATTTAAGTAAACATTTGGTGGACTGCATGTCTCATTCAGCCCCAAGTATAGTCTTTTATAATGTGAAATTGGGATAGCTAAAAAATGGCCAGTGGATCTTGCGATGGTCTTGTGACCCTCACCTGATACGACCTCCCCATTAATACAAATACAAAATTTAAACAATCACAGCAGAAAATATGGTTGGTGAATGTACAAAAAACAGCATCAAGATCAAGGAGCTGAAACTGCACTTCTTTTGAATGAGGAAGGAAAGCAAAGTTTGGGGATTTTTTCCTTAGAATAAAGGTAATTAAGGAAAGAATGATAGAAAGTTTACAAAATTAAACAATGTATCCTACAATAGTAAACATTTCAAGGAGATTGTAGACAGAGATTTTTGCCTCCTAATATTTAGAATTAGAATCGTATAATAAGATTAATACTAAGGAATTCAACACAAAAGCATCCAGTGAAGGAATGAAACAAATTTAAATGATTCATACATATATTATTCTTTCGGTAAGTATATTCCAGAATACCAGATGCTGAGAACATAACTGAGGAGGATTTTTTTTTAAAGTTTTTCCACACAAAGTCATTTCAGACACTTCAGTATACAGTATATACATTTTCTTCTAGATGGAGATCATAATATATGTTTATACTTGAAGCATAAGGTCCCATGCTGAATTCCTATAATCTTTACTTGTCCATACTAGCCAGGAGTCAGGCAGAAAATAAATTTAATGTGTTGTTGTTGTTATCTTAACCAAGAATGGAAATAACTGAAGATGTAACAAACTGGGAAAAGCATCTAGTTATAGTGATAGGAATGATTCTTTCTTGAGTCTCTGAGAGACGCTAACACATTATAGCAAAGCTAGATGGTTTGCAGTTCTCTTTACATATTTACATCAGTAAATTTAGTAGGCATTTTGGGTAAATAGAGGTACAACCATCTAAAGAAAATTTGGAGTGGGTATGGCATCTTAATATGCTGCATATCTTAGAATAAAAAAAATAGAATTACAAAATTTTACAACTGAAATAAAAACTGAAATAAAAACACTACAAAGTGCCATCTAAAATAAAATGAGCTGAATTAGAAAATGATACAAACTACATCTATTATAACTTTGTATAAGAATTTTATTATTAGCCTAACGAATTATTAAAAGACAGATATTTTTAACACTGTTTCTTAAAAGAACAGTAGAAAATCCAAATTAAAGTGTAAATTATCATAGTAATAGACTGCAGTAGTAAATATGATGGTCAGCTAATGTTAGTAATATAGAAGAAACATTAAAAAGTGGCTTGCAGATCTGTTTGTCACAAGCAGTGTAACGTGATTACGTCTGCAGAAATATAAATTGGTTTGAACATAAATAGTTTCACAAGACAGAAATAGTTGTAGAAATTAGAAAGGTAATCCTTGACTTAAAACAAGTTCATTTAGTGACTGTTCAAAATTATAAAGGCACTAAAAAAAAGTCTTGTATGACCATTTTTCACACTTACAATTGTTGCAGCATCCCCGTGGTCATATGGTCAAAATTCAGCCGCAATTGACTCATATTTATTCTGGTTACACTGTCCCGGGATCATGTGATCCCCTTTTGCGATCTTCTATCAAGCAAACTGAATGTGGAAGCCAGAGTCACTTAACAACCATGTTGCTAACTTAACAACTGCAATAATTCATTTAACAAATGTGGTAAGAAAGGTCGTAAAATGGGGCAAAACTCACTTAACAAATGCTAACAAATACTTGACAACAGAAATTTTAAGTCAAGGACTACCTGTACTGCTATTTAAAAAGAAAGTGTAGATGGCTTCATAGAAATCTTCATAGCTCGCTATATTATAAAATACCACCAGGCATTATGGTAACACTTTGATACCACTGTAAGAATCAAACTTCAAAAAGGGATGAAGACCAGTGGAAACCATAAAAAGTTCCCAGGGGTTAATGGTTATACAGATCTTTCCTTAGTTGCTCCATGGCATAATATGAGGTGACAGGATTGTTATGTTTCATTGCCTAGTCTTTTAACTGAATATTGGAAATGTAAACTCATGGAATTGGCTGTTACTAAAATGGACTAAAAACCTAAGTTAAGCAAACAAATTTGTTTTCCTCATCAGTCTCCAAACTTTTATAGAAAAAAAAACATTTGTAAGGCCCATCCTCATTTGCCTCAAATATTCAAATTTCAAGTGGAAAACAAGATATAAGGATTTTAGAGTGCAAATTCAAACACTTCAAACGCTGCCTCTCCTCACCTCTCCACTCTCCTCCCCTCCCGCCCTCTGCTCTCTTCTCTGAAGCCAGCGACAGAGACAGAGGGTGACTCCTTACAGATGTGCTTGGCATCCCACCAGTGCAGGATGGAGAAATTATGAAAAATAATCTGAATGTTGCAAGGAAAACAAAAGCTATCATTTTATTTAAAAAAAATTTTTTTAAATAGTAAAGTAGCATTATAGCACAAACTCAGTCCTTTTAAGATGTGTGGGTTTCAATGCAATGTACAAAAGAGGCAGAACAGAAGCTGTGCTAAACACTCTATTATCATTTTCTTGGTCTACAAAAATGTGATGACAGATAATCGGGTTACAAAAGTTACAAATAACAGTAATTTTCTGATGCAACCAACCACATTCTTGATGCTTTCAATTAGTGCTCCAGATTGAAATTAATTCCAAAATGGTTCATACAAACAGTTTCAATCAAACATTTTCTGTATTTTACAGAAAAAATCCATAATTTTAAAACAGCACGAAGGCTAGGATTCCTTTAAAAAGGACACTCTATTATCAGCAACAGCTAAAAATAAAGCAGTCAGCAATCAAGACCAGTCCACCCAACTTTACTAAACTGAAAAAGAACAAACAAATCAGCATTAAGATAAGGTTTAAATGAACAATGCCCCCCTTGGTTTCACAGAGTCAATCTGGCATTTAACAGTACAGATCATCAAGTTAACAGGAAAAGCTCTTTTTCTTCAGAAAAAAATACATGGGAAAAATATAAAACCAGTGTGTTTGACAAAGCAAAATATATCCCAGGCCCGTCGAGTTTATATACAACATCTCTTAATTAAGAACCTCCACATACTATCACCTCCAACCATTCATCAACTTAACAATTTAGTGGTAATTTCTTTATATGTGTGATTTTCTGCCATTGTGTTCCAAATTCATCCGTAGCAAATATTATAATTTTTATATTATCTTTTACTGTAATACTGTTTTACTGTAATACTCCTAAGAGACTAAGAAATAGTGTTTTCTTGATCCTTCCCTCAGTCCCTCGTTAACCATAAAAAAAAATCTTGAGCCAAATTCTATTCTATGAATTGATAAATAACACTGCATTTCTCTTCAGTTTGTTATAGTCTATTTACCATAAATTCAGCTAAAATACATGCTTCAGCATTTCAAGTAAAACAACAACTTTTGGAAATCAGAACATATGCGTCTATACAAATACTCTTCACAGGTTTTATAATGCATTTATATTATAATTTTCCTCTTATGCCTTTTAGCCAAACAAGTAAATGTATTTATTTACAGCAAATAAACATTCAGGGCAAAAACATTTCATTAATCACTACCAATGCCAGACAACCAGTTAACACATCACATGTCTATTCCACGCCTCAGAAATTATTTGTCACAAGAATGTGACAAGAATATAACTTCAGTTACTCATAGTACTCATATAATCATAAGGCTGAAAAGACCTTGGAAGTCTTCTAATTCAACCCCTGCCTAAGGCAGGAAACCTTATGCCATCATGGACAAAGAGCATCCTTCAGACTGCAATAAAGGCATTTTCTTACATTTCTAATATTAAGCAGTTGCCTACCCCTCATTTATGCCATTGATTTAGATTAAAGTAGGGTACTTACAACTAAATTGTAGACAATGAATATGAGGACTGAGAACAACTGAAATAAACCAGGGTCATAGTTATATATTGATGTCACAGATGGATATTCTAAATGGTTTCCACATATTCAATAGGTAATGGAAAATCCTGAACGAATGCTGTATTTTATTACTTTTTAAGCAATTCAGTTTGTCAGAAACTGAATTAGGAATTAGTTTGCAGGACTGCTACATCCTATTGTAAAACCTATCATTTTGACTTACTGGTGTTTTAATTTATTACTATCTCTACTAACACAATGTGAATTAGAATGTTTATAGTGCTTGAATTCACTTCACTAGTTCTCTAGTTTTATGATAGTGCCTCCCATTCATGCTTTCTACATCAGAATTCCTGACAATTCAGGAATGTTAAAGTGAAAGATGGAAAAGATCACAAGATATCTCAGACAAATATAACAGAGAAGAAATGATGAATTTTAAAGTAATTATGTATAATGCTGTCCTATTTTGTCAACAACACAATCCACAATGTCCACAGCAGTATATCACATGTACGAGTGCTTTTCATCTGCCAGAAGCAGCTCTTTTTCATAGGTCATTTGGAATATGCTCTATGAGTGAAGCTTCAAGAAGTTCTCACTGCAATGACACATCTGAGGGTAGAACAAGAAGCAATGGGTAGAAAGTAATCAAAAGAGAAGCAACTTAGAACTGAGGAGAAATTTCCTGACAGTTAGAACAATTAATCTGTGGAACAATTTGCTTTCAGAAGTTGTGAATGCTCCAATACTGGAAGTTTTTAAGAAAATGTTGGCTAAGCATTTGTCTGAAGTAGTGTAGGCTTTACTGCCTAGGCAGTAAACACCTTCAAGGTTCCTTCCAATTCTGTTATTCTATTCTATCTCTACTAGATAACCACTTATAGCACCCAATCATATTAAACAAAGAAGGATTTTCAGGCATATAATCCAAAAATGGTACTACTATAATCTTTTGCAAATTTTGGAATGCATATCCTTGAATTCCATCAGCATATGTCCAAAACATGTAAGTCTTTACAGATGATTAATTTAAATATTTTAACTTTTAATTTCTATACCTATGAAGACCATAGCATAGCATAGCATAGCATAGCATAGCAATCATCATAAATCATAGCAAACAACAAAATTCACAGCAAGTAAAACAGGGCTCACAGGTTTCTAAAATAGGTATCTCCTGAAATGTAAGAGAATCAGTTTGATACAGGAGTTAAGGCTAGAAATTGGTGAGTTCTAGTCCTGCTTTGGGCACTAAGCCTGCTGGGCTAACTTAGGCCAGTCACTCTTTCTCAACCCTAGGAAGTAGGTGGCAATGGCCAACCACCTCTTAAAAACCTTAACAAGATAATTGCAGGGACTTATCCAGGCAGTTGACAAGAGTCAATATTGACTTTAATTAACTTCAATTAGTAGAAATTTCAGATTTTCAGCTATTAGAGTGGAGGAATCCGCATAATGCATGTTATCAATTTCTTCTTCCAGTTTAATGCCATGCTCATCTTCATATATTCAGCATATAGTTGAATAGATAAGGGAGATTATATCCCTTCTGCCAACCAGGAGCCTGTCTGTTTCACTATGTTCCATGCAAAATGGGTTTTCCTGTCCTGTATAAGGGACAATGTTCCCTCTAATTTTTTTTCAGTGTGAGAAGAAAAGTATAGTGTTTGAGCGGCACATTTTTATGCCTGAGCACCTGAATTTTTTTCACAAATGTCACCTAAAACAACGAAATCAGTATTATTTGAAACTCAAAGTTATGTTTCTTCAAGGTACCCACTTAATTAAAAGTGTTATATAATGTCAGTATCACTTAACAACGCTCCTATTTAGCAACCAAAATGTTGGCTCAGGAACTCTGGCATTTGAAGCACGCAAGTCTTAAAGCTGTCAAGTTACAAGACCCTTGCACCCCTAACCCTTTAGGGAAAAAAACTCCCAGGGGTCTTCAAACCTGACAGCTTGAAGACTTGGGGACTTCAACTCCCAGAATTCCTCCTCCAGTCATGTTGGCTCAGGAACTCTGGCATTGAAGCATGCAAGTCTTAAAGCTGTCAAGTTGCAAGACCCTTGCACCCCTAACCCTTTAGAAAAAAAAAACCCAGGGTCTTCAAACCTGACAGCTTGAAGACTTGTGGACTTCAACTCCCAGAATTCCTCCTCCAGTCATGTTGCGGCGACGTCATCTGCGTGGATCCATCTTCGGCTTTTTTCACAGGGGGCAGGGCTGCTGCTGAAGCTGCCGCCGACGAGCCCCTGCCGCCATCAGAATAACAGCTGCCTCCTCCTCCTCCTCCTCCTCCATATTTGGAGTGAAGCCGCCAAAGCTCCCGCTGGCGCCCCCCTCCACTCGGAGCACCACGTTACCCCTGCTGCCTTCTCCGCCGCTGCCATGCTTTTGAGAAGCCATGAGGCCTTTTTCCCCTGCTCCCGCCCCCTCCGCCGACTTCCTACTGGCTCCCGCAGCCTCATGGCTCCTCAAAAGCACAGCAGAGGAGGAGGGGGCAGGGGTAACGTCACGGGGCCAGGTCAGGTGTTCCGAACGGAGGGGGAGGCGCCGCTGCCATGGGCGGGGGTGCCGGCGGGAGCTTTGGCGGCTTCACCTCTGCCGCAGCGTCGGGTGCTGTTAGAGGAGGAGGAGGAGGCAGCAGATATTCCGGTAGCAGCAGGGGCTTTACTTTAGCTACAGCCCCGGGCGCAAGCAGCTAGGATTGGCCGCTCAAAAGGCAACCGACAAAAGCCACTTTCCCAGAGGGGGGGGCTGTTGGAAGAGGGAAGTGGCTGCCGTTCCCCGCTTGCCGCTTTCGGAGTCGTTTTGAGGCTGAAAGGGAGCAACTAACACGTGTCCTTGCCACAAAGTGTCATTGAAATGCAATATCTTCTGTGTCTTCTCCCCCCCCCCAATACCGAGGGCGATTTAAACAGATTAAGGCCGAAGGAGATAAAGCGAAAGTACAGTTTGTTAGCGAGTCACTCCCCCCCCATGTCTTCCTCCTTAAAACCTGTAGCGGCAGGGGCTTTACTTTAGCTGCAGCGCTGGGCGCAAGCAGCTAGGATTGGCCGCCCACAAAGGACCTCCTCCCCGGGCTTGCTTTCCTGGCGTCAGTCGCCCCGCGCTCACCAAAACAAGTCCGGGGAGGTCCTTTGCGGGCGGCCAGTTCTAGCCATCTGCAAAGGACCTCCCCAGCCTCCGGCGCCTGTGACAGCAGAAAGCACTGCGCGGCAGTTGGAAACTGCTGCGCGGTGTTTTCTTGCCACCTGCGCGGGCGCGCAGCCGCGCACCTTAGAGGGAACAGTGGTAAGGGACAAAGGTTTGTAAGAAGGCAATGAAAATTCTGGGATTCCCATTTTCCTAAGCATGTTGGTCATCAAAATCAAATCAAAACCTATCAAAGTCTTTTCTATAATTTATGAAACACATGGATCAGCAATGTATCATGTTCCTTGGCTAGTTTGAATCTCTGTCATTTTTTTCCATGTAGGCGACTAAGCTGTGTTGGATGATCCTAAGCATTATTTTGTTATCATATGAAATTAAGGATAAGTTGCACAAGGATTTGCACTGTGTCTCATTTGACCAGCAACAAGGTGGTTTTCCTGAGTAGAAACACGACCAATTAGACATACCAAAAGCAATTAAAGGCATACCAATTAAAATTTATCCACTTTATAAAGGCAACGAGTATTCCAAAGGATCCTCAATAGCATGATGAGGCCTATCCTACTTGAGAGACACATCATCCATACTATACCCATTCAACAATCATTTGAACTTGCAATAACACTGAATGAATAGTATTTACAATCAAAGTTCTGTCTATTGCAGAGCCCTATAGTCATATGATCACTAGGCAAAAAGCCTGGATTTCCAACAATTGCATTGCCCCACAATCATAGGATTATGACTTGTGGTCTTCCCTGCTGGCTTCCCACAATCAACATCAATGGGGAAACCAGTAGGAAGTCAGAAATCATAATCTCTTGTGGTGCTCACTTAAGAATGTGTGATCCTTGCTTAATGGCACTAATTGGGAACTGCCGGAATTGTAATTTCTAAGTAAGTGCAGTTCCAAGTTAGTGCAGTAGTGCATGTGATATCATGGCCACATCACTTAGCAACAGAAATTACAGTGCAGACTACCATTGTTAAGTGAAGGCTACCTCTATTGCCAATCATTTTACATTGTCTACCTATGTAATTTAAAATATAGAGGTAGCTCCCCTGTTGTATAAAATTTCACAAAGTGACCATACATCTATCTGTATGATCTTCCTATATCACTGCTGGCTAATACAGATGCCTGTTTGATTTACTAACTGGGAGAATCTCCCTCCTTGCAGAGAACATTGTATAATGTATGCAAGGCTTACATTGCAACTCTCTTAAATGAAACCACATTTTAATCTAAAACATTTATGTGTCATTTTATGGGGTTGCACAGCGTGTTTTCATTAGATAGTGGTAATCTATATAGGAAGACATGCTATATTTTTCATTATATTAAGCCACCAGAAAGAGAATGTATCCACATTAAAAGAATAAAATAATATGTATAACCTATATTACAAGCAGCACATAAAGCCAAATTAAAAAAATTGTGCTATTAACATTTAAATAAAACAGATGATATAGAAAAAAATAATATTTTATTAATCTTTAGGTTTTCATCATCAATACCCGATACTTTTTATAGCATGCAAGCAGATGTATAGATATGATGTTTCATAAATCAGGACAAAAAATACATATCAATTAATAGTAATGCTAAAAGTTATGAAGAATATTGACATGTTTGCACTTTAATAATGGAGAACACTTCTGAGGGTATCGTGCACAGACAAGAAAATAAACCAATGGATCATCAAACAAATGGAGTTCTCACCCAAGGCGCAAAGACCAAGCTCAAATTATCCTGATGTAGACACTAGTTCTCTGGAGAAAGCTCTAATACTGGAAAAAGTGAAAGCGAAGGAAAGGAAGATCAGCAGCACAATGGATAGACTGTTAGAATAGCAATGTGCACCATTGGAAAAGCTGAAGCATTGGGTTAGGGAGAGATTGCCGTGGAGAAAATCTATCTATGGCGTCACTAAGAGTGAATAACTTGACAGCACATAACTATCATTATACTCAAAAGTAAACATTAACTTTAACTTAAAAGCTTATTTGTATGTTGCAACCACTTTTTGTAGTTTCACACCTGAAAATCTTTTTAAAATACTTTCCAATGAATTTCCACAAGAAATCAAGTTAAGATCCATAAAAGTACTAATAGATATCACAATGCTATGAAATACAGATAGGAATATAAACTGTTAGTAGTTCTAGGATTATCTGTCGCGCCTTGATATTTAAGTAGGAATGTGATGGGGCTGTCTTTTGGAGATGATCCCAAGCACTCAACATAGTTTAGTCACCAAAATAGAAACATTCTTCTAAGAAAACTCTCATCTATCATTTTTCTATCAGATGCGTCATTTATCTTATCATGATTCAGTGGTTAACAATACTTTTTCTGGCACTTTATGAATATTAATTTATAATCGTACTTTTGAAATATATTTACAGGCTTTGTTATCAACATAATAATTTCTTATTAACTTAATTAACTTACTATGAGTTTCCTGTTGTACTCAGGAGTAGCAAGGAATCACAGATTCTATTATCTAAATCATAACATTCTGCATCTAGTTTATCTACTAATAATAAACAACCTTTCCTCAACATTCAGCAAGGATTTCTATCCATTCTGTTGCTGTTCTCACTGGAAGTGTAATAGCTATTAATACAAGTTCAGTGCTAAATTGTTACTTTATTCAGATGGCTTTACAACCCAAACTGCCCACCATTAATTCAATTATTTTCTTTTCCATCAGAAAAAACCATCCAATTTCATAAAAAGTCAGCTTGCTTTTCACCAAGTGGCTCAATAAATATTCACTGTTCCCTATAAGCAGCCATAGGAAATTGTAACCCAATGTTTCTCAACCTTGGCAAATTTAAGATATGCGGACTTAACATCCCAAAGTTGCCAAGATTGAGAAACAATGTTGTAGCTCACATTTCTTTTACACTGAAATGTAGTTATTCCAAAGGCAGAATTGGTTGCCATACAGAAGTCCACAGCTATCCTTTATATTCAGCTAGAAAAAAAAAATCATTACAATCAGCATATATTTGGAAAAGCCATGTTTAAAAAAAGCACGTTAGAGCCATTTCCATTTAAATATAGGGTATATAATGGTACTTACTTAGAAAAAAGCATGTATTAAAGTACTTACATAAAGGAGAATGCACAAGAGTAAATCTTTTATGAAAAAGAAATTGACACAACTGTAACAGTTTTTCCGGTTTTTAAAATCATACTGAAATTATAGTGAATAGAACAATATGTAACTACATGAACCACTAGCAAAACTAGATTTCCATTCCTTAAAGAAAAACATGGATTTTCCTCAATAACTTCCCTTCAAAGTAAGTGATAGTGCTTTGTTCTCTGGATAAAAGTAAAACAAAAATATTTGAAATTAGGTATTTTCTTTTTGTCTAGGAATTCATATGCTGCCCTTTATCATAAAGTTGTGTGATTTGAAATATTTCCCAAAGTGATAATTCCTTCCAACCATAGATTATTATAGGATGGTTGTTCTGACCTAGGCTTCCCAAAACACGAAGCCGACTCCTCGTCCCGATAAAACCCTTTTATTTAGTATAAAGTGAATTCCTCTCCAGCAAAGTCCCAGCCAACAGTCTTTCAAGAGATTTCACAACTAGAGACCTTTATCAGGCTTGGAGAGCTGCCATGCCAATATCTTCCAAATGCCACTCTGTAGCAGACAATAGTTGGCAAGAAATCAGGAACAGATATTCACCCTAATGGTTTAAACTAATTGTCCCCTGCAAATTCCCCTCCCCCTTCACTCCTCTTTATTTCCTATGGGAGGTGCCATTCACCGTCCGCCTGTGGCTTTACTCCCGAGTTGACCCTTGTTCCTTACCTGTTCCCTTTGGCAGCTTTACGCATGCGCAAACTGGGATCAGGCTCCGGCTGTTCTTCTGCCCCACTGATGTCAGACTCTGAAGGCAGCTGATAACTGTCAGATGGTTCTGGCCCCATCTCTGCCTCCAAAGCAGAGCACTCATCAGAGACTTCCCCAGACTCCAGGACTGCCCCATGTTCCTCCCCAACCTCTTCACTGTCCGAATCTGCTACCAGACTCTTGGCTGCCGGCAGGCCACAACACTGGTATAAGGGCCAGATGCATCAAGTGCTGGCCAGGCCCATGCCCATGCCCGGTTTAGCAAAGGGGGGGGGAATCCCAATTCGTCAAGTGATGCCACCATGACGACGTGAGATTGGCACCCCTGGTATAGAATATTTGGAGTATGTGACATACAGACATATATAAGTAAGCAATCAAGCAAGCAGGTACATAATTTTCTAAGCCTTGGCTGATCTCAAAAAGAGATCAGATTTCCAAAGGAAGATAACCAGGAAACCTCAGGATTTTATAATAATTTAGGAAGTAAAAAAGATCCAATATAGAACCAAACAATTCAGCTTATAGCTAAGAATATATATATATATATGTATATGTATATGTATATGTATATGTATATGTATATGTATATGTATATGTATATGTATATGATGTATATGTATATGTATATGATGTATACGTATACGTATATATATATACGTATATGTATACGTGTATATATATATACATATATATATATATATATATATGTATGTATGTATATACATATCTACATATCTATATCTATATCTATCTATCTATCTATCTATCTATCTACATACATACATACATACATACATACATACATACATACATACATACATAATTGCCATTCTCACTAAATTGTCTGGACTTCAGACTTGATTTGAAGCAAATTTTAATTTTACATCTTTCTACGGCTAGCTTTACTGCAATATATAGGCTGACTTGAAGGGTATGCTGAAAGTATAATCTCAAAAAGAGATTGATGTTTGGGCTTCCATTTTAATATTTCCTCTGTGTGGCTCAGAATCTGATTTATAGCAATGTTCCAACTGCAGCTCTCCCGGAGGTACTTTAATAGTTTCCCAATTCTATCACTTATAAATTCTTTGAATAACTGGGGTTCGGAAATCTTATATTCCTACTGTTATGCAGATTCTAATGATGTTGTAGTGGCTAAAATATGGTGCTTTCCTCTTAATATGAAAACCTTGTGCTCCTTTAGAGCAGCATTAGTTTCTTATTTTATTACAAGTTCTGTGTTGGCTCCAGATGTCCAATATAGTTTTTCTGTATTAGCAAAAAAGGTGATTGCACTAGGAGAGAGGAACTCTGCAGAAAGAATTCTTGAAGACATTTAGCATTTTTATTATTTTTTTCAAAAATATATTTAGGTTTACTTGCTCTCCTTGAAAACAATGGAAAGTCAGAAATTATTAGGTGTTGGATCCAAAGGTTACTTTTCCTGAATAGAATAGAATAGAATAGAATAGAATAGAATAGAATAGAATAGAATAGAATACCAGAGTTGGAAGGGACTTTGGATGTCTTCTGGTCCAACCCTCTACTTAAGCAGGAAACCCTACACCACTTCAGACAAATGATTATCCAACATCTTAGAAACTTCCACAGTTGGAACATTCACAACTTCTGGACACAAGTTGTTCCACTGCTTAATTGTTCTAACTGTCAGGAAATTTCTCCTCAATTCTAAGTTGCTTCTCTCCTTGATTAGTTTCCACCCATTGCTTCTTGTTCTACCCTCAGGTGCCTTGGAGAATAGTTTGACTCCCTCTTCTTTGTGGCAACCCCTGAGATATTGGAACACTGCTATCATGTCTCCCCTAGTCCTTCTTTTCATTAAACTAGACATACCCAGTTCCTGCAACCGTTCTTCATATGTTTTGGCCTCCAGTCCCCTAATCATCTTTGTTGCTCTTCTCTGCGCTCTTTCTAGAGTTGAATTGAAGCAAAATATTTTTCATGGATTCCCTTCCCGCACAGCCCTTTCTCAATTCTTCTCCCCTAATGCAACCATCTTCTAAAGAAGGATTTCGGAAATCACAGGAACTCATACAAAACACTAGTTTTTGAATCATTTCGGGAGTGGCTGCCATGTCTGTCTGTAAAGTCCCAGCCATCCAAAGAACACCTTGAAATAATTCCATACCTGCCATAGAAGCTGGGGGGAGGGGGTATAGAAGATTTGAAAATTTTTGCCTCAGTCATAGCCATTATAACTTTTTCTACAGCCCTGTTTTCTAATCTACTGAAGAAGATGTGAGAAAGAAAAACTGTAGACTAGGATACCAGCCTTTTCCAGAAGCATTCATACCACTCTGGATATGGTGCAGTATAGCTTATTGGTTACTTAGGACGAATACTGTGCTATTTTTTTTTTCGTGAGCAATCATAACATTTACATCATAATAACATTTTGATGTTGTTCTTACTCCAAGGATTGAATCTGTGTCCTAATTCAGCTGGCTTTTTATCATTTCTGCCATTCTTGACTGAACCTGGTCTATCTATGTATCTATCTATCATCTCTCTATCTCTCTCTATCATCTATCTATCATCTATCTATCTATCATCTATCTATCTATCTATCTATCTATCTATCTATCATCTATTTATCTATCTATCTAGAATTATATATTTATATTATTTTATAACTTTACACACTTTCAGTGCATGATATGGAAAAAAAGGCTTCATTTTTTTCCTGATAGATCCCAAATTCTATAGGCTACTTTTTTTTTGGGGGGGGGGGGGGAAGCTAACCTAGCATTTTGTTTTAAGCAAAAACTGCTTATTATGTTAAGTTTTTAAATACAATTTGATTTGTTTTTAATTTGACTGCTTCTAGTAAGTTTATTGCTATGTATATATTCTACACTGTTTTAAAATTGAAATATTTTCAAATATGGAATTGCCCCTGGAATATTTTTGTTTCAGAATTTATTTTTAAAAAACAAAACAAACTTTAGAGACAAAATTCATAAAATAGTATAAATAGATAAGGCATCCATCCCGGATATTCCTTGGTTTTGATTGTACCATGATGTTTTGTTATATGGAATATATCCTTACAGCATCAGAACTATAGGAATAAAATTTTGCTATGTTGAATGTACAGGTGGGCAATGCCATTTGACATAATAATCTTTAATTAAAAGTGGTTCCTGGAGAAAATGAATTATTGTTAATAACTGCATTTAAAAATAACTTTATATCCTAAATCTATCTTGTGCAGTTTTCAATTTTGTGTTACAAGATGTCTCGAAGTGTGACTTGTCTGATTGGGAAAGCAGGAAAGTGGGGAGGGGGGGGCTAATGGAATTCAGACAAGCAATAATTAGTAGGCCAGGAAATAGGGCAATCTTAAAAATGATTCATGGCAAGTGGGAATGAGACATTTACATTCTAAGAATTAATTATGGGAGTTGTATAAATTATGAACAGAAAGCAGAAGTGCAAGGAATAAAACGTGGTTGAGAGATGATTTCATATATGTTCTGTGCAAAAGATTTACCGTATTTTTTAATGCAAACTTGTAATAGAACACACGTTTGAATGAGTACAAATATTCCCTTCCTTCCTTCCCTCCCTTCTCATTCCCTCCATTCCCACACCCATTTCATATAATTCAGAATTCTGACTGGTGGAGGTCATCACAGAATAGGCAGAAAGGTAGCCTGGGATTGAAAGCTGGTTGGGGAATTCTAGAAGTTGAAACCCATATATCTTAAAGTTACTGAGACTCAGAAACTCTGTTTTAAGGACATGCTGAAACATACTTAATCTTTTTACCCTAAAAGAGATGCATTTTAGTGTACTTTCATATCTATATATTATTCAAAATCATGAATTTTAATATTAAACTCTGAAACATGCAGCAAATTATAAAAAAAAGATTAGATCACAGGTCAACAATTGTCTGTTTTACAATTGAAGAATCTTAAAACTTAGAGATGAACCATTACATCAAATCAACCACAAGGCTATAAATAGGACTATATCTTGGCAGACGATTATCCATTTTGTAGTTGCACGAATAGTTTTCATTTTCAAGCTATGTTTCATTGGAAAGGAAATTGATGTTCAGGGGTAAATTTCAATACTAATGTATGCCAAAATGGCATCATCATGCACAACAGATTATCAGCTGGCTCTGGATAAATACACCAAGTGCTACACGTAGGAAAAACATCTTAAGGTAACAGTGGGTTCTTTTGTCAACTTGAAGGCTACACTCTAATAGTGAGTTGAGCCACAGACTATTTTGTAAGCGAAATTCAGAAATTTTAAGAAATGAATGGATGGCTTAATGTTAGCCTTATTGCTAAATTGCAAACCCCACACCCCACCCCAAGAAAGAAAGAAAGAAAGAAAGAAAGAAAGAAAGGAAGGAAGGAAGGAAGGAAGGAAGGGAAAAAGAAAGAGAGAAAGAGAAAAAGAGAAAGAAAGAAAAAGAGAAAGAAAGAGATAGAAAAAGAAAAAGAGAGAAAGAAAGAAAAAGAGAAAGGGAAAGAAAGAAAAAGAGAGAGAGAGAGAAAGAAAGAAAGAAAGAAAGAAAGGAAGGAAGGAAGGAAGGAAGGAAGGAAGGAAGGAAGGAAGGAAGGAAGGAAGGAGGGAAGGAAAAATATTTCAGAAATGTATGCCTGGATCCCTATTGTATATCAAAAATGTACATAATGGAACATCTTCAAGTCTTCTTTCAGGGCCAGGCTCATGAAATTGAGAACAGCACATAATGCCTGGCATTCCTTCCTGGTGCTTGTTGATTATCTTTTGAGGCATAAAACCTGAACAAGCTAACTTTCTCAGGTATGCACACAAGATGTTAAAAAGCTATTATATTTATATAGTTACTTACCAAGCAGGTCTAAATTATATTAAAGTAACCAAAATATCTTTACAATCATCAAGCCATGTAACAAACCTTTGAGCACCCGTAATGTTTGAAACTGAAAGTTGAAAAATTTGACACACCCTAAATTACACATAAAACATGCTGATGTACTATATATGCCTATATATAAGCTATTTAGAAGTTGGTTATGAGGTTTTTGCTCTCTTCTGCTGCTTTATAACAATCAGTACTATAGTTGTCCATGCAAATGAATGTCTTCACAGGGAAAATAAAACAGTGGAGTCCCCATTCTCCATCTGGGTTGCTGATTTACTGGGTGAAATGGATGAGTAGATGGATTGGTGTGTGGGGGAGAGAGAGATCAATTGACCTATTCAGACTGAACAATAAAAGCTAGAATTGGAGATCCCTTTTAGGTAAATTGCAATTGCTTTTTTGTTTAGGGAAATCCTATTAATATTAAGTGCCAATGACAGAGTACAGTTTGTGGATTCACCATAAACTAATCTGTAAATCAAGCCTAACTGATCTTTGAATGCTTTTATGCTTATGGTTTTCATAGGTGTTAAATCACTATTTAATAAATGAAATATAATCTAAGAAAAGTATTTCTGTTCTATATGTAGCCAAGACTAGTTACAATCTAATAACATGCAGCTATTATTTTATTTTGTTATATAGCTTGCTCCTGAGATAAAGATATCTTTCTTTTTAAAGATATGGGAAATATTTATTAACATGGAATTGAAGTTAACATTTCTGGATTGCAGTTGTGTATTACAGTGAATGCTTACGTGATCCAACACTTTTTAGGAGAAACAACAATGGTTTTATAACTTGATTAAATTTCAGTTGTTGCATTTATTAGCTCATTAAGTATGGAAGTTGTGGAACCTTAATTGAAAGCAATGAGGTTCAGCTAAGCCAGGCTGAATGGCTAAGGGATTTTGGAGTATTTGGCTTGACCTTGGAGACTGCCTATCTTTGGACCTGGATGAGGTTGCATTCCCCAAGACAGAACTGGACACAGTTTCTAGGTACTTGTGGACTCTGCTGAAAGGCCAGCTGACAGCTGTGGCCAGAAGGAGTTTAAAAGATCATCTTGTTCTTCCTTGGAGACCCTGATTATAGTCATTCATGCCTGGTTACATCCAGTTGGGACGATTACAGTATGCTTTATATGAAACTGCCCTTGAAAAGCACCTACTTTTCAATAGGTCTACAATGCACTGACACCCCACAAATAAGCTTTTAGATTAGATTCTATTAATTTTGATTGATGAATTGAAGTTTAAAAAATAAAAAGTACAATTAGATAAAATACATATAATAAGGTGTGAATAAACAGAATAAAAAATATGAAACAGTAGTGTACACTACTAAGACTAAAATTCTTGGATAAAATTAGTATCTAAATCTGAAAGGAACCGTACATGTTCAATTTATAATAAAGTAATTTAATAATATCTGCAATTGTACTGTGAATATTTTTAAAATCTGGGTTTTCACTCATGTGTAAACAAAAAGAATTAAAATATAGATAAATGAAGGCTTGAGACCAATAGCTATGCACATTTGGCACCGTTATAAAAAAAAAAACTCACTATGTTCTATGTGTCTCTCTGATAAAAGAATGCCAAATAAAACTCTTGAAGCTGACCTGGACTATGTGGAGAAAAGAAGCCTTAACTTATTATTGTAAACCAGACATGACATAGCAATTCAATCAAATCTATGAAAAATAGATTTGATTGAATCCTCACCACAAGGAAAGGCTAAATTAGCCATTGGACTTTGCTAAAACTGGAACATAGACCATTCAATCTAGTCTTAAAAAACACCTTAACCATGATGACAAATTTTGTGATAATTAAATTAGCTGATTTCCATCTGGGATGGTTAAATTCTGCTGAGATAGGTTTGTGAATAAGCCAACTCTTTGTGGTCTCGATGTTCAGGCGCCATTCTCTAATGAATCCAGATATTGTATAGACTCAAAAGCAAAGGATTCAAGAATAAAGCTTTTTAGAATCAAATTTTCTGTTTTAAAAAAGCGATAACCGCTCCTTCCTCTCGCCATTGCAGTGACTCAGCGTGTGGCAGTTTGAGTTTGTTGATCTTGGGATCTGCCCTGGATGGTGCCTGATAGGGAACTCCTGGGAAGTCCAGTGCTATAGACTATCAAGTCAAAAAAAAAAAGAGTTTATGGCAGGGCCTCTCTGAAATGCTGCCAGGAAAACTGCATGGATGCTGTTACTAGAAGTCAATAGTGACTACAGGGTGTCTTGTCTTGTTTTGTTTTATTTTAATGATTGCAATAGACTGTTGCCAACAGATTTCTGCCATAGATTAGCAACAATTCACTGGCGCAGAATTCAGAAAATAATTTTGTTTAATTAAACATATGTACTTAGTGACTAGCATTTTTTATTTTAAAAAAAACACCTCTATAGAAGTGGTAATACTCATAGCTTTAAAAAGGTAAAGGTTCCTCTTGCACCTATGTGCTAATCTTTCCCGATTCTAGGGGTGATACTCATCTCCGTTTCAAAGACGAAGAGCCAGCACAGTCCGAAGATGTCTCCTTGGTCATGTGGCCAGCATGAGTAAATGCTAAAGGTGCACAGAACCCTGTTACCTTCCCACCAAAGATGGTCCCTGTTTTTCTATTTACATTTTTACATGCTTTCAAACTGCTAGGTTGGCAGAAGCTGGGACAAGTAATGGGAGCTCAGTCCGTTAAGCGGCACTAGGGATTCGAACTGCTGAACTGCCGACCTTTGTGATCGACAAGCTCAGTGTCTTAGCCACTGAGCCACCGTGCGCCTTATAGTTATAGCTTTATGATGATGCAAACTTACTTTTCCCGTGATAAATAACTTAAAACAGAGAAAAACTCTACTAGCTACCTATAGAGGAGCTATCATATGCTGCTCAGAATTGCTGGAACCATGAGATGGGTGGCAAATAAATTTCATCCACCCATCCATCCATCCCACTAATTTCTATGATTAATTACTGTGATATCCCAAGGGCGTGTATTATGGAATTTCATTAGTCCTTTTTAATGAAGCTTTTAGTAAAAATTAAAAAGACTTCATTGTACATTGTCCTGGTCTTGGGTAGTAAAAAAATAGCTTGTTGCTTGAGAGTAGAATGAAGTGAAATTTTATTGGATAGCTTCTGCTTTGAAGGTTTTAGAAGTTTTAAGTAAGTTTGATGTACTATAAGTATAATGCTCTGAATATATATATTTCATTTCTATTCCTGAAAAGAATTGTACGGCTCATACAATAATACTCTCATGACATAAACTTCTTTCTTTTTATCTTAAAACTTGGTACGTAGTAATACCAATTCAGATGAATGATCATAATTTTAAACTATTAGTTTGCCTTTGGAATCTTGCTTTATTTATTGCAGTATTCTTTTTTATATCCCTATGATTTATATTGATATTTATTGTTTCCCGATTACTTATTTGTACCCTATGATTATCATTAAGTATTATACCTTATGATTCTTGATGAATATATCTTTTTTATGCACACTTGAGAGCATATGCGCCAAAGACAAATTTCTTGTGTGTCCAATCACACTTGTTCAATAAAGAATTCTATTCTATTCTTGATCTTGTAAATGCTTTTTCTCAAACTCACTTTAGTTAGTTATTCTTACTTTCTGTAGTAGTAGAGGCAGATTATTTCTTCTATCAGTGATCTCAGCAGGCATTATATAAGCTTGATTTATAGATGGTACAACATTTTTCTCAATACTTACAGGCATTTCTTTTAATATTTTTAACTCAAGTCTATATAGGTAGTTCTCAACTTATAACCACAATTGAGCCCAAGGTTTCCATTGTTAGACAGTTGTTAAGTGAGTTTGGTCCCATTTTACAACTTTTCTTGCCACAGTTGTTAAGTGAATCTTGCTTCCCCATTGACTTTGCTTGTCACAAGGTCACAAAAGGTGATCCCATGATCTTGGGACACTGCAACCGTCATCAATAGGAGCCAGTGGCCAAGTGTCTGGATTTTGATCATGTGACCATGGGAATGCTCCAAGGGTCGTGTGAAAAATGGTCCGTTGTAACTTCTAACGGTCACTAAATTAATTATTGTAAGTCAATGACTACCTTAGTTTTCTTTGCTGCCTTTTATAAAGTCTGGCTAAATTAAGCAGAAATGTTATACACAGATAATGGCATAATTAAATTAAGTTTTTTTTTTTCACCAGTGAGATCGGTTCATGGTGAGAAAAGTATCATCTCTCAAAATGAGATATACAGATTTTGTTTTGTGAGATACTAAATGCCAAATCTGTAGCCTTGATCGGGCTAATTACTGCTGTTTTATTTGCCTTTATTATATTGTCATATGCTCTCGTCTTTTTCATTCCACTCATTCATTTGTTCACGTCTAGAATCTACCATATTTTTCGGAGTATAAGACGCACCAAGATTTTGAAGAAGCAAATTAAAAAAAAGTTTTTGCACTCTGCAGACCTTCCCAAAATGTCCTTTTTTTTGCAAAAATGCTCCTGGGGGCTGGGGGCAAAATTTTTGCCCTCCCCAGCCCCCAGGAGCATTCTATAAGCCTCCTAAAGGCTACCCATGGCCATTTTGGTGAAGGGGCGGGATTTTGGGAGGCAAAATTGCTGTTTCAGTATATAAGTCGTACCCAGATTTTGAGGGAAAAAGGTGCGTTTTATACTCTGAAAAATATGGCAATCTAGAAGTTTACCTAACTGTGTAGAACAGAGTTGGCAAGTACATAGGGAACTATGTTAAGGATTAATAATAATCCCCATTGTTGCTGCCTCTTGGAACCATTCATCAAATTCACAATTCTTTCCATTTCAGTGCTCACACTCTGACTTCAGCGAGACCAGTTCTATAACCTAAATTTAACAATGGTCAAATAGAAAATATGTGATTCTCACTGAACTTGTAAACTGTGGTCTAGTGGAATACCCCATTTCACTGCTCTGTAAAAATCTCAATTTCACAGAACATTTGGTGTGCATGTGTGGCTGCTAACAGGATGTCTGTTAACTCTAAATGTCCAGTTAGTGTGAATTTATGTAATTCATTTCATCCATGTCACTTGCATCACTATTGTTTTTCAATCCCATGATTCAATTATGATGTATGATACAAATGAAAATTACAATATCAATTGTATTTTGATGCCAGTTGGCTTGGAAACAATTTTTATTGCACCTGAAGTCACAAATGGAGTTTTGATAAATTGTGATTTTAGTGGGTGAATTCTTACACTACTAACCTGAAAACCAAAGTTCTTGGCATGTGCCAATGAAATGACACAATGGAATGTGGCAAAATTTTGGAATCCATTGATTCCATCTGAGCAGTGGAATCAAATATGCTGCCCACTTCTTAACATTAACCTGAGGGTTTTAAATATCTGCAATATATCTAGTAGTTCTATGAAGTATTTTGAATTTGGAACACAAATGTTCTATAGATATCAGTACAATTTTTTAATTAATATCCTACTATTTTTATACAAGAGCTAAAGTTGGTGTACAGTATGTCACAAAGGTGATTTTCTGAATGGCAACTTAAAAAAAAACATTTCATTTGTCATTCAAGAAGCATCTTCAGTCCTTCTTCAGCTTCTTGGATGAGAAGTGAAGTATTTTCAAAGAAAATAAAACACCCATGAAAATCTAATTGCCTTTTGGAAAAAGCAGCTTTGGGACAACCATGACCTGGATGATTGAGAATCTCATAAACATTTTTTGTACAGTACATTCTCTCTATTTTCCCTAAAACAAATGAGCTAAATTGACTTGAAAAATGTTCAGTGGTATAGGGAATCTTGAAATTTGGTGCTTCCTATCTTAATCTAGCACCGTGATGGCAAACCTATGGCACACATGCCACAGGTGGTACGTGGAGACCTCTGCGGGCACGCGAACCATCACCCAGTTCAGCTCCACCACACATGCGCGCACCCGTCCTTCTGGCCAGCTGATTTTCGGGTCCCTGCCGTGCATGGGGGAGGAGCATGTGTTTCTGGTGGTGGACATGCACGCATGCATGAGGAAAGGTTACTTGCGCATATGCCGGGGGGAAGTATGGGGTGTGTGGCACGCTCCCTGCACCCTGTTTTTGCTCCCAGAAGGCTTCAGGGTGGCCTGCTAGGCCCACAATGGACCATGGGGAGGGTGCGGCACCCTCGTGGCTCATTTCTGGTCCCAGGTGGCTGCAGGGAGGCCTGTAGGCCCAAAAGGGGCATGGGGAGGTCACCTCGTGGCCTGTTTTTGGTCCCAGGAGGCTGAAGGGTCATGTGCATGGGGGGGGGGGGGTCACAGGCATGCATGGGGGGATAGCACAGGGGAAAGGGGATCACAGGGGTAGTGTGCGCGTGTGTAGGGGACGGGGCTCATTGCATTTTGGGTGTGGGCATGATTTTGGCACGTGAGGAGAAAATGGTTAGTCATCACTAAACTAGCACCTTTATCTATACACACATTATAGCTTTCTAAAAGCAAGAAGTTGTTAAAAGCATGAATTATGGCCTTTCATAAACTTCTCACTTAATGCATTAAATACCAGGTAGAATCTTTATATGATATTCTCTACAAAATGTTGGAGCAGGATAGAACTTAATGGATCTTAATGGAATTTTAAAAAAATAATTATTTTTACCATGTGTACTGGAATAACCAAGTCCCGTAAATGTTAATATTTCCTACTAAAATTCTTCCTACTATTGTCTGCTACAGAGTGGCATTTGGAAGATATTGGCCTGGCAGCTCTCCAAGCGTGATAAAGATCTGTAGTTGTGAAATCTCTTGAAAGACTGTTGGCTGGGACTTTGCTGGAGAGGAATTCACTTTAAACTAAATAAGGGTTTTATCGGGACGAGGAGTTGGCTTTGTGCTTTGGGAAGTCTAGGACCGAACAACCATCCTATAATAATCTGTTGTAGGAAGGAATTATCACCTTTGGAAATATTTCAAATCACACAACTTCATGATAAAGGGCAGCATATGAATTCCTAGACAAAAAGAAAATACCTCATTTCAAGTATTTAAGATGATCCAATCAAAAATATAATCTTACCTAAGCTTGGTTGTTTTCTTGCACACATTTCATTACCCAAACTAGGTAACATCATCAGCACTAGTACCAAGCTCAGAGAGGACCCCTCATTTCAACCCTGAGCTATAAATAGTCTCCGCTATTGATAATCTTGCCTAACCATATTAGAACACACAAATACTTCTGGTTTTCCTCCTCTTTCTTTCATCACTCAAATAAACAAATACAAATCTAGAATCCTTTTTCAAAAAAATGTACATTTGAACTATTTATTTTCCAATATTTGTAGCATACCCAGTTAACAAGGACTCAATACTACAACAAAATAATAGAAAAGGAGAAGTAAGAACATGGGGAACAGGATGAGGATAATAACATATATATTGCAAAAAAAAAAAATCCTTAAGAAAAATCTTATTTGAGCTGCATGATTAAAAGTATCTTAATGGCTAAACGAGTCATATAATCAATCAGTTTGTCCCTTTGTCTATCAAAGTTATCTAACTGCCCATCTACTAATGGAACTCTGGCTATCAAACAATTAAAAAACACAATACATAATAAACACTGGGATTCCATTAACATCCCAGTCCCAGTTCCTGGTGGGAATGTTAGGTCTTCCTGGTCTTTCAAATTTCCAGTGTTCTGTAAAGCAGAGGCCATAACAGAGGAGGCCTAGGATGAAGTGACTTTTAAAGCAAATGCTGTTTATTATATTTATCAGTATTGTTTATTATATATCATGCTGTTCAGCTGCCCAAAGAATAAATTGCATTAAACTAGCAAAAAATAATGTTGTAAGCTCAATAGCAAAAACACTTAAGACTTATATACTGCTTCATAGTGCTTTTAAGCACTCTCTAAGTGGTTTACAGAGTCAACATATTGCCCCCAACAATCTGGGCCCTCATTTTACCCACCTTGGAAGGATGGAAGGCTGAGACAACCTTGGGCTGGTGAGATTTGAACTGTTGAACTGCAGCTAGCACTCAGCTGAAGTAGCCTGGAGTATTGCACCCGAACCACTATGCCACCTCAGCTCTTAATCTAGTCAAACACTTGAATCTAGTCAAACACTTAACTAGATTCTAACCAAGCAATTCCTCATGTTATCACCCATACTATTATTGGATATTTTCTTGTAACTTTAATTATAAGAGAAAGAAAGAATTTTTTTTCAAGACAGTAATTTCTTCAGTAAATGGGGATGGTTTTAATTCCTAGAAGAATAAGCATTCAATATCAAGCAGTGGTTCCCAACGTGGGGCTGAAATCCCACAGGAGAGCAATTTGATTTTTAATGGAGGCGATTTGAACCTTGTTTAAACCAAGTTAATGGCCTTTTAGGCTTTCTCCGCATGAGTAGAGTTCACTTTTATGAATTATATGAGGGAGGGGGCATCAGGATTTTAGAGATGCTTAAGTGGGGCATGGCCAAAAAAAGGTTGAGAACCACTGGATTAAACAATTCCTCTCAGTACATGACTGTTTTGTAGGAAGGTAAAGTCCTTTGGCAGAAAATAAGTAAACTAAGGTCACTGAGAAATTCTCAACGTTATGTCATATTAAGGACTTTAGATTTTTTTTCCATGAATCCAAATGAAAACCCTAAATTTAACATTTTTTACATTACTGCAGTGAAATTCTCTACTGTAGTAAGCTGACTTCTAAGGAAAACATACTTCCAATTTAGCAGATATGAACATTTTTACGTTAATGCATTGGTTACTATTAAGGCTCTAATTTTACAGGCATTCATCTGGGAGAATTTGTATAAGCTATATATAGGATTGCATTGTTTACACTTTAGCAGTTCAGTTAGGAATACTTATTTAAAACAGCTGTTAAGATGCTAATATTAAGACGGAGTAGCTGCATATTAAACAAGTATAGCATATAAACAATTGCTTAGAACTGTTTTAAAAAAACTAACTGTCACTCAGGCCTGTTATAAGCACATTTGAAGTTTTGTTCTAGAAACAATTTTGGGATTTTTTTTGCAAATTAAAATCATACATTGTTTTATTCAAAAAAAATGATGAGATCAATATTACTGATATTTTAACTGTATTAATTCGATATAAGCTGAGAGATTTTTCATTTGTCGTAGGGTGAAAATATGTTTCATATATGCATGGACAAAATTTCTTCCACTGGAACATACAGAGTATGGTCCATACAATCAAGGATGTAATATCATGTTTCAAAGAAATTGAGAGATGTACAGACTTTTTCCAGTTTTTTGCTCACCTTGTCTGTGAACAATTCAGTCTAAAAATGACAAACAGATTGGCCAAAGGATGCGAGTAACAGACCTGCTGGAGGAATGTTTCTCAATTTGGTTTCTTTTTCTCCCCAAATGGAAAAAGGAACTCTATTTTGCTGACCATTTAAAGGCAGATTTGTCTATAGTTTCAGCACTCTGGCCAGTTCATCTTTTAGCCAGCTGGATCCAAATCTTATATAGAGGAATATCTTCATCCCAAATGCTCAACAGGTTCTTGACAATATATAATTTCACTGCCTGCCTTTTTGTCACAGTTCAGTCTGTGACAAAAGAGCTGCAGTTTTACTGCTGAATAAAACCACCACATGATATGCATGTGCCTCTGAACTATTCCATTAAAAAATACTTTTTTTCTGATAAGTAAGATAAATTGTTGTTTTTCATGTGTTCCTTTCTATTTATCTTTAAGAAAAATAAACGAGAGAAAAGATATAAACAAGTTTTTCATACTTGTTTTTCAAGCATGTTTTTGTTAACAACTTGTATAAGGTCTCTATTCAAACAAACTCTCTAGAGCAGGATGCAAGTCTTTAAAATAATCCATATATTTACAAAGTTTCTATTACTCTGAGAGCATCCCTCCTCATCATTTTCATACATCCCCTCAACAAGATAAGCCATATTTGTGGCAAGGCCACACTAAAAAATGAGCCACACTACTGTCTAAGCTCTATGTTTCCCCTATGTTTTTTTAATGTTACAAGGCACAGTTCCACGGAAATCATGTTGAAGGAGTAAATGGATGTTAATGTAACATGCATCCTACATTGCTATTTTTATCCGAAAGATATTGAACAAAACCTTCAGGTCTCCCCATTCCCTACGCACTCACCAAACCATTTCATAAGGGTGGAAAATACCCTTGGAATTTTAATTAATGCAATATTTTTAGTTACTTTCTACTGCTTCTTAGGCATTTATTATTTCTTACTGCCTATCCTTTGTTTTTTAATTTACTATTAAAAAATTATTATTGGTTCTAGAATAGTAGAAGAAACTTGAAAAAATATTTTACTGTTAAGTTTCATGGTGGGCACTTGAGTGAGAGAGAGAATTTACATTCTGAACTAGATCATAAAAACATTAGTAATTAGATAACATGGCAAATGTTTTATTCTTACATTCTAATATACTAAGAAATTATTTTGCTTTGCAAAGAGGCTTAAAAGTAAAGTAAAAATTAACAAAATTAGAGCAATGAAAATAATACACAGGCAACTATTTCAAAATACAGATGTTTGATGCTCATACCCTACTGCCACTCTGCATCTCACTTACCAAGTATTCTGGGTTTAAAACAGAACAGACTGCAGTTTTGATAACATCTGCTATAACAAATAACAAAAAAAGAGTGTGAAGTCTGATGAATGTTTAAATAGAATATTTTTTATGGATCAGCTGAATCTTTTCTGCTTTTTAATTAAAAGTAAAGAAAATGGAACTTAATTATCCTGTAAAGATTAGCTTGTGGGCATCTTCCTGTAAATTACTTCTAATTGAAAGCAAATTGTCAAGTGACATTCAAAGTACTGTCCTTTAAAACACAGCTGTTCTATTGCTGATTTCAGTGCATTACTGTGCTTCCTTGTTACACTATGGCATATTTGAATATTTTAACAATTTTGCTGCATTTGTATAGCTTTTTTTAATAGTATATCTTAATCACATTTCCTCTTCCAAAGTACAAAGAAAAACACTAGCACCCATATTTTATGTCACTTTCATTTTAACATTCATGTCTTGGTAATGCTATTGAAAGCTTCTATGGCTTAAATCCTTCTACATCTAGGAAGAAAACAATCATTGGAATAAGTGGCTGTCACAACCAACCTTTTACAGTAGCCTTTTTGTTAGAGTGTGATTTTATAGCTGGGTCAAAGTTTGCCAATAGATACCAGGGAAATGCATTAAGCAAGTTCAAATTATATCTGCAAACTAAACTATATATCTAGTGTATATATTCTCTATATACCAGAGAAAAGTAGATGTATTTTCCAACCTCAAATGCTTAGGTACCCGACAGAAATTTTTTCAAATATATTTATTTGTCGGAATGAAATAGTGTAAAAACTGAATTAAGTATAATTGGTTAAGAGCAATGTATCCCAACTGTTTAAGTATGTTAATGTTATATTTTGTTTTCAGAAGACAATAGATTTAGGTATAGGATAAAATGTAATGAGTTCCATTAAAAATGATTTAATCAGCTAGGCAGTTATTTATTTACATATTATGTATCATTCATTCATTCAATATTTATTTAAAGAATAGTCTTCCAAAACTCTGACCAATTAATATATTTATTAAAAAGTAAAGAACTCCAGGAAAACAGCAAAAAAGTAATCACTATTAAAGATGCTTATGTTGGCTGTTCTCTATGTAGGGATTTTTTTATCCATGCATGCATGTATGTATGTATATGTATATGTATGTATAATATCTGACTATAAACTAATCTGATTATACACTACCCCAAAACCTCTGTTATAAACTGTGCAGAAGCAAATTCGGACCTATAGAAGTCCTACACAGCTAAATTGTAATGACCTAACAAATGACTAAACAGAAGAATATTGTCTATAATACGCCTACATACAGATAGGTCACATGACCTTAATTCAAGCGCTTAGCAACCAGCTTACCTTTACAGCCTGTTGCAGCATTCCATGGTCATGTGACCATGACTAACAACACTGTTGCTGTTTTGCAGCCTTTTTGGCCACGTTCTGTCCCAAAAAACCCCACTGATAGGAATTCATGGATTTATTTAACAACTTCTGGTTAGTTAAATGACAGCTGTGTTTACTTAACAACCATGGCATTCACTTAACAACTACCCCTCCAAAAGTGATAAAATAATTTACAGTCACATGGGTTCCTCAACTGATGACTGTCCTTATGACAAAAATTCCAGACTTCATTATGGTCATAAGTTGAGGAGTATCTGTATTATCTCCAGAGAGTACTTTACTGTATATAGTACTAGCTATATATTATAGTAGTATTTATTTATTTATTATTTTATTTTACCGTGCTTCTAGACCACCCCCTCTCCCGAAAGGGACTCGGGGCGGTGTACAGTCCATGTAAAGAATATATCAAAATACAAAATACAATAAATAGAATTAAATATGTACAGCTAATGGAGGAGGTTAAAAATGAAATTAAAAAGAACTGTACAGAGCCAGTAAATATAATTTAAACCCCTAAAACACACACAAATTAAATTAAAAAACAATACCCCTAAAATAACCAGATTAATAATACATTTACCAGGAGGAACAGTTGTAATTATGCCAGGCCTGCTAATCGGAACAGGTGAGTCTTCAATTTTTGCCGGAAGGAGCGGAGGTCAGTAGTGGTTCTAATGTCGGGGGGGAGAGATGTTACGTGGGAGTATCTCGTACTCCCCATCACAGCCCGCGCGGCTGCGTTCTGAACTAACTGCAGTCTCCGGGCGCGTCCCAAGGGCAGCCCCATGTAGAGAGCGTTGCAATAGTCCAGGCGGGACGTCACCAGCGCATGAGTGACCGTGCGTAGGGCATCCCGGTCCAGTAGGGGGCGCAATTGGCGCACCAGGCGAACCTGGTGGAACGCCCCCCTTGCCACGGCTGCCACATGGTCATCCATTGACAGCCGGGCATCAAGGAGGACGCCCAAATTGCGCGCCCGTTCCACAGGGGCAATTGTTCGCCCCCTATGGCCAGCGATGGATACTATAGTACTATAGTAGATACTATAGTACTATAGTATCCATCCTGTATCCATGGATGTCTATAGTAGACATCCATCATCCATGGATGTCTACTATAGTACTATAGTACTATAGTACTATAGTACTATAGTACTATAGTACTATAGTACTATAGTAGACACCTATAGTATAGCTATCAAGTAGTTAAACATATAAACTGATTTAAGATCTACAGGTCACTGCCATAACATTTAAACTATGTGCCAGCAAGAAAGAGGTTTATTACAAACTAACTAAGAAATATGAGATGCATTCAGAGTGACATTCCTCTTCTCTGCATCAAAATCAATACAAAACTGAGCTAAAGAAAATCCACAACCTGCCTTATCTTGCTGCATTCTGATATTTTAAACTGCTTTGACTGGCTTAAAACATATAAGCATATGTTTTTAAAAAACATATGTTATATATGACATCCCATTTAAATAAAATCCTTGTGGGGTTAGATTGATGCTTATAAGGACTAAGAGTGTTAGAGTCAGGAGATGACTAAAATCAGGTTTGAACAAATTCAGACTTAGGGAGTCTGCTTTCCATTAAGATATTTTTTAGGCTGTGTATTTCCCATTAGCTCAAGTCTGGAAAGTAAAGAATGCTAAACTTTCTAAGCTGCCCGATCTTAAACATGCAGAATGACAATCTATTGCAAATCCCATTGATAGTATTTCATCCTCTTTTAAGAATCGCAATAGCTCAACCAGCAAGACTCCAGCTTTAATGTTGAAAGCCACTGACAATGGTTGGGGTACCCATTGTCCACTATTGTGTGGGGAGCATGTGCAGAAAAGAGTATATTAGCCTAAATGAACGTAACAGATATAATCTGTCAGGAAACTGAATAAAGCATAAGAATAGGCAGTTTAAAGAGAAAACAGAAAAACTCACTAGGCTCTCTCCTATTATAAAGATCTGTTTTTTTGTCAGGAATCATACAGTTCTTAGATTTATGACTTCTCTAAGTAAATGAAATTACATTGCTGATCACATCGCTAATTCTGAATGCAAGGCCTTAAAATGAATAATCTCATCTCACAGCAAAACCTAATTTAGGATTCTTTCAGTGGCTTTCAACATTTAATTCAGCAATCTTTCAGTGACTGAGTAGTAGTCCACAAATGATTGCAGATGAAATAGTGTTTCTCAACTTTGACGACTCCAGGATGCTGTATATGGGTCTCAACCCTCAGATTCCAAGTTGCCATGGTTGAGAAACAGTGTCTTAAATCATCAGATTTAAAAGCTCATAATCTGCTTTAATGGCAATTGTCAAAAGTATAAAAGAAAATTTATACGATGAACCCCGGCATAAAGGGACTCATTCTGAAAGAAAAAAAAGTGCTTGGCTATCATAAAGGACTAAAAAGAAGTATCAAAAAAGGAATGTGTCATACCTATTCCTTAATTTCCCCAGTGAGATCCACTTTGTTTCTTCATATGATATAATATCCACAAAAAGTTCATAGAATGTCTCAGATATCTTATTTTTACAAAATATGCATTTTCATTGAGGCTATTTCTTTTTATAAACAGGCAAACTGATGCAAATTATATCTGTGGGCTGAGGTATGCATGCTGATAGAGGATTAGAATGGCTATTCAACTGTGAATCAGAATGCCAATCCAACGGAGAGTAATTCATAGACATCCACAATGTGTATTCAACAGTCATTAAGCCTCTGTTTCCCCACAATACCTACCTTGTGAAAGAATTACCTTACAGACAATTCTAACACCTCAGTGGAAAACAAATTGAATAGAATTCTATACGAGGAAGATATGGAATAATTATCCAAACCAGCTGTACATTAGTAATCAAAGGATTCCTAATTGAAATCAAACAAATTTTCAATCCTCTATTTAGAGGAATTTGTCCCAAACTCAGGAGCATTTATTCCTAATTAAGATTATACCCATGTTTCCCCGAAAATAAGACAGGGTTTTATTTTATTTTGACCCCCAAAATAAGTGCTTGGCCTTATTTTCATAGAGGTCTTATTATTTTTGAGGTGTAGATGTGGTCACCTCATGGTAGCTGCTGTGTTACAATATTTTCAGGGAGGGCTTATTTTCAGGGGAGCGCTTATTTTAGCACATGCACTCAAAAGCCTGATTGGGCTTATTATCCAGGGAGGTCTTATTTTCAGGGAAACAGGGTATATGAATGTTCTTTTAATACTAAGTTGTGTAAAATATTTTTTCCTCATTCACATCATCTTATCATGTTTTCATATCAAAAATTCAAAGGAAACCTTTGTTAGTTAGTTAGTTTGTTTGGACATGTATAAGGGAGGACAATTAGATCAGGAACAGCAGTGAAAATGGAAGGGAGAGGGCCAAATCCATTGTTCTTAGGAGAGAAGATGGAGAGAAAGAATTCTGAAGGTTTCAGAATAGTCTTTCGGGCAGAAACGTCAGGAAGATGTGAAGCTGAATCCTGGGAAACTAGAAAGCATGATAAAGAAACTCAAAACAACTCCATTTTGGCTGGGTTATGTATAAGTACCAAGGAACCTTGACAGGCTTTCAAGATTCTGCTTCAATACTCTAACAAGACTGTTAGCAACTCCTGTTTCCTGACCTTGTTTATCTCCAACTGCTGACGTTAATCTTGAAAGCTTCACTATTCTCTCATCAGAGAGGCATCAGATTTCACTTGTAAAACTGGAATATGGCAACAGATCCTCAGGACACCCTGCTGTCTGCAAAATAAGTGACTGATACATTATCAAGCATCAAAAGCAGGTAGATTCAGACATGATGAGCCTACACAATACCATGATACAGCTACCATAGCATTTGGGGCAAGGCTTACCTCAGCCAGAAGCAAACCATACTCCTACATTGTGTGGTTCCATTCCCTTGAAAATTTACTGGTGAGACTGAAAGGGAAGGAATGATCAGGATCAATTCTTGACTTTACAATTCAGTGTGACTTGTTTATTATGGGTAGGCCAGCAGAATTTCCTACAGATCTGACCAAAATTGCCTGTTGAAAAAAGGAACAGCCAGATGGGTGCTTTCTCTCATCGATACAAATGATTCCACCTTAGATAAATATCAGAAATTCAAGCAAAGATCTCCATTTGATAACTTGGCAAGAAAAGCAACTCAAGGAACTAGAATCATGAGCCTGGAATGGACCTTGGAGGTCTTCTAATCCAACCCCTGACCAGGGCAGGAGATCTTATCCTCACTATCCCAGACAAATGGTTGCCCAATCTTTTTTTAAAAAAAATTTCTAGCAATAGAGTACTCCCAAATTCAGGAGGCAAACTGTTTCATTCATTTATTATTCTGTCAGCAAATTTCTCCTTGATTTCAGAGTGTATCTTTCTTAAATAAACTTCCACCCATTGCTTCTTGTCCTATATTCAGGTGCTTTGGAGAATAAATTAACCCCTTCTTGTCCGTGACAGCCCCTCACATCATGGATATCATGTCATCCATAAACCTTTTCTTCCTTAGGCTAGATATGCCTAGTTCTCTTAATCACTTTTCATATCATTTAGCCTCCAGACACCTTATCATCTTTGTTGCTCATCTGTGCATTTTTTTAAATGATCTTAAGAATCTGGAAATCCAAAACGAAAAGCCATGAACTTTAATGGCAGGTCCAATTCAATGATTAAGGAGGACCTGCTCTTTAGTTTTTCCATTAAAAGATTTCACAAGACTCAGCCCTTCTCCCTGTCCTGTTTAATATGTACATTATGGCAGCACTGAAGTGGCCACAGGTTTGCCAAATTTAAATCCCAAGGAAATGGGTGTTAGTTCTTACCTGATACGCTCATTTTCTGGTAGAGTAGAGGCAGCAGCCAGACTGGGTATGCTCCGTCCATTAACCAATCGGACTGAGTCTACACTTATGATGTCATTGGGCCCTTGGGGCTCCTTCCCAGTTTCAGATGAAGGAAAACTGTAGACTCAAGTGAGAATTGTGAGCAAAAAGTGAAAGTCCATAGTCACTGTAACTCTCTCCTCTGCACAAGGAATTCCCTCACTTGACCCATACCAGGGCAGGGCTGGCTGCTGTCTCTACTCTACCAGAAAACGAGCGTATCAGGTAAGAACCAACACCCATTTTCCTGTTATCATAGAGACAGCAGCCAGACTGGGACGTACCAAAGACTGGGCTTCCTACTAGGGTGGGAAATTGTAAAAAAAGGTCCGTTAGGGCACAAGCACTTGTTGTAGCACCCTGTGCCCAAAAGCCTCGTCAGCCTACACATACTTGTCCAACTTGTAATGATGTATGAAGACTGTGCGAGACGCCCAGTGGCCACCCGGCAGACTTCTTCCAAGGTGGCTTGAGTGGACCAAGCTGCAGATGTCTCAGCGCTACGTGTAGAGTGAGCTGTAACGTTTACAGGGACCTCTATGGATTGAAGTTCATAAGACAGTTTAATACAGGCTCTTATCCAGTGCCCCAGACTAGACGATGAAGCCTTGGTACCCAAGAAGGCCTGGTGAAAGGAGTGAAGAGAGCTTCCGAGTGGTGGAACGAGGCAGTACGGTCGATGTAGATCTTGAGGGCACGACGTATGTCAAGAGTGTGCCACTTGCGCTCCCTCTCGTGACGGGGAGATGGACAGAAATCAGGTAAAGTCAACTCCTGACCTCGGTAGAAACAGCTATTGACCTTCGGTATGAATGTCAGGTCCAGTCTTAAGACAACTCAGTCTGGATGGAACACGCACAAGTCATGACTGACTGAAAGAGCAGCCAAATCAGAAATACGTCTGGCTGAGGTTACAGCCACCAAAAACAGCGTTTTAAAGGACAACAGTTTCAAAGAAGTGGATCTTATAGGTTCAGAGAGTGCGGAGGTCAAAGCCTCTAGGACACGAGGAAAGTCCCAAGTCAGATATCTATGTATGGCAGGGGGACGCAGGTTGGACGCTCCACGGAGAAATCTCCTGATCAAGGGGTGAGAAGGCAGATGTTCGGATGCCAGGCCGTTCAGAACAGAGGCCAGAGCGGCCACCTGTCAGCGTAGCGTGTTAGGGGTAAGTCCCTGATCAAGCCCCCTCTGCAGGAAGTCCAATATCTGCGGAATGGATGCCGTAAGTGGGTCAACAGTCTGGTTGGAACACCACAGAGCAAAAGTCCGCCGGGATTTTTGGCATCATAAATGCGGTTAGTAGAGCTTCTGCGTGATGCCTGAATGGTAGCAATGATGTCGAGGGAGATGTTATCAGCTGTTAAATCTTGCCGCTCAATCGCCATGCAGTTAACAGTAGCCACTGAGGGTCGGGATGACAAACTGACCCTTAGTATAGAGACAGGAGAGACCGTGGAATGAGCCATGGGGTGGAGATTGACAGAGTCACTAGGTCGGCATACCAAGGCCAGCGTGGCCAATTTAGCGCTAGCAGTAATAGTTCTGCCTCCTGCTCCAGCATTTTTTGAATTATCCTCTGAATGAGGGGAAGGGGAGGAAATGCGTACAGGAGACCCCTGGGCCACTGGCATCTTAGAGCATCTACTCCTTCTGCCATGGGATCCATGAACCTCGAGTAATACCTGAGTACCTGGTTGTTGTCTGCGTCGCGAACAGGTCTAGGACTGGGAGGCTGAACCGTAGTGTCAGTCGATGGAAGAGGCTTGGATAGATGGTCCACTCCACCTGATCTATCATTGTCCGGGCCAGCCAGTCTACTTGGATGTTGGAGTCCCCTGAGATGTGTTCTGCCCTGAGAGATGACAGGTGAGATTCCGCCCACTGGCACAACAGGTTGGATTCCTGCATCAGGGATCAGGAACGAGTTCCCCCCTGTCTGTTTATGTGTGGCTTGGTAGTGATATTGTTCATGAGGACTAATATGTGACGGGCCTGAACTCTGTGGTGGAAGTGTCTGTTTTGGCTCTCGCTGAGGGACCACTGACCCTGAGCCACTAGATCCTGCATGTGTGCCCCCAACCTGTCAGACTTGCATCCGTCATAAGTGTGAGACGGCACAGCTCTCTGAACAAGGTCCCTTGCAAAATCGCCAGGGACTGCCACCATTTGAGAGAGTGTAATACCTGTCTGACAAGGGGGACCCTGAGAGGAGAGCTGCTCCTGTCGGCCTTTTGATGTAGAAGCATGAACTATTGAAGGCTCCTGCTGTGAAACCTGGCCCACAGGACAATCCCAAAGTAGGGTACCATCTTGCCCAAGACTTGGGAGAGAAGAAGAAGGGATGCCTTGCGTAGATGTAGCACCTTTCTGACAAGTTCCCTCAGACTGAGAGTGCGGTCGTTGGATAGGAACACCCACTCCGCGATGGTGTCTATCAAGACCCCAAGGTGGAGAAGGCAAGTGCTGGGAACGAGGTGACTTTTTTTGAGATTCACCCTGAACCCGTGATTCTGCAAGGTGTGAATGGTGAGGGCGAAATCTCTTTCTGCCTGAACCGGAGACCTGGACAACAAGAGGATGTCATGCAGGTAACAGAGAATCCGAACTGGGGATGACCTGATCTGTGCGGCTAGTGCTGCCAGTACCTTTGTGAATACCCTGAGGCAGAGGATAGACCGAACGGAAGAGCTCGGTACTGGAAGTGTCTCCCCCCATAGAAGAAGCGCAGATATTTTTGGTGGTCTATGAAGATGGGGATATGAGGGTAAGCTTCGGTCAAGTCTACCAACATGAGGAAGTCCCCTTTCCTGACCCCCTGTAGGATGGTGTGCAGAGAATGCATTTTGAACCACCGATAGACAATGTGACAGTTCAATGTTTTTAGATCTAAAATTGCTCTCCGTCCCCCGGAATTCTTCGGTACCACAAACAGGTGGGAACCCCTGCCCTTCCTGATGGGAGGAACCAGTTGGATGGCCCGGATCGCCAACAGGTGCTGAATGGCCTGTTCCATCAGTGCCCTCTTGCGAGGACACCAAGAGACCGGGCATGGCATGAAGTGTTCCTGGGGGATGGAGACGAATTCTAGCATGAGACCAAATTTGACAGTTTTGAGTACCCAATTTTCTGTTGTGGTCTCCTCCCAGTGGTGGGCAAAGAATGTCAGGCGTCCTCTGATCGGAAGAGAGTCCAGTTAGTCATTTCCTACATGAAAAATGGTGGTTGCCTCCTTCATGGTAAGATTTCTTGGAGGGGAAACGTTGTGTGTTTCTACTGGACCTGTCCTGGTGAGATCCCTGTCTGGGAGTGTAGGGTTGATGTTGTGGATGGGGGAAGGAAGGCCCTCCGTCCGCCGGTCGAAAGGACGACCTCCTATAGAAGGGAGCGGGCCGACTGTCCTGTTTCTTGTAGATGGATGAAAGGACTTTGCACTTGTCTTTAGATTCTGTGAGGTATGAGTCTAAGGGATTACCAAATAATTGGGTGCCACTGAATGGGGAGGCTGCTAGGCGCCACTTGGTATGGACATCCGCCTGCCATGGCTTGAGCCAAAGCAGATGCCTGGCCGTGATCGAAGAGGCCATGGCTTTAGAAGCGAATCTAGCAGCATTAAGGGAAGAATTCAACCACTGCCCTGATCTTGTTGAAACCCCTATGTGATCTAGGGTCAGTAGGAGCGATGTGCTCCTGAAGCTGTTCAATCCAAACCAAGGCCACCCTGGAGAAAAAGGAAGTGGCCGTAGAGGCCCTAAAAGCCCAGGCCCCAGCCTGATAGCTTTTGACTAAGGTTTGATCTGACCTTTTCTCCTCAGGCTTGAGAACCTCCTCACGGGCTCCAGAGACCATAGTAGGTGAAGACAGGGTTGCAACCAGTGCGTCCACTGGGGGAGTCTCGAAGAACTTGGTGAGGTCTGGTGCAATGTTGTAGAGACATTTGTCAAGGTTGGTCGGCTGTTGACCTGTGCCTGGAGACTCCCACTGCTTCTGGATGACATTCAGGAATATCTTGGGAACAGGGATAACCTCTTTTTCCACCGGATTCGGTGAATGGGCTACTGGGACCCTCAGTTGAAGCCAGTTCTGCCGGTTTATCCTGTGAAGTAGAAGCTGAAGCAGAAGATGGTAAGTTAGCAGCTTTAATGGCCTTAAGAAGAAGGAACATGAAACGATCAGTTTTGAATAATCCGGTAAAGGCAGGGGCATCTGGGGTGACCACCTCGTCATCAGACAAGTCTGAGTCCCGCAGGTTATCTTGTTCCCCGCCAACTGAGGTCTGAGAAATAGAGGCAGAGGGATCATGTTGCTGAGCCGCAGCAGAAGATTTATGCTTATGGCCATGTGATGGAGCAGGTTTGGGTTGCTGTTGTAGGTCACAGCCATGACCTGTTTAATGGTTTCAGCAATGATGGTTGCCATATCAGCAGGAAAGGTGTACATGGTGTGGGGTGCCCCAGAACCATGTGTAACCAGGAGGAAAGCCTGTTCAAAGGTGTGCTCCCTATTAAGAGGGACATCAAAGAAATTGCCTCTGTTGTCAGGTTCCATCGAAGATTAGAACTCCGAAGAAGACAATTCTCCTTCTGAATAGGCCGGGGGGGGGGGGGTCAGGACCCATGGGAGGCAAGACAGGTGGAGCTGGGGATGCAACCTGGTGATCCTCGGAGGGAGGGCTGGGCAGTTAGAGTATGTTGTTGTTTTAGGGCCCTCTGAAAATCTTTCTCAAGGGCCTTCTGCCTGAGCTCTTCTGCCCTTGTAGTCGCTTTAGAGACCTTGGAGTTTACTCCTGAGGAAGGGGCCTCTTTGGCTTGTCTCTTCCTGCTACTCTTTGCCTCTGATGGTCCTGCCTCCTCTAATCCTGCATTCGTATCCATAGCTGGATCAGCCATTTCCCCAAACATAAATCAACACCCAAATAAGATAGGCAATGGTGTCACCCGTTTGCTGGTCAGGCGCTTCTGATCTGGTCCACCTGGGGTGATCCTGCATTGCTGGGTACTCCAAACAGCTCCTGTAGAGATCGCGCCTTTTTCAAAGCATCCAAAATGGCCAACTTTTTTCTCTGAGGCTTTTCCGAGCCTCAAAATGGCCACCGTTATCTTCACGGGCTTTTCCGACTGCAAAATGGCCACCAATACGAAGTGTGGCCAGGCGATCTGCAGAATGGCCACCGGATTTGCCTGGAACCGCTGCATGCAAAACGGCCGGTCACGCGTCCCTCTGAGTGCCCAGAATCAAGGAGCGCCACGGGGAAACAGCTGTGGAACCGTAGCTCATGAGCTGGCCAATCTGATCGCAAGGCAGACTTCCTGAGTGAACCCGTGGCCGCAGGCAATCAGATGACTGAGGAGAGGCAGCCAGAGATCAGTTTCGAATTTCCCTCCATTTGTAGAATAAAGGTTTATTTAAGGAACCAATTTAAAGGAACAATAAATTTTTTTGGAAAAAATTCACCAATTAAAGATATAATTAAATAATTTGGAGGAGAGATCAATTCTCACAGCCAGTCCAGGTTGGACTGAGTCTGAAACTGGGGGGGGAGCCACAAGGGCCCGATTACATCATAAGTGTAGACTCAGTCCAATTGGTTAATGGACGGAGCATACCCAGTCTGGCTGCTGTCTCTACGATAACAGGAAAATAATGTGTCCCAGGTTTTGGATGCATTCCTTGAAACAAGTAAATTGAAAACAAATAAACAAGTAAATTAAAAAACAGTGGACTGATAAAAGGCAAGTATAAAAACCTTGACATACATTATATAGTCACCTCCAGAGTGGAAAAACACAAATGTAAAATGTAAAGATTGGGCAAAACAAAACAAAAATTTGGAATACCTTCTTTCAAGATGGCATGAATGAATTCTGTATACTTACTTCTCTATATATGAGATGATAGATGATAGATAGATAGATAGATAGATAGATAGATAGATAGATAGATAGATAGATAGATAGATAGGATAGATAGATGATAGATAGACAGACAGACAGACAGACAGACAGACAGATAGATAGGGATGGATGGATGGAACTATTTTTCTGCAGCAGACTAGCAGACAAGAATGTGTTCTTGAAACTTTTTCCAGGTGATATTACCTATTGTCCCATGGATAGTTCCAATATTAACTAGACAAACCTTACCCCATTGGGTCATCATTTCAAACATATTTCCTTACTGAGAAACAGAATAACCAAAGGTAGCCAAAAAGCAGTAAGAGGAAAACTGAGCAAAAGTAACTTCCAACTTCCTGCTGCCTTTCCCATTTCCTTGAAATAATCTGGCAGGGAGCATTAAAAATCTCTTTCTCTCCCTCCTTCCCCCTTTGCTTCCTTTTGCTTTCCATCAGGCAGGTAAGTGGGTGCTGCTGGGTGGGGAAGGAAGTCAGGGAATGCAAGACTGGCTAGGAAACTGTCACAGAACATTGAAATTTAAGATACAATCACAGCACGAGTTGAGCAGCGCAGCAGCTGCCAATAACACTGAAGAAGTCACAACTTCTCCAAATTTCATTCTGGGAATCATTGGTCCCAGCTTTTGGACACATTCTGTAAGTTAGCTCATTTCAGATATGTATCTTATATATATTATTCGTCAATGTTTTACTTTTTAATGGAAAGCATTATAGTGATTTGAAAGGGAGTAATCCATCCAGATTCTTCTCTGAATAAGTTTCAGAGCCTCTTTTTTTTATCATGGCCTCTATTGTCTGAACATCATATCATGATCAGATTACATTACATTTATTGTTAGTATTATGAAACTAAAATAGCACATTTAAGGCCACTGAAATTTATATAAAATTCTAGCAAGTAGAAGCTTCACTAAAATAGCAGCATTTTGTTAAGCAATTCTCCAAGAATAAATTAAGATGTTTTAAAAGTCAAACAATCTAAGTACTGGAGTTCTTCTCTTTTACCCTTGTATGACGCAGGTTATAAAATAACCAGGTTCTATTTTGCTTTTGAAGCCTCTATTCTATTGATGAACGATAAATTTTGATTCTTAGCATCAGCACAAAAACAGAAAAAAAAACCTCAATGTATATCTGAAGTGTAACTGGATTATATTTGACATTAAATAATAGCTTTTCCCCTAACCTCAGCAAGAGTACTGATAAACTAACTTTATAAGCATATGTGCCAGCTCCTAAGTTACTACTATATATACCTAAATAATATTTTCACTTTCTTCTACAGTAATGAGATCTTCAGTAATCAGATCCAATCCTGGACACTAAAAACTAAAAGAAGCATTCAGACAAACAGTTCAAAATGACAACAATGATTATGGGACTAGAAACTTAAACTCTATAAAGAAGTGTTTGAGGGAAATATGAAAAGAATCCTAAAAAACTCAATGTATCTTCAAATGCAATTAAACCTTAATTTAATATACCAATTGGGGGAGTAGAAGTTGTGTTAGAAGAAGCCTGAGGAAGCTTCTTGGGTGAGAAGTGAACATCTTCAAAGAAAAATCAGAAAGTCCAATTGCTTCTTGAAAAAGTATCAGTGGGTCCCTACTGTTTATTAAATAGAGAACACAATTTTGTGGTAATTCATGTCATTTGTGTGATTAAGTCTTTAACCAAGTAACAGTAAACTGATCCATTGCATGTTGATCGAGGTCAGTAAATCAAGATTTACTATTCCTGAAAGAATGCCACCGAAAATAAGGCTAAGATATGTTATTTGTTATCTCCAAGTGCAGAAGATAGAAGAAATTTAAAATTGTAAGGAGGCTGATTCTGACTGAATGCTAGAAAAATATTTTGAACAGTAGAAGTTGTTCATCGGTGGAACTAATTACCCAAAGAGGTGGTGACCTTTCCCTCACTGGATATATTTAAGTGAGGCAAGGCAACCACCTGTCAGGTAGGCTTTAATTTTACTAAATCTATTCCTGCCCTGAGCTGGAGTTTAGATCTGATAGCCTAAATGGGCCTTAGTATGATTCTATCTGCTGCAGTAGATACCTCAATCTTAAATCTTAAAATTTAATTCCAAGGCTGAGCCATATTAATGAATGCAAAATAATTCGAGTTTTGTTTTACTGTCACTAGGTTTCAAACATCTAACCTAATCACAGTTTTGCATCCTCCCTAGGAAATGTTATATATGACAGTACATGCACTTGGTTCTTTTTAAAAGATTCCTGTGGAAGTCAGTGCCCATGTTAGCTACCACTGTGTCCATTGTAGGTAAAGTAGTGAGCTACTCAGATGTTCCAGTATTTTAACTTGCAAAAGTCTGACTGATTGGAGTCCTTTGACAAACTATGGGGGCAGGGAGGATGGAGAATTCAAGCTCTACAGTACAGAATAAGTGCTGGCTTTTTAGATTAACAAACAGATGCACAAAGCAATCAGGTATAGCCATAGGGGAAATCCTTATTGCCCCCTGGAAGACCTGCTTACTATAACAGATGGAATGTAAACATGGGCTTTTTAATAAGGATGCCACCATTTTGTCAGTGTCCCAAGGCAGATGGAAATAACAGGCAACAGAAAACATCCCCACAAAATGCTAACACTATCTATTCTCTGTCATGGGGCCTACATTTCTAGAACAATTTGTGTTATTGTACCTCATCTTTTACGTATGTCTTTCCAACAATAATTGTTTTTCTCTCTTTTTTAATTGCATAGCTACAATTATATACAAATGTATAGAGGAGAGTAAGATGGAATATTCAAAGACTTCCGCTTCAAAATAATAAAATACATAGAAGGGATAATATTTTTCCTGTATGCACAGAACAATATGTCATATTGTTTAAATAATCATGAGGTCATATTCATGTAATATTTAAGAGGTGAAAACCCAACTGTAATCATGTTAATGCTTTAAAAGAATTTTGTAAACAGCCATTTAATTAGCCAAACCAAGAAGGAGAATTCAGCTGAGCTTAAACTCAAACTTGATCAGCTGCTTATTGACAGTGTTTTCATGCATGAAGATTCTGGTGGAAGAGGCAACATGGAGATTACTTACTGCAGAAACAATCAAAGCAAATAATAGTTCTAGCTATTGAACTTTTAATCGGCTTTTTGTACAACTTTTATACAACTTTTATGGTGTATGACTTGTGAGGCAGGTTGTTTTAATTGCTATTACTTTCAGAATTATATATGAAAGGACTGAGCAGCTATACCTTCTACACAGAGGTGGGCTGCACATGCATGTTAACAACCGGTTCTCCGGAAATGTGTGCATGCACGCAGGCTTCGTTCACGTATGCGCCTTCCCCACTTTCATGCGGCTTCAAACACAAAGCAAATCTTTTCAGGCAGCCGCGTTGAGTATAACAGGTGAAGTGTGGCAATCAACCTGGCTTTGTGGGAGGGGAAGGAAGCCAGAGAGTGGGATAAATAGGAGACGCAGGGCGGGGGCTGGCCCAGCCAATGGTTGGAACTACCGGTTCACCCGAACCAGTCCGAACCGACAGCAGCCCACCTACAAACCCTGTTTCTCCGCTTCTCTTTCCCATAGAAAAATCAAATCTAGTCTCATTTGTTCATGTTTTAATCATCTGTGGGTTGAATTACAGTAATAAGTTATACATAAAGATGGAATTACAGAATGCCATGATCAGGTATTTATCAGGATTTCCCATAGCCTTCAAATTCTGTTATACCTTCATTAGCTACTCACTTGTTTCAAGGATCAATTCAAGTGGTAACTCTAGCCTCTGAAATCATAATAAGTCTTAAAATAAATACCTGAAATAAATATTCAAGGAAGCACTTCTCATGAATCAAAGTAACTTTTTTTTATAAAATATTTTCTCAAAAGTCTTGCTTTCTCAACATCAGCAGAACACATGAGAACAGAAAAGTTATGGCTCTTAAATTAAGGAACAGCCTTCCAATGAAGCTTCATTAAGCATTCATTTTGCATATTATTAGATTTCACAGATGGATTTGTTCTGGCAAGCAATTTTTATTTATCACCCAAATATATATTTTTGTTACTTATATCATATATGTACATGCACAAACATATTTCTGAAAGCTCCCGTAACATTTTAAATGTTTCCTCATCCAATTATACATATTATGTATGAATAATTTAATCCTGTTGCCCTACAACTATGAAATTAGACCATACTAGAGATACTATCTAAACGCAGGTCTTTCAAGTCAAACTTTCTAACGTGCTGACTCTCAAATTAAATGTAAAAACCTGACTAAATATAGCATGAAGATGTTATTGAAATCAGTACTAGCCTTTTTCCATTGCCAGTGATCATAAATTAAGAGGAAAAAGTTCAAAACTGAAATCTGTACCTTTAAGACACAAAACTAATGACTCTGCTACAAAACTGTTGTCAAAAATGATGGTTTGCATTCATCACTCCATCAGGTTTGTTCAGTGCTCCAAGACACTCTTCAGAGTGCAACACTGATCTCACTACTAGTGTGATTTTTGGGTGCCTATTTGCAGATACAGCGGAGTTATCAATTCAAACAGACACACAATCCAGGTCCAATGTCACTTCTCCTCATTATGTTAATAGTTAATACATGCAAATGAAAACACTCTAGCAATTTGATTTCTTTGAAGATAGTTTGCATATTGTCTTAGCCATAATGACTGTACACTTCTCTCAGCCTCGATTTATGCAAGGCTAGTTTAGTTCATTTTTATCAGCTCAAGTTCATTTTGGCTGCTGGTGGAATGTGTGTGTGTGCGTGTGTGTGTGTGTGTTTTTATACCTTTCACCTAATTATCATTCAGGTACTATAAGAAGATTTTTCGTGCTATTGGTGTTTTTCTTAATTAAGAAACAAATGAATTCTTCCTTGCAAAAAAAAAGAGAGAGAGAGAGATTGAACAACAGAATAAGATGCCAGAGGCTGATGTTCCTCTTCTTAATTGGAGCTGTTCTATTGTTAGATGTCTGTTGTGAAAGGGCAGAAATGTCACGAGTTTACCACATACAGTATATAAATAACGGCTATAACCAGCAGTGTTAAATTTAGGAACAAAACATGAAATAATTTATTTATGCACACCCTATCTTGTCTTCCTCCTCCGTTGCTTTATGTATCTTGAAAGAGTCAGTGTTACTGTATGTCATCTGCTGAACAAGCCATCCTTAGATCTGTCAAGCCACGTCTCCAACTTTTTAGGGAAAGGTTTTGGAAGAAGTGGTTAGGGCTCAGTTGCAGAAGATCTTCAAAGAAACTGATTATCTGAATCTTACTGAATTGTCAAGATTTATCCAAATCTGAGGCGGGAGGGAGACCAATTAGGTAACTTTATCACTGTAAGAGTTTTGACAGAAGTGAGATGTGAACTTATGGGCAAACCTTGTTTTGCAAGTAACTGATGCCTTGTTGGTGGTAGGTTATTTATTTGGCTGATAAAATGTGTGTCAGGCCTGCAGCCATATTCCTCTTGGATGTTTGGCCTGCCACACTTTCTATTATTCTGCCTTTTCTGTTGTGGGAAAATGGGAGGGGGGATTGTACAGAGTTAGATGCTATGTAGCAAAAACAAAATTCCTTCTAGATAGCCAAGGTCATCCTTTGTCTCTGCACCTTTGCACCTAACCGGAACTGGATGGGTGGAACTGCCTGCATGGCGGTGGAAGATTGGACCATGTGATGGGCTGGTGGGTGTAAGGCAACATCTTGAACTTTCAGCTGGGTGGGGAAAATGGGGAAGCTTTCAGATTTGGGTTTTCCCAGATGTGCCAACATAGCTCTCTTAATAAATTGGAACGTTGAGCAATACTTTGCCTTGGACTCTAATTTTGGATGCTATTTGGAACCCTGACAATGTGTTTTTCACCCATGATTTGCATGTTAGTTGCTTCTTGTGTGATCACCAATCTTGAGAGCTATGTGTTGGAATGGCTCATCAGAAGAGGTTTGATTTTTTTCCCCTGATCATTGAACTGTAATTGATTTTGGGTTATTTACATTTTTAAGGATATCACTCTTCTTTGTCTAGGTGTTGATTGATTATTGTGTGTTGAAACAGGGAAATGTTGCAATGTAATATTACAATCCTGAGCGACACATGTTCATCACCCACATATCTGGTTCTTGTCATTTTCATTTCCTGACCCAGTGTGTCTGAGACACTGTCACACTTTCAGAGGTAAACAGCTTAATACGAGATCTGGTGGTTACCAAGACAAGAAACAGATGATAACTGACTCTTTTTGCACAAAAGAGAATTTCTTCTAGCAGACTCTATTACATTGGTAGGAGCAGGACATGTAAAAATTTGAACAATGATTTCATTATGAATAGAACTCATGTGTGATACACAATAATCATTGAAAATGTGTCATAGCTTTTCTATAATAAATTTTATTCATCAGAGGTTCTGAGCTTATTTATGCTTATTTATCTGTTGGGAGAAGCCTGACAAGATCAGAAATTGTACGGGTCACAGATCTAGTGGTTACCAAGGCCAAGGTACCTACAATGGGAGTTAGATACCAATAGCACTTATATACCGCTTCACAGTACTTTATAGCCCTCTCTAAGCGGTTTACAGAGTCAGCATATTGCCCCCAACAAGCTGGGTCTTCATTTTACCAATCTCAGAAGGATGGAAAGGTGAGTCAACCTTGAGCCTGGTGAGATTCGAACTGCTGGCAATCAGCAGTCAGCAGAAGTAGCCTGCAGTACTGCATTCTAACCACCGCACCATTTTTTGCTCAATTTTGCCCCCCCCCCAGCCCCCAAGGCACTCTATAAGCCTCCTAAAGGCTATTCATGCCCTTTTGGGGGGGGGGAACGGGCCATTTTTGGAAGGTTTGCAGAGTGCAAACACTTTTTTTTTAATTTGCCTCTTCAAAACCTTGGTGCATCTTATACTCTGAAAAATACGGCAATCTACAGGCTACCTGCTAACAGGTAAAAGTTAATTCAGTAAAATATAGGCAAACTAATGAGTTTCAGGATATAATTGAAAATGCTGATTGTTATCTAAAATTCATGAACTGGGTTATGTTTACAACTAGAATACTATGTTCCAAGTAAGTTTTGCCAGTTTTACATGTTTCCATAAAGATGTATTCCCAACTTCCTAGGAAACAGGAAGACTACTTTATTTATAATTTTCCCCTTAATGGAAAGATGTATCCTCCTTAATATTGTGAACAAAACCAAATACCATTCATTCTTACCAGTTTCAATCTTGATGGGAGGAGGGGTGATGGTACGCTATCATATCAGTTTATACTTACTTTTGTGCTGTCATGATTTTAGACTTACTTTATACATGTAAGATACATAAATTGTGTCAATCAATCAATCAATCAATCAATCAATGGAACTAATATATAAGAAAACACCATGATTTTGTCCCTATCCATGATATTCATGTAAGCATGCAACTAGAACAGGATTCTGATTTCTTAATATTATTTTTTTCTAAACAAATAATGATTTTAATTACCTAAATTAACAATGAGGTTAATGCTGTTAACACTTTATACTCCATGCCATTCACACCATGAGGTGCATACACTTTACAATAAACTCATTTTAATAATGAAATAATAAAACCACAGAGCTATTTTTAAATGCTAACTTCATTTAGTAGACTATACTTTGATTTTGGATGTTATCACACAGTGTTTTACTTTGTCCTACTCCATAGCATTACTGTGACTGCCATCGACCACAGTAGATAAATACAGAGCAAAATGCCATTAATCCACTGGATGAACTACACAAGCTATTAGTGAGGAAAAGAAGAGCATTGAATAGATTCTATTTAAAAGTTACATAACTTTTTTTATTATATGACTTCAAGTAGTCTGATACCACCTGAAGTTCTATCTTAGTATGCAACCAAACTGAAATTACATAACTAAAAGAGAACTCAGTTGTAGATCAACTGCTTCACAATATAGGATATCCACTATTACAGCATTCATTATCTGTTTAATAAAGTAAAAATCACAAAGAATAACAGAATTACAGAATAGCAGAGTTGGAAGGGACCTTGAAAATCTTCTAGTTCAACTCCGTGCTAAGGCAAGAAACAGATGTACCATTTCAGATAAATGTCTGTCCAATCTCTTCTTAAAAACCTCCAGTGTTGGAGCACCTCTATCTTCTGGAGATAAGTCATTCTACCGATTAATTGTTCTTCATAAGCAATTTCTCTTTAGTTCTAGGTTTCACCACTTTCTAAGATTGCTGAACAGCTCTTAATCATTTTTTTTCCGGTAATATATACATACAATACATTATATTGCAATAAAAATAAATTATTTTCTACACAAAGATTTTCTATTTTCTAAAAAGATGTATATATGTCTATTCATGCATACATTCATGCTCATTTAAGACGAAAAACATTTTAAAAAGCGTAAATAAAAGGATAAATACATTCCAATATATGCATTAACCTGGAAAATGAGAAAGTGATTCTCTTCCAAATTCAGAGCATATGATAATCTTCAGTATCCCTGGAATATCCATTTCCAAGTGCTTTAGTAGAGGCAATGCTTTGACTACTTATTATCAGACCTATTTCACATTTTACAAAAAATTGTTATACAAACGAAGAACCTATACAGAGTGCATTCATGTCCAAGGGCTTCTCATTAATGGTATATCTTAAATAAAATATATTAGTTCAATGTTATTAACATGGAAATATTATGTATTTATTCTAAGGAAAACTATTTAAAATTTCTATATATTTTTGCTGATACACTGGCCTGAGACTGTCTTCAAACATGCATTATAAACTACTGTTTTAAAACATACCCCTTGACAAATTCTCATCAACCCCATTTTGTTATGGTTTTTACAGAACTCTCTTATTCTCAAACCCACCGTAAATTGAAAAGGCACGTGTAACTAAAAGTTCTGCAGATTGCTTCCCTTTTTATTTGCTACTTATTCCTGCCTTCACTTCTCTTTATTTATTTTCTCTGACATTAATGTATGCAGCATTTTAAAAGTAAGGAATTGACAATTAGGGGCATGCATAAACGCACCAGCGTGTCTAACGTCCCTGCCTACTGTCCCCATTTATTTATATCCATTTCCTGTGTTCTTATTCATGTTTATTTTTATTCCTGTACACAAGTGGCTAGCTAACTAGCTAACTAACTAGCTAACTAGCTAACTTAATTAATTAATTAATTTTCATCTCATACAGTACCACTGTAGCAGCATACATTCTGGGAACTATTCTGTAAATATATTATCAGTACAAACTTATAGAAAAAGTTAGGCTTCAGTCTTTATTTAAAGTCTTTACTTTAATGAATAATTCTTGTTATATTTGAGAGGTGTTACACAATCAGAATTGCCAACTAATGACTCAATGGCAATATTCCCATTAATTTTAATGGATCTGGACAGCACCCAGTAGTAATTAGCCACTAACGTGACAGAAGGAAGAAAACAATTATATGAAAGTGAAGTGGGGAGCTGTCATTTAAGGACTGTAGTGTGTGGAAGGGGGAGTATAATCCATAACTGAAAGTTTACACATATATCGCATGAAAACACATACACTGCTAAATTATACTGACTGCCAGTTTCTGGAAAAAGAAAGGTTATATCCATAAACTTTCTCTTTGCCGACACTGAAATGTGAAATGCAGCTTCCTGTTTAAGAAGAACACTATGCAATAGTCAACATCAAGTTGCAAATACCCAAATTCAGGGTATGTTTTCTCGAATGTTATTTGAAAAGAGACTTGATGGAGATGTGAGAAAAATAATTTCCCATCAGTTTCTTTCCTGTAAATCTGCATCTGTTTGCATTCCCATTTCCTTTCTGTTATGCACTCATATTTAGTGTATTCAAATATACTGCTTATATTTAATTTCTAACATGACACTATCTAACACTTTCTCAAATATTATCTACCTTTAAAACGACAAATCATGTTAGCAGAAATTAAAGGTAACATTTCCCATTAACTTCCTCCCTTATTAATTCTGTAGACATCCATGTAGTTGCCTTAAGTTAACACCAGCATAAAGTATCAAGAGAATGGAGTCCAATATATCAGTTTTTCTGTAATTAATTACACATAGCTGTAATTACTGTTTGCCAATGGAACCATACTGTGGTAGCCTACCCATGATAAAAACAAACCTGATTTAGTTTTGCAACCACTGGATTTTCTCTGTTGCACTTTCTGTTTCACAACTCTCCTCCCAAGTCAGTCTCTGACCTCCTCTCTGGTGTCTCTGCCAAATTCTTGGCACTGAAAGTGAGGGGGAAGAGACCATACCATAAGCGTGTTGATAATGAGGAGACAGAAATAACAAACCAGCTGGATTGCCCTAATAAAGTATGTCTGGGATTTAGAGACACAACAACTCACTGCTCATGAATCTGTACTTTGCTTTTAACCCTGTGGATTCCCTTTTCAACCTCTTCTATGATCTCTGTAAACTTTGAATAAATACTTCATTTATTGACTTAGGCATTTAAAAACAGCATTCTCTACTGAATGTCATGCAAACTCAGGCAAAATGAACTAGTGATCAGAAAACAAGCAAACAATGGATACGTAGAACTGAATAGGAATAATCTTGTTAATGGGTTGCAGTAAAAAAAAACCCAGCATTTTGGCATCTTAAAGTCAGTCATTTTTCTTTTCTTTTTTCATGTTTCATTTGTTTTTTTTATATTACTTTCCATTTCCATCAAACTGTGTGTGATCTGGGTACAGTTATTTGAACAGTCATAATTCACATTTGTTGTTATATTCATCACAATAATATTAATAGTATAACTATATAGTAATATAATTACAATAATAAAGTCAGTCATTTTTCTAAGGCATAGATTTTACTGGAAAAACTGCACTTTCTTCTAATCCTCTCATTATTTAACCATCCATAATGTAATAATAATTCTAGTCTACAAAGGCCTTTACATATAAGAAAACCTTCCATATATCTACCATATTATTTTCATTGACCAGTGGCAGAACAAAAGGCGAAATTCTCTTTTCCCTAAAGCCTTGTGTGTCCATCAACATTTCTCTGCCAATGGCAAGGATTATCTTTGAAGCAATATGGAAAATGTTAAGGTTGTAGAGAAAGGAACCCCCTCCCCCCCAGTTCAAGAGTGCTTAGTCCAGACAGTTCTCAAAGATTGATATTGATGATGGGAACAAATGTTGAGTACAAGTCTTAGACTGAGTTCATATATCAAGATAAACAATGTTTTCACTTTTGATAATCCTGAACTGAAATATCAACAATGCACAAGCATTTTTCTTTTCCTTTATTCTGCTTGAAGACTCTTAGGCCTCATTAAGATCAATTAATGAAGCTTTTGTTTCTTTAAATTAACATGTTTCAAATAGTTAGAAATTGAAACTGACAAGAAAAATGGATTCTGGCTAATGTAAATGCAAATATTTTCCAAGGGTATCCTGTTAACATTCTTGATGCAGTCAAGGAATTTAGGAATCAGTGTGCCATTATAATAGGTCACTAGCTTACCTAATCATACACAGACAATTTCATCCATAAACTTCTGTGCTACTGTAGAATGTGATCCTGATGATGCAAAATACTGGAGAAAATATCTATGAAAATAATAAGATATATTTAATATATCTACTATAGGTCACAACGGAGCAAAAGGGAGCAGAAAAAAATATTTAATTGCTTTATCTAAATGTTAAAAGAGAACTAGATCTATTTATGATGGTTTCTCACAACATTCTGATCATCTAATGGAACTGGTGGAAGTATTAACCATTGGAAGAGAATATGAAATAGACATGAAATGGATGTGTAATCAAAACGAAAACTCATATTATTTGAGTCATTTCCAGTGAATGAAATCACATAACACAAACTACATGACATGCATTTTGACCAAAATTATGTTATGTGTTAATTGCTTGTTCTAAGTTGCACATAACTCACTATTGTAATAAACACATTAATTTTTGAAAATACTTTTTACAAGTATTATCTTCGATAAGTATTGTACATCTAGTATTGGAGTTTTCCCCCAGAATAAATGTACTTGCTGAGAGTTTATTCCTTGAAGCCATAAGCAATGACTTCTGAGAAGATGGAATGATCCTTATTCTATATAGAAATTATTCTCAAACTGCCCTTAGGAAAAGCACCTGATAATTATTTTTGCTCATCTTAGGGCCTAAGACCCACTTATTCACTGGAAATGCCTAAGTACTGGTATGAAGAAACTCTCCAAAAACACGACAGATATCTGATCCTTTCCCTTTGTTCCTCAGAATAAAAATCATCCGATGACCTATATAGATTTTTTTCTGTTAGAAAATCTTGATTTTTTTTTTCCAGCTCAATCTGTTCTTGGACATTGCTGCAGAGTCCATGCAGTTTTCTTGCCAAGGTTTTTCAGAAGTGGTTTGTTATTCCCACCTTCCTAAGGTTGACAGTGACTGTTCAAGGTCACCCAACTGGATTTATGCATAAAATGAGACTAGATCTCACTGTCTCCTGGTTTCTAGCCTAGTCTCTAGCCACTTCCCCAAATTTATTTCTAAAAAATCTTGTCCCTGGGGTAAATGAATTTTGAGGATGTATGAATATTCCTTCCAAATTATTTACCTGTCTTCTCATTCGGTTCCACTACATAGCTCACCATTTAAAATAAACTAATCTCAAAACCAAATTGTTTAGCAGTTAAGCTATCAGACTAAACTGGGAGAGTGTGAGTTCTAGAATTGCTTTTAGCACAAGCCCTGCTGCATAACTTTGGGACAGTTACTCTCTCTCAACTCTAAGAAGAAAGCTACAGCAAACCACTTCAGAAAATATTGCCAAGAGATTGCATGGACTTATCGAGGCCAGATGTCCAGGTTGAGTCAAAGATACAAAAAAAAAAAATTCTTAAAGAAGTCAATTGAACACCTATTAAACCAACCTCCATTCCTATCCCTGAGCCGACCATCACAGGGATGTGGACTAATTTAATCCCAAGGCACATTCCTGGAAAAAAAATTCTGATAACCAGAAATATTCATTCTTTCTTATAGCAAAATAAAATGGAATTCCTGAGGGGAAAAAAATCTGCACAGCTAATTAATAGGTCAGTTTGGGCTATGACAGTGTTCTGGTGTCTATTTGAGAAGAATGTATGTTTGATCGTAGAATCTCTCAAAACGGGTTCTTCTAGAAGCCATATTCTAGGCAGCCTTCTCAATGACACTAAGATAAGGGACAATACTGACAATATCTTGTAAGCATGAGAGATCTTTTTTTTAAAAAAGGAAAGGAATTGCTATACCAAAAGGAATCCTTGATTGGTGAGGTTTAATGAAATTAAATCCTATTTTCTCTGGTCAATCCTATGTAAATTTAGTGTAGGTGGTGTGATATGAAAGCACAGATAGGTATGTGAGTAACTTCTACCTACACCCTACCTGGGTATTACCCAGAGGTGGCATTCAGCCAGTTCTCTCCAGTTTGGGCAAATCAGTAGTGGTGGCGGCAGGAGGCTCCACCCATCTGCCTGATGTAATGTGTGAGCACTGCGCATGCACAAAAGGCAGACACTCACATTTACAAACTGGTAGAGAAGGTAAGTGAATCCCACCGCTGGTATTAACCTACTTATACTAAAATATTTAATTGAATACACACATTCCCAAGGTATATACTTCATATCAAAGCCAGGCCAGGGGGCCTGAGTTAACTCAATGCACACTGAAGTGGACCCCTATTATCTCTTTAATTAACCATTACTGTCCATCTATAATGTTATTTCCACCAAGTCCTGAAACGAGAAATATGATTGCTATTGGCACGTAAATTGTGTAAACCTCGCACAGAAGACTCTACTGGCAGGCAGGCAGGATCAAATTACATTTCTGATTGTGCATATTGCAAGCTTACAAAGGAACACTCTGTTAACGAGGGAAAAACAAGAAAGAGCACTTTATACGCAAAGATTTTTATTCAAAACATTCCCAACCACACTTAAGTACATCATTAACACTTCTTGCCCCTCTAGGCAAATAGCATCACGGTTGGGGACCACAACACAAACAGCAATGGCACCTTTAGCCTATTCCGTGTTTGAACTGGAGCTTCAAAGAATGAACACTATAGAAATCAGAAGGGATGGGAGAATATTATGCTACTATGCGTAACCATTGAGACTTTTTCGTACATTTCCCCTGTGACCCATTTCTATAATATGACTGATGACATGTTTGACATCCCTCCCTGGAATTTTGAGAGTATTATATGGTTATTTTACGAAATGGTTGCCATGATGAGTACAGCCAGTAATAAAATGCCTATTTACTACAAAGAATGATTACTGCATTGCAGTTCATCACACACACACACACACACACACACACACAGACACACACAATCAGAGCAACATAGGAACAAATGCTAAGAATCAAATCCAGAGAAGCAGGACCTGACTAGACAGAATCCAAGATGCAAACTGCAGAGAGGCTTCAGAGATAGTCCAACATATAGCGATAGGAACAGGCATATATTAAACAGCACAACCAAGTAGCTGGCATTGCCTAGAAACACCAACTGAATTCAAGATTGGCTGGACTTAGATCTCTTGTGGGACGAAGGGACTTGAGACTGATGACATGTTTGACATCCCTCCCTCAGGCTCAATCTGGTCATCTCCTATACATGTTTACACCCTTAGAATGGAGAGAACCATTCCTTCAGGATGCACAAATGATATGGGTACTCTTTCCAATAGTTTTTTTAAAATAGTACTTTGTATATTTTAATGCATCTTGGTATATTCTGTTTATACTATTATATTATGCTAACCGGGCATTATATTTTGAATAAAACTATTTGGCTTTCAATTACTTTCATATTACTTTAATTTTTATTACTAGTAATGTTTTATTAGAGGCACATCACACAAATACAGCAATAAAAAAGAATGTCTACGGACATTCTCATCATCCAAGTCATGGTTGTCCCAAAGATGCTTTTCCAAAAGGCAACTGAACTTTCTTGGGGTTTTTTTCCTTGAAAATATCTTGGATGAGAAGCAAAATGTTTACAAGAAAGAAAACCAAGGAATTCTCATTGCCTTTTGGAAAAGCACCTTTGGCACAATACAAAAGAATGTTACTTCCAGAATATATAGTACTGTCAATGGGATAAATGAAAAAAAGAGATAAGGTAGGGTGAAAGGTGGAGAGGTAACAAGGATATTGGAACGAGCCAAGCAAAATGGACATGCTATTGATTTTGGAAGTTACTGCGGGCCTTGAGATACTGAGCTATTGAGAGTACATTGTATATAATTTGTAAGATGTTCCTATTTTTCCTAGCATATAAGTACAATATATAAATTATGTTCAGAATTTGAAACTACATTGTCTGCATGTTAATATATTATTTGACTTAGCTATGATTCCTCCTGTATTTCTAGTGAACTATACAATGTGGAGTTGGTATTATAGACAGAATGAATGGCTCATGATTTGCTAGTACGTTAGTTGCTATGGCTAAATGGTACTTACTGTATTTGGTGACGACTGTGACATGTACAGGCTTCAGAAATTTTTGTCTTATTTTGTTTGATAGCATATTTTTTAAAAAACAAGCATTTACAAATGTTCTTCCTCCTGCGGAGCTCAAACTCATCAATGTTCTTCCTCCTGCGGAGCTCAAACTCATCTTTGGCTTCCTAAACCAAGTCTTACAATGAGCTTGTGAAAGTTCTGCTGTCAATGTTTCTTTGCGCAGAAATTCTTGTCCCGGTATAGTCTTGAGCACTTTTTCCTAGGAATGTTTTGTGCAGGTTGCAATCTATGAGGATTTTGCCCTACGTACTATATTCTTCTTGTACAGTCATTCATTCATTTGGTATGGCTACCCATCCCAACAGTGTGTTACGTTTTCAGAATAATGATTGAGAACAGTAGCCAGACATCTGCTTGGAGTGCTGCCTTAGTACTGAAATTAGTGGGGCCATTCATGACAATGTCATTGAGAATGAACCAATGGAATGCTATGCCATAGCCTAGCAAGTTATGCATTGATACAAAGATAAGGGTTGGAGATGTGTCCTTCTCTTTTGACTTCTTGTTCCCATGTGAGGGATCAGCACATAACTAATTGATGGATATTCTTTATATTTCCAAGAACACTAGAAACATGTCTATAATTTTTCATTACTGCATGATCTGGTAATGTTATTTCTCTTCCCCTCTTAGACTGAGAACATGGCAGGTCTTCTGTTTTCATCAGGATCTTTATAGCTTTGTCATAATATGATTCTGGGACCACTTCGCAATCCATTTCACAAAAATTGAAATGTGATTCATGGGTAAACAGTACATATTTTTCCTAACTCCAAATTTCATTGACTGAGAAGCTGAAAGAAGGCATCATCATTTGCTCTATTATATTTTTGATCCTTGTGCCAATCCTATCACATCTTCATGACTACCGCTTTTAAAAGTTAATTTATTGGAAATCAATAGGCTTCGCTTACACTCATGTTTTATTTCACTCCTACCGGCAAAAAGATTTTTATGGCTTTAAAAAATGTACTTTCATGCATTTCATGTATGCTTCATTTTCCCCCTACTATTAGTTTTAATAGTAATATACATTCTAAACCAATACCAGACAAGATAATACTGGAAATAATTTAAAGATATAAATTTCCTAATAAACTGGAAATAACAATATTTCAATAATATATTTGCTTTTCAGGCTATTTTTTTTAACAAAATCTGTCTGGGTTTTTTTTTAAATGACAAGATTTTAAACATTATTAGATTTTAAAACATTTGATGTGTGTGAAATATAAGGTTTCTGGAATAGCAGCCAGCTCAGAATATAAAATTTACATCAGCCAAGGACAGATAAACCTCTTTTTGAAAAACGGGGTCTAAATTAGTCTGATACTGAAATATGAACAAACAAAAATCCATACCTTTAGTGGGCAAAAGAGGTGTTGGAACTGCAGGATTATCTCTGAAGAAAGTCAGAGGCATTTATTTATTATCTCAAGATAAGATTTTCTAATCTTCATTGAAATACTTCCATAGATATTTTAGGGTGGGAAAGCAAACTTGTTGTTGGAGGTTCATTAGCTGAACATTACACTTACACACATACGTGTGTGTGTGTGCGTGTGTGTGTGTATATATGTATGTATGTGTGTATACATACATACATACATACATACATACATACATACATACATACATATATATATAAAAAGTCCTTGGTTAAGAACACTCCAGTTTAAACCTAGTTTAAACCTAGTTAAGAAGAGAACCTATTGCAACAATATTCAAGTTAAACACACAATGATTCAAGTTAAAAACACAACAGTTCAAGTTCATTACACGATACTATTATACAATGATACTGTTCTGGCTTACATACAAATTCATTTAAGGACAGATCTTAAAGTTTCAGAAACGAAACTTGTTCTTAAAACTGAGAACTACCTGCATAATCCTTTACTCAATAATTGACAAAGAGTGTGCAGAAATACTTCCCATTAGCTGTAAAATAAGTAGAATTCTGCAATGTTGACATGCACGCCTTACATACAATTTCCCCCAGCAATTAAAGCATTATAATCAAATCTATTTCTGAACTTATGTTCTAGAGTAGCAGTGATTACCACTTTCCCATTCTGTTCCTTTTTAATTTATTCTGGTACTATAATCTAGCACTAAGTGAATGACTTATATTACTTATACGTATGGTAAGTATCTCAGGCTACAGCATGATGCCAATATACCTAAAGCAATCCGTCCAGAGACCTCACCAGGCTCCTTGCTCAAATGTTCACTGCTTTGTTTGGAACTGCCCCCTAACCTGAAACAAGACAAAAGCAAGCTGGATTGGTAGACATCATCATGGAAGGATTGACAGGCTAAGAATATCACTTGGCCTTCTGATACATTGACATTTTATTATGAGTTACCGTAATGGCTGTAACATTTTCTTTTATATTTTCCTAACATTTCAAATATACGCATCAGCTCATAAAAGCTAGATATCTCTGATATCAACATTTACTGAGTTGTAAGTCCATTAAAAGTGAAAGGAAAGTATATATTTTAATACAACTGCTGCCATAGAATTAAATGTGAATATTTTAAATGTAGAAGAGTTTTGTATCCATTGGGACTGTATAAGATAAGACTCAAAACAGCTTATTTTAAAAAAACTGCCTTGTATGAGTTACAGTACTTAAAACTTTCAATTTAATTTTTTAAAACCATGGTTTTTTTTTAATTCCATAGTGAAAAAAACTGCAATAGTTAATTCTAGAGCAAAAGATATTAGGAAATATTCTGGCAGCCTGCAGAATACAGCTAAGTTTTTTTTAAAAATAAATGCATATATGTTTTATGACCCTAACAATTTTTTTGTGGAAAATTTAATTTTCTAGACAAAACGTTATTTTTTCACATTAAAATGTGGTGATAATATATTAGTTAGCCAAACATAAGAAAGAAATGTGAAATTTTAATTATTTGCCACGAGGTCCATCTTAGTGGACTTAACAAAAAATTAACTGTGAATAAATTTGCTTAAGAACACACCACAAAAAAAGTTTCAATATGCTGATGCAAAATTAAACCAATAGTATATAAAACACTTTTATTAAAGAGAAAAAGTTGGGAGCCGTATTTAATATAGGTTTTCTTTCTCCTTTTTTGACCTTATAACGTCTAGAAACAATCAAGCAATAACTGATTACAACTGGAAAAGCAACATTTTCCATATAAAACAAGAACTGTATACATGTGGCAAATATAATTTTAAATATGTTTTTCAAACCTAAATTCAATCTTTCTTTTTCTTTACCAGCAATATTTCTGAGGTAACAGTCAAAGAATAATAATGAGAATTTCAGGACCATTTCCATCAAAATATCTTCCAGTTGCACTAAAATGAAATTCTCTACACTGCAGGACTAATCATAAAATTACAGTCTAGTTAATTTAAGTAGCTGATTGTTACTGTCCATTTATATATTTGTAACATAGCTGGTCTTGATCATTTTGACTAAATTAATATTATTATTTTCTTTCTTTGATTAATTAGTCCTTATTTTCTTCTGGGTATAATTAGCTAGATCTCAATTACTTAATAAAAGGTAGAACACTCCAAAGAAAATCAAATAAGACATCAAACTACTTGGCTACATATTTTTTATAAGTTCAGCAAAGAGGAGATGAGAAAATGTATTGAATGGGTAATTATAAAAGAATCATATACAATTATTACACAAGCACTAATTGTAAGGAGAGCACTTTAAAAATGACTTTAGCCTGTAATCCCATACACCTGGGAATAAATCTCATGAGACATTTCAGCAGTTACATAAAAATTGCACTGTTTGTGAATTGTAAACTGAAGTGTATAATGTGTTAAATAAAAATGCAACCTTTGTCACGTATTATTAACTTTCCAAAAATGTGTGAATTGCTCCTGGCAATTTTAATGTTGTAATAAAAGTATAACCAAGTTTTACAAAGATAGACATGGAAATGCAAAATTGATTATTCACACTATTAGTAATAATGAACCAACATCTTTCTTGGTTTAGAAAAAGCCCTTTATTTTTTTTAAAAAAGATTTTACTTAAAGCCCTCTTGTTTTCTGAACTTACAGATACTGATTTTTAATTTTTAATGATGTCAAGGCACATATCATTAGAAAAGAAAAGTAATTTATAAGTATACTTTTCCTAGATTCTTATGTGAAAACAGTGTGCCTTGTAATTCATGCACTGTGAGGTACGTAAAGCAAATCATATTTGAAATGGCCACATTTCACCTGTATGGTTTACAATTATTAGCCACAGAAAAAAATAACTACAGCTGTTTCTGATTATATTCAGTACAGTCAGATACACAAATCCTTTAAAAAAATCAACTACTGATATTAAGCTAACAGATTAAAAGAAATATAACTGTTCTTTAGAGATTTGACCCTTGAATCTCAGAGTAAAGAGATACATCATAATGTATTTCCAATAAACACAAAACTGTCCAAAATCTAAATTCAAATTCAAGTTGTTCTGCATTCCAATTCTAAAGCAGTTCTGCCAAAAAAAAAAAAGTGGTTTGATTTGAAAGCCTTGTTTGATGAACAGCATAATCTTTCAGTTGTCTATTTGCTGTCCCTGAATATTAAATGTCCATGTGTTTGAAAGAAAACTGTCAACTTAAATGTAATCTCTGTTAATGTTATTATAGTAAGTGGTCCCTCTGAGATAATATCCATTTAAGTACTTACTGTATATTTGTAACATTAATGGGCAAATATTATTTGCATGAAATAATTTTCTCCTATAAAACTGCTTAGCTGTTCACCAATGACTCTGTCCAAAGCTGTGTCCCTCCTAAAACACCACTCTTCTGGCATACCACATTTGAATTTATCTTGTATCTTCATAAATAGTGATATCACAATCTCTCATTTGTCTTAATTTTAGAATGGATATTAATTTTAGATTTGTAACACATTTAACTGAACATGAAAGTTAAGACATAAGCTAAAAAATATGCAACCCAGTGCCCCACCTTGTGGGAATCTAGTATTTTCTGACTAACACAGAAATGTCCTGTATGTCCTTCAGACTTACCTAACAGACCCCTTCATCTATCGCAAAAGCCAAATCATCTGATCCCAAACTAACTGTCAACTGCTTGCAATGGTGAGGAAGCCAGACATCAATCAATCAGTTTTTATCAGAGGTGCTCTTCGTTTTAGCTGTTGTGCTCATCTTATCATCTGACCCAGTTGTAGGCCTGGCTTCAGAAGCTTAAAAGAACTTGGTGGCAAAATATGCATGTGTTTGTCTGTGATGCCCACTATTTAAGGACTTAGACATATTTTAAAAGCTCTCTCTCTCTTTCAAATGATACTAAATTAGTCTAAACTATACTAAATTATAAATAAAGCATTCAAATTTGAATTGAACTCTCATGACTACTTTTCAAGACATAATTCAAAGGGGGTCTCTAATTCATTATGCATGGTGATCTATGCGTTGTCCATATAAAACAGAGAAACGGGTTTTAAAGGTTGGTAAGTATATTTAAAACCAGAGTTATGTAACACATTCTCATTATTCATTCTAGTTCATGTATATATTATATATGGAATGGAACAAATAGTTAACATGAGAGTTTCATTTCTGATTCAACTATAATCAGCAGCATAAAACTATAAATGTCATTAATAAGTCACATTGATTTCCTTACATTTCCAAAAATGAATATAGGAATGTACCTTAAAGTTTTCTCTTTATGAAGTAGGAAGTTATATTTCTAGTTTAAAATCTATTACAGCCCAATCACATACTATGCATAGGAACTGGGAGACAATGGAGCAGACTTCTAAGGTTTCATAGGACTTAACTTTCAAGTTATAATTCAATTTTTCTCCATTACCCTTACATTTGAATAATCATGCGTACAGGTATTTTGTTCAGGATTTTATTTTTAAATAAACATAATTGCTGTTTTTAGTTTGAAGTGCCTGAATGTTTTTCTATCCATGATAAAAGCAAAAAAATTATGAAGAAAATCATAATGTAAGTAAAAAATAACTGCTAAAAACATAAATAGCTTCACACATAAAAATCTTTCCAACATTATGGGTCCATTATTTCTTTTAGGCAAGGCGCACCTTGTGTAAAAAATATATTTTTAAACTTTCCAAAATTAAATCCTTTAATTGAGTTAATAGTTCTAAGACAGTTTTAAAAAAAGTATTGCAGATATTATATGTAATAGTAATACAGTAAAATCAAAGATAGCCACACTGAAGCAACTGTAACAGTTAAAATAATTTGTGCATGATAATGATACTTCAAATACTATTATTTATAATACCCCTTTTATATATTTTAGAAATAGAATTGTCAAAAGTAGTATGCACATTGAATTTATGTAACTGAATCTTCATTATAATTAATCTATTTTTGTAAACAAAAAACATAAGAAAAGCAAGCAATTCTTATAATATCAGATATATAAATGTTACTAAACAAAGTATTTCAAAAAGAGTAAATGCGACATTCAGAACACAAAACTTTGGTTAGGAAGAAAAAATATGACAAATTATTTTGGAATAGTTGTCGCAGGGGGAAGCTATAAGCATAAGAAATAATAAGGAATTCAGTTCAATAGAATATTTAAATCATCTTTTTCCTTTCTTCTATATAAAAGGCAAATACCAGCTCAGAAGAATCAATGTCACAGCCTCCAAAAACTCAGAATACCATTCTTGTCAATGAATTTACTCCACATATCAACATTTTTTTAAAAATCCATGTTGCTTACTAACAAACACTTGTGCAATTCTGAATATCTTACAACCAATCAATGGATGCAAAGAAGATTTTTAAAAATCCAGTACTTTGACTGCAGTAGCCAATTAATAAGCACACAGTCTTTGTTGTCCTCCCTGCTTCTAAGTATCTTCAGCCCAACATGTTTCTTCTCCTTAGTGGATTCAATTATGCCAAGTCTGAACAATCAAAATTATATGGTATTCCAGGAACCCCCAATTGTTACAGCACAACTTTTTCCCAATGGCTTCCAAAGTTTCTACTGAAGCATTTTTCCAAAGTCAATTATCATTAAATTTCTATTTTTCTGACCCTCAGAAAAACATATTATCTCAGAAATATTCTGTATACTACAAAGCAGAAAGAAAAGAAAATCAGTAGCAAATGGTATATTTGCTTAATTTTGAAGAATAACAACTGCTTTGTACTTCCCAACTGGTTCAGAGAAGAGAATGTTTAGAACTAAAACAATGTATGTTTTTCACTTCCCACTAAACATGGAGGGTCTTGGAAAAATAAGTAGTTATTTTTGTTAACTTTATATTTCTTAACATAAAGCATTTCATTGGCTGATTTTTAAAAATCAGATCTGCAAGGAATTTCATACAAATTATTCAAATCTTATATTGCACTTTATGTTTCTTTTTAAAATGACTTAATCGCTGTAAAGTGAGAAAACATTAGTGATAGCCATACAGATCTATTATCATGTCACAATGGCAATAACTTTTGAGGACATTTGATCACACCAAGTAATCAATAAAGAGACGTCAATTCCAAGTTCAGAGATATTTGGCACTAAAAATATTTTGGGCATTGCATACTTACATGGATATTTTATTCAATATACATACAGTAGTCCCTAAAAATATGGATTTGGGGTTGAGATGCTTTATTATGCATTAATGATGATAGGTAAATAGGTAAACTATATTACTCAATTACAATATGGAATTAAACTTTCTTAATTATATTATTGATACACCGATGGCCATAATAAAGTATGTTGTAGTTTTTACAAAAATATTATAAATATCTGGCCATACTACTAGTTGAGCATAGCAATTATTCTCAATGTGTTTGAAAATATTGTCCATATTAAGTTTGGATGAGGTTTTGAATTTCCTCTATGTTGAGTTCTGAATTTCAACAAAGTGATGTGTTTGTATCTCAATATTTCAAGAAAGAGTGGCACAGAACCAAATACTCTTGAGAGATTTTCAACAGAGCTATACATCAATATTTTATTATGGTGAATAGAAGCAAACTGGAATTCATACTTCGTTTTACAGGCTCAGGAAATCATATTTATCAGTTCAGTAATTTCCAAAGATGCATCTAACAAATTATTTAGATTGCCCCTGGTTCTTCCTTGGGAGTCATTATTAGAGAGATGTAAGCAGAAATGATGTAGTTATTTTCTTTTAAAAAAAATAAAGGACTTCTACCAAGCAGTGAAATACATCTCCATTCCATTGAACAAAAGGAGCCTGCACTGATCTTTGCTTCACAACCAATACCAATCTCTCAGGCCTTTGAAGATAAAATATATTATCCTATACAAGCAAGAAAATTAACTCACTTTCATTCTAGACATGTTTGCTAAACGTACAAATTACTGAGCTTGAAATAATCCAAATGACACACCTCTCATTCCCTCTCTTTGTGTCATCTCAGAAAGACAATCTGACAGTAATAGCATAACACCTTCTTGGTCATACCTCTAGGCGTTAATATTTAAATCTTTCCTATCCCTTGTGATTGAAATTCAGCATCAATTCACAAACAAAAACTAAATCAATGTTCTTAGAGTTCAAACTAGATCCCTAAACAGTTTGCCACTCTCCATGAACAGATAAGATAAACTTTCTTTGACCCAAGAGATGAAGTTGCCATGACGATCAGAGAGTCTACTTTCTATATTGATATTTGCTGATGTAACAACAAATAGAACCAGATCCTAGGATTGATAATGGTGATTAATTAATACTAATATTGATCCTTACAAGCAAGAGACAAGGCTATTAACTTGAAGCCTGAAAAGTCAATTGTTACCTGTGGCAGAGATACCAGTGACTGATTTTGAAACATAATAAACAAATGTGCAAGATTTATGCTAATACCTTAAAGAAAACGTGCCTCTGTTCCATGCATAGCACATTCAAATATCCTCATTTAATTGCATCTCTCTTTAGAACCGTAAGGAAAAACACATTTCAACTTTAAAATAGATCTATATGCTCCAATTCATTCTTTTTCTGAGGAAGGAAGGAAGGAAGGAAGGAAGGAAGGAAGGAAGGAAGGAAGGAAGGAAATCATTGTGCTTAATTATTTGCTTAAAATGCATTGCCAACTCTCCAGAAAGACATAGCTAATTTCTCATACAAATCTGACTATAGTTCACAATAAGCCATAGATAAAAATAAAATCTCCATGTAACTTACATAAATGAGTTCCCGAAATGATTATTATCCAATAAAAATGCTAGATTTATTAATTCTTGGTAGAAAAGCATTATATGGTTCTAGTGTACTAATTGTATTGTAACTTAAGCATTGTTTCCTATTCTGCATTTGTCAATATATGTACATATCAGAACAGATTTCAATGACTTTCTAGAACATATTTAAGTAGCTTCTTCCAGTATGAAAAGGGAAAGTTACTTAAGTCAGTTTTTGGAAAACCCACTAAAAATATTTGTAAAGTTAGAAAAAAAATCTTTAAATTTCCATTTAGTACATTGGGCATAAGATGGGAGACATAATGGTATTATTCTACATTTTTACTGCTTTGTATGTAATATACTTCACTAGAATGTTTTTCTAATCAACTGTTCAAATCTTGGTTTTTTCAACGTGTTAGTTCATATACATTTTATTATTGGAATTCTAACTGCAATGTTTATTGTTGCAATTCATATTTAAAGGTAAAATAATTGGCACTACGAATAAATCATTTTCATTTCATTACCTTGATACCTGTAAGAATCTATTCATGTGGCACTACTTTTAATGGCAATAAGAACAGAGACTGAAAATTATAAGTGTATTATTGGATTTCATTACTTTCCTTTACGTACGAACTATATTTATCATATTTATAAAATGCATTTCCTAAACTAAACTCCTCTATGTAATTCATAGTGAAAAAGATTACTTACTTTCACCAAATTAGTATTTGGCTCCCAAGGGAAACAAAATCATACATAGTTCATATCCAAGCAACGTGGCATATTGGTCTGTTACTGGTCTGTTTTGCTTACAGAGAATATTCCAACTTTGTTGCTTTAAATAGCATACAATCTAATGTAAAGGAGAGTATACACTTAATTAACTGATTAATATGGCTTTAGTCCTTGAAGATTATCTTCCAAAGTTTTCTAATTTTAATTTGGGGTAATGAACTTTTAACACATGCATCTAAATAGATGCTTCTATTCCAGGAACTTTATTTAATAGACTTAAAACAGAACATATTTCTGGATATTGCCTTTTTCTAGTCAATATCCACCTGGATAATACCAAAATATTAACTGAACTGGTTACCTTCTGAAAAGTTGCTCATAATTACTTAATAAAGTAGATCAAGGAAAATGAGATCTCCTATTGCAGAAGCTATAAATACAAAATATTGTTTTATTTCTTTGGTGTACATAGCACTAATCTAAGACATACATACATGCATACATACATACATACATACATACATACATACATACAATACATACATGCATACATATCCACTAGAATGCAAGAACATACAGTAAAAGCAAAATGGCAACATAGTAGGCAATACAAATTTGCAGCCATGAAATCCTAGTTATCGCCGTGGTCAAAATAAAATTGTTACTAAATAAATACTAATCAATTGTTCAGCTTTAAACACTTGTAAGAGTTAGAGGCAAGTGAATTGTAGTGTTAGTAACCTGCCATACTTGAGCTTCCAAAATGAAGAAATATTTTTACTCTATTTTTCCATGTGAATTAACTGTATCCACTAATGATGTTACTGATAATTAGAATACAAATTGGCTTTAAAATACAGCTCTTCTGCAAAAGGATTTGACACAAAATTCTATGGACAGAAATAGTTTTATGCCTTTAAAAAAATGGTACGTGAGTAAAAATATTAATAAGGACTACGGTATGTTTTTTTCCTACTCTTTTGTTAAATAAGCTAAGTTTATTGTGATTTTAAATTATTACTGTATTTAGGAGAAAACTTCTTAACACAATAGCTTTCTTCTAGGTCATTATGAACAAGTATGAACGTGCATAAACTCCAAAGACTGGTAGACAAAAAAATTAAATATTATATATTAATAGAAACTTTTCATCAAAGCTTGCAACAGAAAGTTTTAGAAACATATTTGTCCTAAGATGAATAGGCTTTTAAAAATTTATGAAATATGCTTAATTTACAGGTTCTCTTTAAGCATCATTTGAAAATAATTTGCTATCCTCCCCCATCTAATTTTAACCTAAAAACACAGTACATTTTTCTAAATATTACAAAACAATCAAATGCTCCATTTGGATCTCTTCTGATAATCTTTTCCAATAAATTTCTTGACCTCTTTGTTGGTATTCAATTACAATGTTTTTACAAGCTTCCTCTTTTCTTGAAGCAATTAGTTTGGCAATGTTTTATTCTCAAAATAAATAATCAGACTAAATAATCAACTCATTTTCTCCTCCCCAGGCATCAGTAAGTGTGAATGAAATTGAAATAATACTGTTCATAAAATATCAGATCCCAGACGATTGCAACAAGAAATAACAATAACAAAACTACATAGCCATCCCTGCTAATATAAAGAAATGCACTTGCTCTAAAAAAAAAATCATTTCTGTCATAAATTTTGCATTGCAGCCACAAAATGGAGAACAATCTGGACAATTTATTGGCATATTGGCAGGAGATGATAAGGCAAAAAAACAACAACAGCTAGCAGCTGGTGCAGTGAGATGGGCTGATAACATTGATATGGGGTCTCCCACACAAAACACCACCTCTCCTATCACTGCTTTTTATCAAAGTAGGATTACAATAAAAGCTTACAAGAGAAGGCTTTTTATTTTATATTTTTTATTTTTTTAGGGAGGCAAAAATATAGACTTGGAAAAAAAGAGAGAGAAATCTGAATGTTTGGACAAAACATGGGGCAAAATACATAATTTATCACTGTATTATCACGAAATCCAGGCAGTCTAATCAAGGAGCCCTGAGTGACTATTTTTTGCCTTATCATCCAAAGTGGTGGAAACGGAGAAGGAATTATCAGGCTTCTGCAGATTGCTGGGCTGGAATTTTAATGGTAATAATCGGGTTTCTGATGGTATATCTTTTCCGCTTATCTTTCCCATTATCTACCCTTATCTGGCCAGTCATCAGAGCAAATTAATGGTGCTCTTTCAGCGTCGCTTTTTTATCACTGCCCAGAGAGCACCCAAGGGGAAAGAATAAGCAAAATATTAAAATACTGCATAAATCACAATTTTAGATAGCAGAAAACTGTATGAAGTAAAAGAGGGAAAATTGTGCGCAACAACCTTTTTGTCCTTTGAACTGACTGTCTTGGGAGTTTTTCCTGACTTCCTCCTACCCCTCGTCATACAGCTTCTAAATTGTGTATGGTTTATCAGCCAGACTTCTTTGCCAACTGAGATTTCAGGCTTAAAAGTACTGTTTTACTCTCCCCAGTAGCTTTCCTATTATTTTAGCTGTCAACTATGATGGTCACACTAGGGGTTGTTTCACTAGGAGGGATGGTGTGCGTTCTTCCTCACGGTTCTTGAGAATTGCACATGGGCTAAATATTTAAATATATTCAAGAAATGGTCATGGGGAGAGTTTAGATGTGAGCAGGCAACACTGTTGAAGAATAAAATAAAAAAACATCTGCAGAGTCCAGTCTCAGCCAGGATGACTTTTTAGCCCACTTTCCGACTACACCCTTACAGATTCTCCAAACATAAGAGTCCCTCTTAAAATCTTTCTAGTTATCTTTAAAGAGCGACTAAATCTGAGTAGTGGGAAACAGCACTCAAAGTTCTCGACAGTCTTAAACCCTAACGCTAGCCAAAGTATACTGCATAGCCCTAATGGCCCCATAGTCTGGGTGTTGCATCTAGACAAGCATGCACATAAATATTTACATGCGTCAATAATAATAAACAGTGGATTTGATTTCTTTAATTTAACACATTTTACTAGGGAGGAAAAGAGACACAGAAACTGGCTTGGGACCTATCACAGTATTCAATGGCCTCAATTAGTGCAAAAGCCTTTATCTGACATTATAAGGTGGGCATAAAAAAACATTTAACAGTTAAACTGGGAGATAACAAAGTATGAAAAAAATAGACTGAGATGGTCTTTGTATTGTGCGACCAATTAATGTTAATTATTTATTAAGAACCAAGTCACATTATGCAGTAGAAAGCTCATCCAGTCAGTAACATTCCTGGCTTATACACTGCTTAAGTGAACAGTTTTTCCTTAGCAAAAGATGAACCAAAGAGGATCAGAAGTTATTTCTAAAAGGCAAGGAGCCTTAACAAAGTGAAAGTTACAAAAATATTTTAAGGCTGTGGAAGCGGTGTTTGCTAAAAAGGGAGTATCAGAAAGTTACACTGAGAAGCACCATTCTTTTTATGACATTAATCCAGATTTTTCCGGGACGGTTTGACCCTTGAGAAGTCTTATCTTTATCTTAATTCGTATTAGAGGCAATAAACAAAAATCCCGAATGTTTTTTTTAAACCAGAAAGGAATGGGTTAGGTCATGTGACAACTATCTTTGCAAGACATTTTGGAGGAGAGGTTGGGCTACTCAAAAGATTTTTGGCCACTGATTTTTTTTTCCTTTAGGATTTTTTTCTTTCTTTTTGTAAACCGTAAGTGTTAATTACGGTTACTTGAAGAGAAACCACGCCCAAAACAAAACAAAACAAAAAGGAATCTCAGCGCTCAGGAAAGTTTAGGAAGTTGACATCATAAGGGACTATCCCCCAAGTTTGTCCTAGGCTGGGCAAGGAAAGCGAGAAGGGAAAGGATGCCAAAAGGTCTGACTCTCATTCACCTGCTCCACCTCCCCGGGCCACCTCTATCCTAATTAATTTAACGAGGGGGGGGGTGCTTGCTAAAAATCTCCACGCGCGCCGCTTGCTTGCGAGCGACGGGAATTCGCTGGAATAAGTTTGCAAAGGAGCCTCGCCTCTCACCAAAGAAAGAGTTTGGGAAGGAAGGTGTTATTTCCCCCACTCCTCCAAAAAAAGTCGAGCCGCTGCTGCCGCTGTTGCGTGATGCCACCTTCGTCTCCCCCACCCCTCCATAGCCCAGGAATAGCACGCGTGCCTTTGGCCTGGTGGCAGGAACTCGCTGCGAGTGGAATAGGGATGGGTGGGGGTGCAAGAAGAAATGGCACTCTGCACGCGCTCAGCTGGCTTTCTTTTCTTTTCTCGCCCACTACCCGCTTCCTCCGTTCCCCGGGACTGCTTGTTGACAAATACCTCTCCGGCCACACGCTTCCAGAAAAGAGAAAGTTCTCTACGCGTAAAAAAAAAAAAACCTATTTACCCTTCTCCAGCCAGCCAGCCAGCCATTCCTAAGAGCGAAGTTTAATGCTAACTTTCCCCAATGCCCAGCCTGTCCAGCAACCCTTCAAAGCAAAAAAAGATATTTAAAGAAAAAGGAGGATTTAAAAAAAATTAAAAAGGGGGAGGGGGAGAGGAAGGTCCAAACTCAGCTCTCCAAAGACAAATAGCCCCTTCCAAACTCGACCCGGGGCGCTCACACTTCAGCTGTGCTCTCTCTCCCCGTTCGTTTTCTTCTTTTTCTTCTTCTTTTTCCCACCCCTTCCCCACTCGTTATTTTTAACCAAGCCTTAGAAAGCGAAAAGAACCAGGAAAGCAGCCTTGAGAAACAGCCGCCCCCACCCCCCATCCCTCCCCCCGCAACCCCTTTTTCTTTTCTCCGCTCTTTGGAAAACTTACGTTTAATCTGCCGGGGTTTGCTCTGTTTCCTTCGGGACATGCTGCTCGCCGCCGGTGCTTTTCGTACCGCCGCCGCCGCCCGCCGCTCTTCGGGTGCTCAGGTGCACTGAGGGTGTGAAAAGGGGGTGCAAAAGGTAAGTAGGTGCGCGACGGGGTGAGGGTGAGGGTGGGAGGGTGGGGGGGGAGAGAGAGCGGAGGTAGAAGAAGGAAAGAGACGGGGGAAAGAAGTGGAAGAGCGCAGGAGGAGGGAGACGGGCAGGCGAGCGAGGGAGCGAGCGCGCCGGGTGCCCAGGCAGGAGCGGAAGGGAGATGACAGGAACAGAAGGAGCCGAAGGAAAGGCTCGGCGAGGGAGGGCGCGCGGGTGTGAGAGCGCGCGCGCGCGTGTAGTGGGTGAGGGGGGGGGAGAGAGAGAGAGAGAGAGAAAGACAGAACCGGGGAGAAGGAGAGCGTGCGCGTGTGTGTATGTGTGAAAAGAGAAGGAGAGGAGGGGGGAGAGTTTGAGAGTGGAGAGAAGAGCAGAAAAAAGTGGAGGGAGAGGAGAAAAGAGACAGGGGAGGGGGGGGAAGGAAGGGGGGCAGGGAAGGGAACGCGCTTTGTGGCTCTTTCCCTCGCGGGCTCCCTCTTGCTCCACCGTGCCTTTTCCCGGAGCCGCCGCCGCCGCCGCCGCCTCTCCCTGAGCCGCGCTTCCCGCGCAGCGCCAGGGCGTGCGAGAGGAACCACCGAAGGTTCCGCCGGAGCGGAGCACGGGGCCTATCTAGGGCAGCATCCCGTCTCCCGCAGGGGGCATCCGCCTGGCCCCGGGCAAAAGCCCTCGGGCCGGGCACAGGAACTGCCAGTCCCGAGGCGCGCTTGCTTGGCGCTCTCGGAGTTGGCGGGTGCCAGCCGTCGCGCCTCGCAGCCCTGTTAGGGGCGCTCTGCCAGGGAGACCGGCGGCTGGAGCGGGGAGGAATGGCGAAGGGGCGAGCGAGTGGGAGGAGGGGCTTGGCGAGGGGAAGGCGGCGGGGATGAGTTTGGCCCCCCGGTGGACCAGGAGCTGCTCCCCAGCGCGCCAGGCTGAGAGTTTGGGGAGAGGGGCTTTGCCCCCCTGGGGGCTCGTGGCCCCAGCCGCCGCTCGGGCGCCCTTTTTCTCCCGGGGGCTTCCCCAGAACCACGAAAGGATTGCAATACCAGGACGCACATAAAACTCTGCGCCGCAAAGAAATGCACGCCTGCAAATAGTTCTGCTGGAAAACTACCCAGAAATAGACTGGAAGGGGTGGAGGGGGAGAGAGAGAGAAGAAAGAAAGATTAAAAAGTGCCTAGGAGCCTGTGCTTAGCGTTCACGTGCAACTGTTGTTAATACAGAAATAGAAAGAGGGAGAGCAATTTAAAAAAAAGAAAGAAGCCAGCCAACCAACAAGCACATATACTACTACTAACGTGCGCTCCAAACCAACGCAGCGTTGGCACTCGCGGTGCAGAGCCAAAACTGCTTTAAAAAATCATTTTTAGGACGGTCGTCTTCACGTTATTTACCCAGAAATGCATCCCTCGATGTTTAGTATGCCAACTATGTTAATATGCGAATAAGCCACACCTACATCAAGAGGACCACTCAAGAATTTGTACTTGCCCTTGCATTGCCTACCTGTTTGGAATAACTTTGTAAAAGAAGTGTTACGTTGCCCAGAGGCACCGGAAAGTTACTTTTCAGGAATGACATTGTAATTCTTGGGATCACGGTCAACGTGTAATTAATGCATCTAAACCGGATATGTGGATGTAAAGCAAAAAATGCAGTAACTAATTCAAGTATGTGATCATTCTCCACGTATTATTTAGTAATAATAGAAATATATATATTATATTCAATTCTAGTTTTAAAGTATTAAGTATTCATTAGACCTGTGCTTAACTGTAGGCTTGAATCTTATTTGTCCGCCAATGATGGTATCACAAGGAAAGAGGCAAAAGGAAATCAAAAGGACACATGTCCCTTTTGTGAAATCGTCCTTAGGAAAAGCACTCACCGATGTTGAAAGATACTTGTTCTTATTATTTCTGCATCTTTACTTATGCCCATAAACTTCACTATTTGTTTAGAGCTTCAAATAATCTAAATGCACCTCCCAATCAAAAACATTCAAAAATATAGAATCCCAATACTCTATAGATAAAACATAAGAAAAGGAAGCAGAAAGATTTATTACTTTGCTTGTTGGTGCAAGAAGAGGGTTTATGGCATCTTCTCTGCATCTAAAAGGTTTGGGTTTCTAAGTGGTTTTTGACAAAATCCAGGTTCCAGATTTTTCCATTCTGTAACAGGGTGGCACAGAAGAGCTATAGGAGAATTTTAGGACTAGCTGGTAAGCTGTGAGATGTTTCTCTTTATTATTTCATTTCATTTAAAATATTTCTTGCCCAGCATTCAGTATTGTGTAAATTGGAGGGTGGTTATTTTAGTACCCTTCTAGATTGCTGATCTAGTCAATATCTAGACTAGATTCTACACTTGGTAGCTCATACTATGCAAATTTCAAATACTAAAATTATTTGTTGTGCATAGTCTTGTCTAAAAGCTGTTGTATACATGAGCCAGTTCTGTTTTTCACCAGATGTATTTATTACTCTGTTTCCCAGTTGTTTCCTAGAACAGCCTTCAAGGCATATGGTGCTTTGGAAGTTGTGTTTAACTTGAAGATGAATAGCAAGTTTATGATTATCCATTTTGAATAGATTCACTCTGAAATCACATGGGCAGTTTTCTACTGTCTATTTGGATTTCTTTCTTCCTCACAAATTATAAGTGAAAGCATATTATTTTTATAAATTTAGCTTAGCATACATATATACATGATTTTCAAAATAGTTGAAGTTTAAAGTCTTCATTTTAAAAATGTTCAGATAAGTAAATGAAAAAAATAGGGTAGCTATTAAAGTAGACTTCACTAAGTTTAGTCCATATAACTCATTTTTTGTCACTTTACTTACAGACATGATGTATGTGATATACTGGCCTATTTGAAATTATATAACCATGCCATTGAGATGTCTTAAACATCAAAGCAACACCTCTGATGATGTTGCTGATGCAGGCAATCCATATTGTAACAACCACATTTTCCAAATAGAATGTCTTATGCCTTATGTCTCAGGTATTTCTTTATGGATTTAATCTTTTCAATTGTTCCTTTGGGAGCAAAAGAAAACAATGTGCCAAGTATTTGAAGATATATATATTTCTTTTTGTACTCATTGTTAAACCCAGTTGGTTCCTAGAACAGCCTTCAAGGCATATGGTAGCTTTCAGTGATGGACAGGACCAGAGAACAAATCTCTCAACAGAGGTTATTTTAGAGTCTTGAGAAATAGCAGCCACTAAGATTATAGTGAGTCAATCCAATGGCAGCTGCCTTTTCATCAGAAAAATATATATTAAATATAGTAATAAATATGTTTCAGCTTTTTGCTGAAATTAATGCAGTACAATAAATGTATACATTTATTATTAATATTATTTATAAATGTTTAAGTTCCTTTAAATAATAAGTTCAAAGATATTGGTTTAAATTATATAGGGAATGTTAATTTTCTGACACATGTTAATGTTTCTCCTTTTATTCCACAATGTATCTAATATAAATGTAACATTGCTATAATATTTTTAAAAATCAAACTTCTGATATTGTTGAATTTATCTTTTCCCAATTCAATGACAGAATGGTATCGTCTTTTCTTAGCTTTCTTACATCAGGTGCAATATAATGGATAATATTCCACTCTTTTCAAATGTGATTATTTTAACTTGCCTTGCTAGAAATAATGGGTGATTATTTTGGGAATACAATAAATATTATATGTAATAGAAATATGAAACATTTTGTATGCAGCAGCAGAAAAATTACAAAATATAGCATAGTTTTCTTTGTGGCTGCATGTTTCCCTAGCAAACACTAACAGATTTCATAGTTCAATCAATAGAAAAATTTGTGTAAAATCAAAGTATTTTATTTGATATTAGCACAAGGATGAAAATGGGGTTTTACTTTGTATTAATGGATTAGATACAATCCTCTTGTCTCACACTATATTAAAAGATATGAATTCAACATGTAAAAGATAAATAAAATTATCAGGCACTTAGGAAAAAATATGTTCTACTCACTTTGGGAATTTCTCTCTTTCATAGACTTTTTATCCACACAATGTCTTGTAGCATTGTTAAAAATTATTGGCACTGGTAAATACTCTATAATCAATATAAAAGAAATTCTAACATGAACTACAAACATTTTAGTATACAGTTGTATGGTTTTTGTATATACAACCGAACTAATATAATAACTGGAATTTTGACAAGCTAGACTTATAAATAATAAATGTCTATCCAAAATGTTAATGCCCAGTTCATTTCAAATTTACAACTCTCTAGTCCCCGGGTAAGCAAACAACATATTTTGTTTCTAAACATGTTCAAAATTGGTTTCTGATTTTTAAGAGCAAGATCTCTTTTCACTTAATGTAATGATCCTACAATCATGGCCATATAATTAATTTATGTTTAGTTTTAAAATCTCATTTATAATAATAATCTTTATCTCCCCCACCCAAACCTTTATATTTCTACCACCATTTTGATTTGGGTTCATTCAGACTCAGTTTATTTCAAAATAACTTGAATCTGACAGATTATCTTTTGTTGGAAAAGGTTAAACACAATTCTTCCTTTGCTGTTCAGTGGTTTTCTATACCATTGATTGGTGTTTTTCAACCACAGTAACTTGAAGATATATTGACTTCAACTTCTTGAATTCCTCAGGCAACATGCTGGCTGAAGAATTTTGGGAGCTGAAGTCCGTGCATCTTAATTAGAAAACACTGACTTGATTATGATCTTTTCCTGTTTCTGAATTGGGGAAATATTTTTTACTGGCTCCATACCTAGCTGCAAGAATAGTTCCAATCAGTAGTAGTGGAATCTAGACATTGGAGTCTTGAATGTCTTCTTGTGTTTATTTGCATACACACCCAAACCATAATAGCACAGTGTCATAATCCAAATCCTATCCTTTTTGTACATTCTTTGTGCTGAATCACACCACTGTAGTTGCCATTTCTCAGATTTGACAACCTGGCATGGATGCCTATGATTGTTACTTCCAAGTAAAAAGCTGTTGTCAGAGTTATATGTAGTAGATTTCTCCTGAATGGAGTTGTATGCTACCTGGGGGGGGGGGGGAGTTTGTAAAGGGTGTTCCAATAACCATTAGTTAGGAAGCATCAGCACCATATTCAAAAAATGACTTCATACTACATGAATCTATTTTGTTCTATAACCAATTTATCATCTATCAGTTCTCAAGCAATTACTGTAATCTTTATGTGATAAAATGAGAACCTGGATTTTAGGATAGCATTAATATTAATCCCAAAAAATCAAATATACTTAAAAACAGAACATTAAATTTTGATTATTTAAGACTAAGTCTTAACAGTTCTTTCTCTCACTATCCTGGTAGTAACTTCTTACAGTTTCCTAAGGTTTCCTCAGTCTATCAGTTACAATTGTTATCTTTGCACAATAACATCGGCCCACCTATTCATCTCCAATTCACTAAGATGGGCACATGTATGTATTACTAGTTATATCGGCCTTGATGTGTATGAATATATCTGGATTTGGATCACTGTGGCTAAAAGATTTTTTTGGTAGTGTACATAATTAGCTTAGGGTAAAATTAAAATGAAATGAACCATAACAGGAGTGCTGGTCTGTTGCACTACAAATCTATTTTCATTTGGAACCAACAAGTCTATATTGCAGTATATAAACGGATTTGCTGTTAAGTGCGATAACAAGGAAAATAACAAAACTTTTGACTGGAACTCGTTCAACTATATCTCAAGACCCATAGAACAGAGAGGGTATTCTGCCAGTTTGCCACAGTTCGAGGGGACCGGTAGTGGCAGCAGTGGGAGGCTCCGCCCACCTGCCCAGATGTCATCACGGACGCTCTGCGCATGCACAGAAGGTTCTGTGCATGTGGAGAAGCTCCATTCCTGCGTGAGCTTCCAGTTCCGAACTGGTAGCAAAGGTAAGAGGATTTCATGCCTGCCATAGAAAGAATGGTGACTTCCCACATTTCAGAGGCAAACCTATTTTTCCGTATACCTAAGATCTCTAGATATAGTTACAAAAGTCTCTCTAGTAATACTAGACAAGATCAACTGATTCATTGAGGCAGTTTGCAGGTAGTCCTCGACTTACAACAGTTCATTTAGTGACCGTTCAAAGCTACAACAACACTGAAAAAGTGATTTATGACCGCTTTTCACTCTTATGACCATTGCAGCATCCCCACAGTCATGTATCAAAATTCAGACACTTGGCAACTGACTCATGACGATTGCAATATTTTGGGGTCATGTAAATCACCTTTTCCAACCTCCTGATAAGCAGAATCAATGGGAAGCCAGATTCACTTAACAACCGTGTTACAAGTTTAACAAATGAAGTGATTTACGTAGCAGAAGGTTCAGGGAAAGCAGTTGTGACCAGGGTTGGCAGCCAATTAAATTTGAAAATGGAAAAGAGGAACAATAAATTATATAGCAAAGTAAGAGAGTTGGAAGGGATCTTGGAAGTCTTCTAGTACAACCCCTTACTCAAGCAGGAGATCTATAGCATTTCAGGCGGATGACTGTCCAATCTCTTCTTAAAAGCCTCCAGTGATGTAGCACCTACAACTTCTGAAGGCAAGCCTTTCCACTATCAGGAAACTTTCTTATTTCTAGGTTGATTTTCTCCTTGATTAGTTTCCATCCATTGCCTTCAGATCTTTTGGAGAATAGGTTGACCACTTTTGTGACAGCCCCTCAAATATTCCTTCAAATCTGAACAGAAGACATAGTAAAGGACAAGTAGCATTAGCCTGGGAGCCGCCTCAGACAATAGTTATGAAAAATCAGTAAGGTACGTCTTGATTTAGTACTTCACCCAATCTAGCTCAGCTATCAAACTACTTTTTGCCTTTACTCGTGTGGTGTTAGGTATCTCTAGTTTTGAAGCAAAGAAAACATCTGGGCCATGATGTCAAACTTTTCAGTTAAATCATAATTATCTAGATTGATTAGCATGGAAGCCATAAACTATACAATCAAAATGGCTTGGTACATACAACAGTGTAAATTAATCACACGTGTGAACCTAGCATTTCTGTCACAGTGGTTAAGCATTTAACCCTAACAAATTGGCAGGGTTTGAATTAGATGTAATGGTATGTGAGAATTACTATGAGGGATGAGGGGAAGAGATGCTGCCTAAGAAATTATCAGAAAAGAAGAGAAGAGCCCCCAGTGGCTTAACAGATAGGAGGAAGAAAACAGGAATGACCTTCCCCCAATTGATCAGGGGGTTCAAAGTGTCAACAGGAAATGTGTATCTTCAGACTTGCAATATTCTGTTAATCTACTTTTACAATAAAGTTGAATTAGCTTATTTAATGGTGTTTCATGTCTAGTTTACCTGGGACGGCTGACATTAGCATTAAGGTTGCATCTTGCTATTTACTTTGCTATTTATGGCATTGCAAGCCAGCCAGAGGCTTTTGATAATGAGATACTGACATATAAATGTATACATAAACATTTTTGTGTTCCTAAAATGGGCATTGGTTGATTTTACACCAAATACTAAAACATGGAGGTTTTTTTTTTAAATCATGATTCATTGAGTTAGCCATAATGGCTAGCCACTGAGTGTTCAAGCCACACTTTAAGCCACAAACCATAATGTCAGGCCTAGAATCTTTTGCATTGGGCCTTCAGACTGCCATATTTAATACTGTGGGAAATTGGGAGGGGGGATTATATGGAGTGGGATAGATATAGTCAAAATAACATTCATTTCTCAGAGAATCAAGGATGTCTTGCCCTGCACCTGGAGTGGTGTGACTGGGAGGCATTTCCAGTTGGGATGGTGCCTGATGGGACCATGTGATGGACATGTCGGATGCTTGGCAGGGACTTGAACTTTCGTTTGGGTGGGGAAAACCTGGAAACTTTCAGATTCGGGTTTTCCCAGATGTGCCAATATGACATCTCTAATAAAATGGGACTTTGAGGAACCTCAAGCCTCGGAGTCTTCTTTCGTTAGGGGTGTTAATGGGACCTTGGACACATAATTTCAAATTGGAATAGCTGAGATATCACTACATACAAAGCTATACCTAATCATTTTATGGTGTAGCATAATGTGCAAAGTGGAGCCTATCGCAGAGAAGAACAAAAAGGTTAGATGAAGTATGCTCCTAGAAAATAAAGAAACAAGAAAGTGAGAATTTAGGTAGTCCTTGACTTACAACTATTTGTTTAGTGACCATTCAAATCTACAGCCGCATTGAAAAAAATAAGTTATAAACCAATAGAGCATCCCCACAGGCATGTGGTCAAAATTCTCGCTCTTGGCAATCAACATGTATTTATGAGAGTTCCAGCATCCTGGGATCACATAATCGTCATTTGTGACCTTCCCAGCTCATTTCCAACAAGCAAAATACATGAGGATCTCAGGTTCTCTTAACGACCTCGTGGTTCACTTAACAACTGCAGTGATTCAAATAAAAAGATTGCAAAATTGGGTGCAATTCTCTTAACAAACCCCTTGCTTAGCAACAGAAATTCCAGTTCCAATTGTGGTCATAAATCAGGGACTACCTGTGTAGGAAAACAAGATAGTGGGCTAGGAAAACAAGTTTGAAAAAGATAATGGAGACAAACCAAAAATAATGGGGAAGGCATGAGAGTAAAGAGAAAAGAGAATAAGCAAAGGGTAGCCAGGAGCTAGAGATATTGTATAGTTCACATCATGGACTAAAATAATCAGTGTATCTGGGTAGACCTCTACTTTTGTTACTTCTTCCTCTTGATGTTTTATTATTATTATTATTTATTGGAGATGAATAGGTTTTGTTGCTAGAAATGGCAGCTCGTATTTCCAAGTTCTCCTCTTCACATTAAATTCTCCCTGGTGAGGGCTACTATTTTTGGGTTTCTGCATGAGCCCTAGATGGCAACAAAGAGACACAGAAAAGTCACAACACTTTGCTGACACCTAGTAATTTATGCAGTTTGCAAATGTTAGACCATGGATTCCCAAAGAAAGTACTGTTGCCTTAAGAAAACATTGCTGATATTTTACAATAGCAGTCTACAATAGAATAATGCCTATATAAGACAAACTTTTAAATAAAAATGCAGAGCAAAGGATGGAAATATTGAAGTCGGATGCATCAACATATTGATGTAAGCACCTTATTTTTTTATCGCAGATTGTTCTATGATTAAATGCATCACAAACTGATTTGCATTTACCACCCACTGACATTGGAAAATGCACTGAAAAAATGCTTCTTTTAAAGCTTTTCATAATTCCCTTGAATAAAAAGAGTAGAGAGCAATGTATTTCAATTTATGTTGATGAAATATCGCTTTTGGAGGTTACCTAGTGTACTATCTCTGTTACATAACCTTGGCTAAACCTTCATCTATATAATTAATTTCATTACATCCAATGCTTAACTATAAGACCCCTGGACTGCTATTATCAAATAAATACTTCCTAGAGTCTTTTAAACATTTCACCAGTGTCAAAATACTACTACTACTTCCTTCTAAATTCTCTGCCCCATTAAGTTTACAATAATTTATGGTATCTGCCTTTCATTAAATTTTTATTTAAGGGACTTTATAACATTTAGCCTCAAATTGGTGTGGCTGTGATGTTACATATAGGCTGAGTTCATGTTCACATTGAATCATGTATGTGGCCCATGGGGATGGTTTGTTTTAGAACATTGTACAACCCCTAAAACTGAGCAAACCATAGTTAGTTCACCATGGATAAGCACATACATACTTGTATTGAAACAATAGCCAACAAATTTACTTCACTTTGAAATGCAAGTTGCTAAGTATCTATATAGTGATAAGAGTTTTCTTGTATCTAAAGGAGGCTAAATGAAATTATTTACAGTATTTTCACCTGTGAAAAAGTATTGAAAAAAAATAAAAGATTGGCTAGAGGAGATTACTACACACCAAATTGCACTAAAACCTGAATTATTTTTGTTAGGAATTATAAAAGGAAATTATGAAAAAAATATTAGATACTTAATTCTACACATAATTACAGCGACGAGAATTACTTTCGCACAAAACTTGAAAAATAATTATACACCAACAGAAGAAAATGTAATAAAAAAAATATTGGAATGTGCAGAGATGGATAGGTTCACGAAAGAACTAAAAGAGAAAGAAGAATCTGAATACTACTACGTATGGGATTTATTATACAATTGGCTAGAGGAAAGGGGGGGGAAGCAAAAAAGAAAGGGAGAAAGATCAACCAATAGACAACTACAAAACCGGAAAATGATTAAAAGATAGAAATATGAGATAGACTATACCAAATAAATATTATACAAAATGACTTAAATGTACTGAAAACGGTTATACATAGAATATATAGAATATTATATATAGAATGAAAAAAAAATGTATGAAATAATGTATATATATAATGCTCAAATATATAATAGTTATAAAAGATTTATTTGTATAGATAAAAGAATCACAACGGATATGTAAAAAAAGGTAATGTGTTGCAAAGGTGTGAAGTTTGTACAAACAAAATTTTTAAAAATTTAAAAAGAAAGAAATTATTTACAGTATTTTACCTTCCAGTTTAGAAGGATATATGTGGTCCGATCACAAAGTCTTGTGTTCCTTCTGCTAGCAGACTTGACAAGAATTCCTGACTGCATAGAAGAAACTTCTCTGCCTTCTGACCTCCCTCTATGCATCAAAGTTTTTGGAATGCTACATGCTGTAGTCCTTTAAGCATCTTTCAGAGATCAATGGGATGCAGCCTCATTGTCCATTAATTAACCTCTTGTTCAGCAAAATAGATCCTATAGGGTCCTAAGGCAGCAGCTGCTGCTCTTCGATTCGACTTTTTGATCCCAACAAGGAAATCAGAATGGATTAATGGATTTGTTGATATTCTCACTGAGTTCTTACAAACAGTTGTAAGCTCCTGTGGAAGCTGGAACAGCATAAAAGGTGGGGGAAAGACTAAAGGTACTAAATTAGGGCTTTTAAAATCATGGTTTGTTAAACAGTTATTAATTCACACACACACAACAGAGCAGCAGATGTCAATGATTAGCATTCAATGTGAACAAGGTCAATGGGTCATGATATTAAGATCATCAAGTTGAGATCCCACCTCCTTAGGGCAATTAATGTATCACAGAAATGTGTTTTACATAAACAGCAATTTCATATACCATTTTTAGTGTTGATATCAGATGTGGATATCCTAATATTCATCAGATCCGCATGGAACAGAAAGATGAACCAGTGGTGAAATTTAATTTTTTTTAAATTACCGGTTCTGTGGGCATGGCTTGAAGGGGATGGCAGGGAAAGGATACTGCAAAATTTCCGTTCCCACCCCACTCCAGGGGAAGGATACTGCAAAATCTCCATTCCCACCCCACTCTGGGGCCAGCCAGAGGTGGTCTTTGCCAGTTTTTCCGAACTGATCAAAATTTCCGCTACCGGTTCTCCAGAACCTGTCAGAACCTGCTGAATTTCACCCCTGAGATAAGCCCTTTCAGCTTCAGTTATGATCCTGATCAAAATCACCCCCAAACACTATTATTTGTATTAAGGGGGAAAATTGTCCATGAAGAATTTTGTACATAATAACCAACTTCAGAAAACTGTAGGAAAGTCATCCTTATTTCCTAATAATTTTATGGACGTGTCCATGTGGTTTTACTATCAGCAATGCAGATAAAGGTCTGCTGTTGCCTTCTGAGATGGTTTTTCAACTCCTAGATGGAAGCATTTTCTGGTGGTCTCCTAAGTTCAGCCAAAATCAGCTGGGTGCTGCCACCTGATTTGGGCATAGTACATTGTATGTGTTTTTCGACATACAGAAGCTGTATACCAACATGGTGTTTTTTTTCCAGTAGACACCCACAAAATGGTATTCAGTAAATAAGCTTTATTTTCAAATTTCCTATATAACTTTTTCGGAAAATATTTTTTTTCCAGCTTTGTAGTCATATATCAGTACATGATTTTTTGAAGAAGCGAAATAGTTGTCCATGTGTATTGTTATAAGCTCTGAATATTTCCTTAGTCCTGAGGGTTTGGAGGGTTTGGTGGGAAAATGTGTGTGTGTGTGTGATTGTGTGTGTGTGTGTGTGTGTGTGTGTGTGTGTTCGTTCCAGCATAACTCTGGAACGTCTCAAGCAATTTCAACCAAACTTGGTACACAGATGACTTTCTCTCTGGAAACAAATACGGTGGGGGTAAAACACCCCTAAAACCTCTCAGAGTTTGTGGTCTATTAAGATACAGCATGTTGTGCCTTAAAATGGCTTCTACTGTGCAGCGCAGTGGAGTTGCCATGGTAACGGCTTCACAAGTGGGCTCCCTCTGATAAGGGGAAAAATCCAACATTAGAAGTTTGGTCCAGACATTTTCCCCCTATAAATAAATACTCAGGCAACACCAGGTTATCGGCTTGTGTATGACAAAGTACAATAAATTCATGATTCAGATCTCACTGATTTACTTGAAACTCTCTGGAGATAAATGGTAGGTTTAGAACGCGATTTTTTGTTTTCCTGAATGTTGCATTGGAAAACAAACTTTTCGTTTTTTAGTTTCTATACCATTGCTGAATAAATTTTGTTGACCAATTTATACTAAAGTACAATAACATACAGATGTTTAGTTGTAAAAAGGAGTAAATTCAGGAGAACATCAAGTGCATGACCTTATATATAAGAAAGATTTAATGCAAAAAGACCTGGCACACAAAACACCCAGTTGTAGTGGACAACCTTTTAAGACTAGGGTCTTGGCTTGTGATCAGATCAGATACTAGAAACCTTTTGATGAAGTCACCAAAGAAAAGGGGGCTGATAGATTCAGCGTGTTTACTCTGTGCGGGAGCTTGAAAAGGTTTTAAGGGAATAATGTCTTTTGCTACACAGACACGTACTCCATCCATTTTAGTGTCTGTGATAAAACTCAAAATACTGGGGGAAAAACATTGACATACAAAAAAATTCAAATTAACACCAGCAAACTTGATCCATTAGTGTCTAAACTGATGTCGCTCATTCACTTTATTAAGTTCCAAGAAGGAGCTGCAAGGTAATCACAACGTCCTAAATTAAGTTGGGGATATTATTTTGGATATGCAAAAACATTGTTTTCTGCATGTACAGGTGAAGTTTTCCCTGTTCAGTCATGTCCGATTCTAGGGCACAGTGCTCATCTTCCTTTCTGGCTGAGACAGCCAGCGTTGTCCAAAGGCAATTTCGGTGGTCATATGGCCAGCCTGGCTACATGCCAAAGGTGCACAGAATGCTTTTCCACCAAAGTGGTACCTATTAATTTATTCACATTTGCATGATTTTGAACTGCTAAGTAGGCAGGAGCTGGGGCAAGTAATGGGAGCTAAAACTGTTACACAGAGCTCAGGTCTCAAACTCAGGCTGTCAATCTCCAGCTGATAAGCTCAGCATTTTTAAACACCAAGCCATTATGTCTCCTAAGTACAGGTAGTCCTCATTTAATGACTGGTACTTCAGCAACCATTCAAAATTCACAAAGCTATTATGACCTTGTTCTGAAGTTCCAATGGCCACATGCCCACATGCCCACACACACAAACACACATATGGTCACGCAACTGCATTTTGGGTGCTTGGCAACCTACTCAGCTGGTGCAGCATTCTGCAGTCCCATGACCACAATTTACAATATTTTTTTTCCAGTTTCCAGCCTGTTCAACTGCTTTCCAGCAAAAAAATGCTGATAGAATTCATGTATTCACTTAACAACTGCCACATTCACTTAATACCTATCTCACTTGCTTAATGACCACCACAAAAAAGTCTTAAAGTCCAGTGATGTGGATGCCTTGATTTATGACCGCCATGAGTTATGAAAACATTCCAGGCACCATTAAAGTCATAAGTCAAAGACTATGTGAATAGATGTGTGCATTAAGAAAAAAGCTTGAACTAAAAATATAGACACTGAAGCTGTCCTGTTTTTTAAAAAAATCTCTGAGAAAAAAATGTGTAGTTTCCAGAATTTGAATTCTGTGAAACAGTGAATAGCTTAAAATGCATGTTCAATCAATCCTAACTGCAAATATACATTTCATTTTTTCAGTGCCCAATACTTTGTATATGTCCTTGAATCAAAAAGAAACTGTGTGGAGCCTTCATTGTTCCTAAACATTGCACAGATTTTCATGATCTAGCAAAGGCAAACTGTTCACATAAACTCTTTTTGCCTACTTTTCTATTAAGTTCTATCCTGCTTACTGGCATTTTATATTGTAAATTTTAATTTGCTGATATTTGAAAACTACAAGTAGGACAAGAGAGAAAGACGCCAAATAAAGAACGCCTTATAACAAATAAAAATCAGTCACCCTGTTCCAGAGTTCAGTGTGCATCAGAATGGCACATAGAAGCTCATATCTTTGTGATTAGGATTCTTTCAGCACCTGCAGATTTGATTTTTTCATCCTGTCTGCCCCATACCGATCCGCAGTGTTAATATAAATTCAGATGCTTATGAAGCGGGGATTGTGCACATTTGATGCTCTCAGTATGCCCGTATTTCCTTTCTTTCAAATCAGAGTGTACAATTCCTAATGATTATTCATATTTATCAGTCAGCACATATTAATTCGCACATATATTGACTATTTTTTTCTGGAATACTTAAGACAGATTCCTGTTTCTTAAAATGCAGTAGAAATGCATTACCAACCACACTAATAAATTAAAGTGTGTGATGTTTGCAAACATTTTAATCATAAAGTCATATCATTTTTTTTCATAGCAGGTGGCAATCCTAGCCAATCTCATTTGATCTCAGACTTTGGGGGATGTTTGGATAGTGTTTGAACTCAAAAAAGACTTTATCTTTGATATCATTTTGTTGAAGGGATGAAGCTCAGTTGTGTAGGGCAGTACTTTGCAGTCCCAGATCCAATCCCTGGGATCTCAAGGTAAGGTTGGGAAAATGCCTTTTTGAAATCTTGGACATCTGTAATATAGAACTATAGCTCAATTTGGTATAAAGCAGGGGTGAAATTCAGCAGGTTCTGGAGAACCGATAGCGGAAATTTTGAGTAGCTTGGAGAAGTGGCAAACACCACCTCTGGCTGGCCCCAGAGTGGGGTGGGAATGGAGATTTTGCAGTATCCTTCCCCTGCCATGCCCACCAAGCCATGCCCATAGAACCGGTAGTAATTTTTTTTGAATTTCACCACTGGTATAAAGGCAATTATCTATGAGCTTTGCAATTATATCCTTCAAAGGTAAGAAAAGAAATGATAAGATACCATCTTAATCAATATAGGTGATCCTCAACTTGTGACCACAATTGGGGATAGAACTTCAATAAGTGATGTGGTTGTGACCATGTCCAATTATACAACCTTTTTGCTGCAGTTGTTAACTGAGTCATGTGGTTGTTGAGTGAATCCAGCTTCTCCATTGACTTTTCTTTTCAGAAGCTTCCTGGGAAAATCACAAATGGTGATTACATGGCTTCAACCTAAATTTTTATCACATAACCCTAGGGCTGTGATGGCGAACCTATGGCACGCGTGCCACTTGTGGCACGCGGAGCCATTTGTCAGGGCACGCGAGGCGCTGCCCTGTCAACTAGCCAGCGCGCATGCGCGCGCTGGCCAGCTGACTTCACCTTTTTAAAAGCTATTTTTCGCCTTCCCCAGGCTCCAGAGGCTTTATTAGGAGCCTGGGGAGGGCGAAAAGAGCCTCCCCCGCCCCCCCGGAGGCTTCAGGGATCGTCCCTGAAGCCTTTGGAACGCTTAAAACCACCCTCCGAGCAACCCGGAGTCACTTCCGGTTTGCTCGGAGGGTGGTTTTAAGCGCTCCGAAGGCTTCAGGGACCGTCCGAGGCTTCCCTGATGCCTTCGGAGCGCTTAAAACGACCCTCCGAGCAACCCGGAAGTCACTTCCGGTTTGGTCGGAGGGTGGTTTTAAGCGCTCCGAAGGCTTCAGGGACCGTCCGAGGCTTCCCTGATGCCTTCGGAGCGCTTAAAACGACGCTCCGAGCAACCCGGAAGTCACTTCCGGTTTGCTCGGAGGGTGGTTTTAAGCACTCCGAAGGCTTCAGGGAAGTCTCTGGACAGTCCCTGAAGCCTCTGGAGGGCCTCCGGGGGGTCGGGGGAGGCTCTTTTCGCCCTCCCCAGGCTCCTATAAAGCCCCTGGAGCATGGGGAGGGCAAAAAAAAATGTAAAAATGGGGGGTGTGCGCATTTTGCACGCATGCGCACTGGGGGGGTTGCGCGTTGCATTATGGGTGCGGCACGCCTGCACTCGACCCCCCTGCACTCCCCCCACTTGTGGCACGCGAGCCAAAAAAGGTTCGCCATCACTGCCCTAGGGATTCTGCAACAGCTATAAATGTGGGAAGCAGTTTAAAATCACATTTTTCAACACTGCCGTAAGTTTCAACACTTGCTAAATATAGAATACCGAATAACAGACTTCGAAGGAACCTTGGAGGTATTCTAGTCCAACCCCTGCTCAAGCAGGAGACCATATACCATTTCAGACAAGTGACTGTCTAGTCATTTCTTAAAAGCGTCCAGCACCCACAGCTTCTGAAGGCAAGCCGTTCCTTTGGTTAATTGCTCTCACTGTTAGGAAATTTTTCCTTAGTTCTAGGTTGCTTCTCTCCTTGATTATTTTCCATTCATTCCTTTTTGTCTTGCCTTCCGGTGCTTTGGAAAATAGACTGACCCCGCCTTCTTTGAGGCAGCCCCTCAAATATTGGAACACTGCTATCATGTCACCCTTGCCCTTCTTTAGACTAGGTAAAGGTAAAGGTTCCCCTTGAACATATATCCTAGTCGTTCCCAACTCTAGGGGGCATTGCTCATCTCAGTTTCAAAGCTGCATGGCCCTCCCGAGCTCCATTTTTGCTGGCAGAAGCACCATGGGCTGGTCCTTCACTGTTTTTAGGGCAGCCCTATGGGCCAGGTCTAAGCACCCACAGGCCAAATCCAGCCCATGGGCATTGGGTTTGACACTCCTACTCTAAAGACAGGCAGACAAAAAAATTACACATTCTCTTCTGCTTTCCTTGAACCTGTAGTATAAATTGAATGTTTTGACTCCAGTGATTCAATATTTATTCAGGGGCCTCAATTTTACATTTTGTAGGCCAAACACACAACTAGCACTGATTCATGGCACAACTGAGTTCTTAAACAGACTAGCTAGAAATTTAATCACACCCAGCCTTGAAATTTTTGTATCTTAAAGGTTATGTACTAATCTCAATATACTTGGTAAGGCAAGGAAATGGATGGCTGTACATAAAATGTAAATGGCTTACTTTTCTGAGTCTAAGGATAAAGGAAAAGGTATGTTGAAGTTGGATACATAACTTGAACTGCCAAGGCTATAAGTAGTCCCCAAAACCTTCCAAAACCTGCCAGCACACAATCTGGCAGGATATTTGGAATATGATCCTCAGTCTAAAGAAAGTTTTGAACCCCTGGCTCAAGGACTAATACAGAAAGAACTTAAATTTAGTGCTCCCTGATTCCTGTGTGTAACTGAAGATTCAGATAATTAGCCACGATAACTAGATTTACCTCTAGATTACTCTAAACCCATGATGGCAAACCTATGGCACATGTGCCACAGGTGGCACAAGGAGCCATATTTGTTGGCATGGCCGCTCTCAGCCAGCTGATTTTCAGCCTTCTGGAGGCCCAGGAGAGCCATTTTTGCTCTTCCCAGGCTTCAGGAAATCCTCCAAAGCCTAGAGAGGGCAAAAAACAGGCCCAATGGGTCAATTGGAAGTTTGTTCCTGAAATTCAGTTTGGGCTGTTGGGCTGTTTTTCATCCTTGCCAGGCTGGGGAGGGCAAAATACAGCCCAACAGGAAAACCGGAAGTTCGTTCCTGAACTTCCGGTTGGGCTGTTGGGCTGTTTTTCTCCCTCCCCAAGATCCAGAGGCTTTCCTGGCTGTGGGGGGAGTCACGTGCACGTGCAGATGTGGAGGTGGTTGTGCGCGCATGTGCAAGTAGGTGGGCCTTTTTGTTACATACCTGTCTCCCTGCTACGTTTCATCGGTCCTGCCAGAGCTGCTGGATATGTTAGCTGGATTGACGGTTCCCCAGGCTTATGGTCCTGGGGGCTTTCAATCTGCCTTCCATTGGCGAGACATCCGAGTCAGCTCGGGAGTTCATGGCTTCCATGATGTCTATCGACCTAACTCAGTTAATTCAAGACCCCACTCATAACAGGGGACACACGCTTGACCTTATTTTCGTCTCTGGACAGTGGATGAATGATCTAGATTTAGGGGATATTTCTATTCAACCCTTGTCATGGCCGATCATTTCCTCATCAGGCTTGACTTTCATACCGCTACCCCTTGCTGCAGGGAGGCGGAACCAACTAGATGGTTCCGCCCCAGGCACCTGATGGACCCGGAAAGGTTCCTGATGGAGCTTGGGACTTTTCCTGAATCCCTTGGTCACAGTTCGACCGAAGCCCTAGTGGAACCCTAGGATAGGGCAGCCACTGGGGCCATGGACCGTGTTGTGCCTTTGCGGCCTCTGATCCAGTGCCGATCCCGAGTAGCTCCCTGGTTTACCGAGGAGCTCCAGGAGATGAAACGCCAGAAAAGATGCCTAGAGAGTGATTGGAGGGTCAGCCGGTCCGAATCTGACCGAACACTAGTAAGAATTCATATTAAATCCTACTTAGTGGCGATAAAGGCGGCAAAATGGCAACATTTTTCCACTCTTATCATGTCTGCAGATAACTGCCCAGCTGCCCTGTTTAGGGTGACCCACTCCTTACTTAATGAAGGAACTGGGGAAGACCCCTTGCAGGGTAAGGTTGAAGAATTTGTTCAGTATCTGCAGGATAAAATCGCTCAGATTTGGACAGGCTTGGATTCTGACTGGGTAGATTCGGGCAAGTCGATGGGGTTGAATCTTGTGGAAACTATCTGAGATGAGTTTGACCCTGTGACTCCCGAGGGCATGGACAGGATTATGGGGAGACTCAGTGCTGCCACTTGTGTGCTGGACCCTTGTCCCTCTTGGTTAGTTTCGGCTTCCCAGGAGGCGACATGAGGCTGGCTCCAGGCGATTATCAATGCTTCATTGAGAGAGGGGTTTTTTCCCACCGCTTTGAAGGAGGTGGTGGTGAGGCCCCTCCTTAAGAAGCCTTCCCTGGACCCAGACTCTTTAGCCAACTATCGTCCGGTCTCCAACCTTCACTTTGTAGTGAAGGTTGTTGAGAGAATGGTAGCACCTCAGCTTCCCCAGTACCTGGATGAAGCTGCCTATCTGAATCCATTTCAGTCGGGTTTCAGGCCAGGGTACAGCATGGAGACGGCATTGGCCGTGTTGGTTGATGATCTCTGGTGGGCCTGGAACAGGGGTTGTTCCTCTGTCCTGGTCCTATTAGACCTCTTGGCGGCTTTCGATACCATCGACCATGGTATCCTACTGTGACGTCTTGGTGGATTGGGAGTGGGGGGCACCATTTTGTGGTGGTTCTCCTCCTACCTGTTGGATTGATCGCAGTTCGTGTTGACTGGAGGACGGAGATTGACCCAGAGGCGCCGCACTTGTGGGGTCGGTTCTCTCACCCCTCCTGTTCAACATATACATGAAACTGCTGGGCAAGATCATCTGTGGTTTTGTGGTACGGTATCATCAATACACTGATGATACCCAACTTTTCATCTCTACCCTAAACCACCCAAACAATGCCCTCAACGTGATGTTCTGATGCCTGGAGGCTGTACGGATCTGGATGGGAATGAACAGTTTCAAGCTCAATCCCTCCAAGACTGATTGGCTGTGGTTCCTGTCATCCCGATTTGTGCATCTTGTACCATCTTTGATGATAGGGGGAGAAATTTTAGCCCCCTCAGAACTACTTGCAATAGTTGATTGTTGTTTTCATTACTATTTACCTTAGTATTTTAAGATACAAAAAGATTTCTAGTCATTGTTGGTTTGGGAGTATGCTTCACAATTAAGATTTGTAAGCTGTTTATAGTCTTTTTGTGTCAGGAGTCAGGAACCAGGATAGAGTTCAAAAGTACTACATTTTTATTTCATGTTACTTGCACACAACAATCTGATCTTCTAATGGTCATGATGAATTGGTGCCAGATAAGAGTCAGCGGACTTCAAGAGGGCAGCTGGATTTAGGCCTTTTATTTGGATGTAGAGACTCCAAACTGATTGTGTTTGACTCCACCCGCTGGCTCCATCTGGGCATCACCTACATTTTGGAACTGAGTGGCATATAAAAGTAAAGGTTCCCCTTGCACCTATGTGCTAGTCATTCCCAACTGTAGGGGGCGGTGGTCACTTCCATTTCAAAACAGAAGAGCCAATGCTGTCTTAAGATGTCTCTGTGGTCATGTGGCTGGCATGACTAAATGCCGAAGGCGCACAGAAAACAGTTACCTTCCCACCAAAGGTGGTCCCTATTTTTCTACTTGCATTTTTTATGCTTTCGAACTGCTAGGACAGCTTCTGCTTGGCAGAAGCTGGGACAAGTAACGGGAGCTCACTCCGTTATGCAGTACTAGGGATTCGAATTGTTGAATTGCCAAACTTTTTGATCGACAAGCTCAGTGTCCTAACCACTGAGGCACCACGTCCCTTGAGTGGCATATACATTGCAGAAATAAATGCATAAATTTCAGTAGCATGAGTACACATGCATTTTTTTCAATAGCATTTATTCTATAGGTTTTGATATATGGTATAACCTTAACTAACTATACAATATAAGAATTCTTTGATGATCCTTAATTTTATTGGCACTTTTAATATTGGCATAGACTTCTATAAAAGCAGATGGATAGATAGGTCATGGAATAAATGGAGGACAGTAAATGTACATAAATTTCAACAATAGAGCCTCGTTTCAGATATGAGAAATGCTGAAAAGGCATCAGAATGATTTCTCTGATCTTACTGGTAGAAATAATACTGACAGGAGCAAGAACACTATAAATACTGGGGAAGTAAAATGAAATATTTCTTTTTGCAGCAGGAAAAATATCAACAGGGAAGGGAGATATAACACAGAGTCAACAAAGAAGATTATAAAATCACTCCAGAAAACAACAGGAGGGAGGATATAAAAATGGTTGAATAAGAAATCCCTTACTTGGAGAGATAAATGCAAGCATTATTAACATAAAAATCATTTAGCCAGGTTATCCTAAAATTTAAAGAAATAAGAATTTTGTTGTGTTTTGGAGCCATCCTTAAATTGATTTTATTGGGCTGAGGAAGGAACCCAAGTGATATTACAGTAGCTATAATTATTGACAGATGTTATTATTTGTGTGAAGTTAGATATTATCATTTTAAGTTGCTGATCCTTATGTACTCTTAATATTATTCTGAAATGTTTATTCTTTTGCCTTTTAACTGATTATCGGAATTCACCTTTGAAAGATTTCCCCCCTTAAAAGTAGCCTATCATTTAAAACCTATTTAAACAAACAAATAAAAGTCCTTTACAAACATTGAAAAAGTGTTTGGGGGCTGCTTGCAGGATTATTCCATTTTATAGTCTCCATAAATAAAGAAAATCAGAAGGGAAGGTGATTGTGATAGGAAGAACTTAAAAAGCATTAGACTTCTTGGAGCCAAACTTCCTTTTAATGCAAATTCGGAATGCATTATTTGTACTTATTTAATCAGAAATGGATGATCTATTCCTGAAGGGTTAGCATCAGGGGTGGGATCAGCCGTTTTGCACCGGTTCAGCCGAACCAGTTGTTGCAAGGACTGAATGGCTCCGCCCACCCCTCCCCTCCCCTTCCAGTAGTCTCCATACAGCCCATTCATCATGCTAGGTAAGTGCCGCTTCTGCACAGAGGCTCATGGGACGGCAAAAAATGGACCTCCCGGAAGTTCGGAAATTGGCCTGTTTCTGGCCTCTGGAAGGCTTTTGGAGCCCGGGGAGGCTGTTTTCGCCCTCCTGGAGGCTCAAGGAAAGCCTCTAGAGCAGTGTTTCTCAAACTTGGCGACTTTAAGTCCTGTGGACTTCAACTCCCAGAATCCCCCAGCCAGCATAGCATAGCTGGCTGGGGAATTCTGGGAGTTGAAGTCCACAGGACTTAAAGTCGCCAAGTTTGAGAAACACTGCTCCAGAGCCTGGGGAGGCTGAAACGCCTCCGTGGTTCGGGAGTCCGAGTAGTCCACGCCCACCATGGCCATGGCCTTGCCCATCCAGCAATCGGGCAGAGAACTGGTTGCTAACATTTTTCAATTCCACCCCTGGCTAGCATGATGTCCCTGTCCCAAAGAAATGACAAATGGAATCCATGTAGAAATGCTTTGTTCTCTTACATTTAGGAAAATAGAAATGGCTTTCCATAGAAGAAATGAAGGTAGTTTGTGGAAACAATTGCTTTCAGAATCCGAAGGACAATTGATCAATTATTTATTAGGTACAGGATATGATTCTTGCATGTCTCTTCATGAACCCACTACATCAGGTAAATGAAGATCATGACATTTGGAGCTGATTTTATTTATATCACTTAGCACCAGTTTTCAAAAATCATTCCCCACAGTGACCATAATATCCATGGTCTTGATAACAAGGCAGTTCAAGGACATATGTTTAAAATAGAATCTACCCCCCTGGTTGGGGATGTTGAATATCCTGTTTCCCCTCAATAGGACCTAGGAAGAGTGTCTTTTCCACTCTGTCCATTGGAACACCATACTCTCAACACTTTAAGAGTTTCTTGGCTCCCCAAATTCGCACCGTCACATTGTCACACATGATGTATCACAAGTTTTCCCCCCTTTGCTAAAATGGGACTGGGCATGGCCAGTGCGTGACACATCTGGTGTGCAGGATGTGAGTTTGACATCCTTGCTTTAAACAATATATGAGTTTGGGGCATGCCTATTTGATAGGCCAGAGTTGGCAAACCTTTTCGGCACTGAGTGCCCAAACTGGAATACATGTGAATGTACATGCATATCCATGTGCTGGAGCACTGGAAACCTGAAGACAATGGCCAGCGTGGACATGCCTGTTTTTTGCTTGTTTTTTTTGGCCATTTTCAGGCCAGTTTTCAGGCTGTTTTCTGGCACAAAAAAGCGACCTGAAAACGGCTCGAAAAATGGTTAAAAAACAGGCCATTTTTAGGCTGTTTTCCATAGCTCCAGTGCCCACAAAGACTAGCTGTTTGCGGTGCCATTTTCAGGCCCAAAAATGACCTGAAAACGCCACCAAAAATGCCCTGTCTTTGGCCATTTTTCAGGACATTTTCTGGTGCTCTGGCGCCCGCGAAGACCAGCTGGCCAGAAACCAGAAGAGCAGATAGCAATGGTGCTCGTGCCACAGAGAGGGCTCTGTGTGCCACCTCTGACACGCATGCCATAGATTCACCATCACAGTGATAGGCAGTGTCTGTTCCTAGTGGTGACTTCTATGTTACATTTGTTTTGTTTTTGGATATTGTATCTGTTTTTAATATGTACTCAGAACCAAGACAGGTGGCCATATAAACCTAAAGGTTAAGCATATATAAATAATAAATTAAATTAAATTAATTAGCTGAATTCTGGCAACATATCAACTGAAATTCAAATCAACCAAAACTGTGGTTCTTGGATGCACAAACTGTCAGAATTTAATATCTAATCCAACTAAATTCACAGGACCAATTTAGTAAGTTTGTTTGGAACCAATTTAGTACATGGTTTTACTAACAAAATATAAGATTTGTTTGTTAATTGTTTTTTTTATCTTGCTGTTACTACTTTTAGAAAACTTACCAAGAGATTCATCTATATACAGTAGTTTTTTATTATTTTATCATATGATTAATTATTTTTAATTATATGTTTTAAAATTTTATTATATATATTTTCTACTACTCTTAGCCACTTGAAGCACTTTTGTAGGGATATTAACATATAAATCGTATAAGAGGAAAGAGCAGGTGAAATGGCAAGCATTCCTATTTTCTTTAAAAACCCACTTGCAACCTTTTTTCAGGAAGGCCTACTATGGTATAGCCTATTGTTGAACCTAACAAATTATTAAAAAATAAGATCTCAACACTGCAAATTTACAAAATCTAGGTTATATTAAATCTCAATAAGATAAAAGGGATTATTAAAACATTACTTATACAGGTAATCTTTGATTTACCATTGGACACTTAGCAATCATTCAAAGTTACATCAGACTCCAAAAAAGGTGCTTACGAATTACAACCAGAGGTGGTATTCAGCAGATTCTGACCAGTTCTGGAGAACTGGTAGTGGAGAACTGGTAAATACTACCTCTGACTGGCATTACCCCCATCTATTCTCTGCCTCCTGAGTCCCAGCTGATCGGGAGGGAATGAGGATTTTGCAACCTTCCCCTGAAGTGGGGAGGGAATGGACATTTTATAGTATCCTTCCCCTGCCACGCCCACCAAGCCATGCCCACTGAGTCACACCCACAGAACCACCCACCAAGCCACACCCACAGAACCAGTAGTAAAAAGATCCCGAATCCCGCCGTTTACGACCCAGGTTCAAATGGTAAAGAAGCCCTGAGGGAAACCAGGAGGTACTTCCAAAGACACTAAGGTTTTGTGATTGCATTTTGGATGCCCACAGGTGTTCCACATTTACGGCTGTATGCTATGTCCCATGGTCAGGTGACACTGGCCATTTATGACATTTTTTGCTGGAACCTGGAATTTATTTCATTTTTCTGGCAAAATATGCCCCTTCTGGACAATAGGTTTGATAAGCAACATAATGCCCCCTCCACAAAAAGGTCATAAAATCAGGTGCTCTAATCTGATGACCCATTTAATGATGGGCACAACTTGCAACTTACATAATTCTGGATTCAATTAAGGTCATAAATCAAGGACTATTTGTGATTAATTTCCTTGTTATCTTGCAGTATTTTTGAGTGGCAGGTGTCCGTAAAAAGAAATTTCTCTGTTTTGGGATATGACAGCACCAGGGAGAGAAGCAAAAGCAAGCAAAGAAGGATGATCCCAGTCTTTAGAGATTCAGAATAAGTCAAAACCAGGAATTTGTAGCCAATCTCAATGTTCTGAGGAGAGCTAAAGTACACAGCATGTTTAGAAAAAAAACACTCAGTGCTCAGATCACAAAGCTGCACAAACTGATATTCCATAGAAAAGAAACCATACAGGAATACATAGCAAGTGGATGGCTGTAAATAACCAGTTAATTTCTACTGTGGAGAATGTATGCTTTGGGCAATTTAAAACTACTGGAGTCTCATTACTGTCTTCTCTCCTGCAAATTTCTTGCTAAGAGTGTTATCCCAGATACCTATGAAAAGAAATGTACCAGCAAGTGAAAATTCTGATAAAAAACCATTACAATTCATTTCTGACATGTACACTTGAAGGTCACATGTCCCAATGACACCTTAAGGAAGAAAATCAGCCAAGGTTTCCAGAAAACTGTTCAGTGAAAAGCAGCAAACACAGTGCTTGGCCACACATACACATACACGCACACTATGTATATATATATAGTGCAAACACAAGCAAACACAATCGCTGCATGTAGGAATGGTGAGTATATTTAATTTTGATTCATGAATTCAGTTTAAACCTTGCAAGAACATAAGGTATTTAAATTAGTAGAAGGTAAATCACAGCAACAAAACTGCAGGGTTTAATATTAAGATAAGTGACATGCATGAAGTCATTGTATTAAAATATTGTTTTCTTACTGTTTGGCACAGATGGTGCTGGTAATTAATACTGTGTTTTTAAAAACACAGGAAATTCCCTGATTAGAAAAGATGTATACGCTATGTAATAACTAATTTTATTACATAGTAGGTATTCATGATTCCTTGGTTGAATTTAGGGCACAAAACAACTGGAAAATTAAAACGGTAACACTGCTGAAGTAAAATAACCTTCTTTAAAGGGCTAATACTTTTAACAAAAGAAAAAGTTTCTGGCAGATATTCTAACTCGTGATGACGCATCGTCACAGGATGTGTCGCAACTTTGCCCCCTTCACTAAACCGGGGGTGGGCATGGCCAGCTTGTGATGCACCTGGCCTGCAGGCCGTGAGTTTGACACCCCTTTTCTAAGACATTAAGGTTCCCTATGTTTTCATTTGTTTTTTTCTTTTGGTTTGTTTGATTTTTATTTATTTAGCATCTAAAAATAAACTGTACAGTTTATATGTTGATGCCTGGCCCATGGCCTTACAATAAAGACACATAGCAAAATGAAAAATAGATGAAGATTATGTAGGGGAAAATATAAAATTCAGATCCATTTTTAAAACTTATTTGGTTCTCATTAATCTCAGGATTAATCTCAGTGAATTAGAGGCAGTGGTGGGTTGCAGGCGGTACGCCCAGGTATGGGCATACCGGAGCCTGCCCGGAGCACCACATACCGTTCTGGTATGCTGCTCCGGAGGGCCCACCCACACCCGAGCTCCTTACAGGTCTTTTAAGTCTTTGGCACTTCTGTGCACGCGCAGGGCATGTACAGCGCCGCTGAGCAGCTGGAGCATCGTGGAGGCTCGCAGAGGCGCTAAGATGCATGCGTGCACTGCGGCATCCATGTGGACACCGCCGAGCCCATCCACCACTGATAAGAGGCTACTATTATAAGACATGAATTTGGGGTGTGGGAAACAGAGTGGTTCAAGAAAAGCGAGAGAAAGATGCATAATGTTGTTGTGTCTGTTTTAACTTGTATAAGGTAGGCAAGTATGGAGGACACAATATGCAGTATAAAAAATTGAGATCAAAGTTCTAGCAAATATACAGAAGACACCTTTTTGATATCTATAATTAAAGAAAATGTAGACGAATCCTAGTTTCATTACAAAAATAAAATGGAAGTGAAACTATTTGGTCAATAATAAATATCCAGGGAATCACCCTGGAAAAATGCCTCGTTTAATTTTAACTTCACCCAGTTCTTCTCCATTAGCCATAAGTTCGTTTTCCAGAGGTTCATTGAAGTTTCCATGAATTTTTGTATGTTGCTGCTAATGCCAAAGATTTTCAGGCATTTCTTGATCCAGCTGTGGGGAACTGAATCAAACACTTTCTTATAGTCTATCCAAACCATGAACAGCTTGGTTCATCTTTTCTTTGAATTCTTTAGGATTAGTTTGTCAATCAGCAGTTGGTCCTTCGTTCCTCTTGAATTTTTGCAGCATCCTTTCTGTTCTACAGGAAGCAAGTCATTTCTTCCAAGTATCCATAAATTTGGTTTGCAATGGTACCAGTAAGGATCTTGTATGTTGTTGGCAAATAGGTGATTGGCCTATAGTTGTTGTTGTTGTTGTTATTATTTGTTATTAACTACAAAATCAAAACAGAATTTTCACTAAAGTAGATAAAATGCACACATCATAAATGTTATTGGATCAATTACATCACAATAGGCTTCTGTGGCTTCAGACCAGGAAGAGCTGCAGGACAGAGTTAAACATCTTGCATTCTATTGGCCCTTATCTAGCACCAATTTACTGCTGATCATTAGTTGACACAGATTCTTACGTATAGGCTTGAGCAATAAATCTTTCTGAACTACAACTCCACCTATGGCCCTGATCTTTCGCACCTGAATCTTTTATTTAAAATTTTCCTTCAGCAGGTAAGGAGGAAACAAGTTAATCTCCAATGTCTCGTCTTTGTGCCAGATTTTACACTGTGGTCCAGTGGTAAAGATAGATTCCCAGCCCTTGTATTAGTTATTTGATTTTTTATGCAGTACTAACTAGTATTGACAGCATATTCTCAGACCTGACTGGGCCAAATTCACACCTTTGTTCCTGACATAAAGAAATTTATAAATATAAGACTACCCCTAACAGAAGAAATTCAAAACTCTTTATATGCTAGAGGAAATGTTTTCTTCCTTCCATATTTCTGAGCCAATTGGCACTTAATAGCCTGAGGAAGCAGTTAGGGAATGCTTAATAATGTTTTTCTCTAGCCTGGGAACTGCTGGTTCCAGCTTCAACATTATCAGCCTTTACAGTGTGATATTGATATATTAAATATAAAGGCTCCTGAAGTCAAGCTTGACTTTTTAAAATAATTCTATTAAATTAAGCCTTTATTTGAAAAAAGTAAAAACGAACACAAACAAAACTAAAAGGAAAAGTGCAGAAAAAAGAAAAAAAGTAGGAAGGGAAGGAAAGGAAAGGTATGGAATGGAATGGGATAACCAAGACAATAATAAAGAAGTGGCTTCCAACCTTCATCAGACATAACACAAACAATTATGCTAACCTTTCACCCTTTTTAAAGCTATAAATACAACCTTCCCCTTCTCTCCATAGCCTACCTTTTACCTGTATGCACTGCAGAAATCACTTTTTAAAATTCTGATTCAGCCACAAAAAACTCTATCAGGAGTTACCAAAAATGTCAAACAAATAGTTTATCCTTGACCAAATAGTCCAATCTTATATTCCATCTTTTTGCTCTTCACAGTCTTGACCTATAAATCTTTCCTATGGCAATTAAGATTTCGGTCTTTCATCACACTTTGATATTAAAGAAAACTCTTGAAAGCTCTCACTAGCTCATTTGTAAATGCATAAAGAGACATTGTCCAGGATTTCTTGTCAGAGTTGTTCTGTGTCCACATCCTTTTTTCCCCATTTGTCTTTGGTATTCCCACTTTGTTAATTTCAATTTTGTTGTCTTCCATGCCTTCATCAAGCCTCAGTCCCTAATATGGATTTAATTCCATTCTAGTCATTTCTCACAGGTATCTTATTTAATTATATACTTTTTTCCCAAATCTTACAGCTAAACTAACCAATATTCTAAATCTCTGTAGTATCTCCTGATATATATTTTTAAAATTATAAGTCAAAATCCTTCTCCCACTCCCCCACCTCTGTTTTTGGGTAATTGTATATATCATTTTAAATTTTTGAGACTCAAATAAGATTTTTAAATTCCAAGGAAGGTAAAACTCACTAAGTATCAAATTATACTTGCTGTTTTGAAAGTCTCTCATATCCATAAAGTGATTAAATTGAACATTTCCAAAAGTAATTAGAAAGTCAGATTGATTGTAGCCACGAAAGGCTCCACTGCAGCTAAGAGCATAGATGCCATCTCCTCAGGTCCTGTCTCTCAAACCCATGGAAGACCAGTGTTTTAAGATTTCCACAAGAGAAGCTACAATTCAGGACACTCATAGGCAATATTCCAATCTCTCCTTTTCTAGAGAAATTCGAAGAACTGACTTACTTGCTGGTCGTTTGTTCTACACAACAGGTGTCATCTCTGCTCATTCACAGAGACATCTTCAGTGAACTATGTCTCCTGTTAGAAGCCGAAGTCAAGCTTGATGCCTGTGTCCATGTTTTTCTTTCTTGATTGTTTTTTGCTTTACAGATGAAAACCTGGAATTATTTAAACAGGAACAGGCTTGATTCTTAATGACCAAGACAGTCTCACACCTAACTTCATGCCCTGCAAATTCAGGAAACATAGCATGTCTATATTGGCTGGGATTAGTCAAGCCTGAGTCTAGTATCTCAGCTTGGAAAAGGCTACCTTGGGGTTGTCTGGAAGCATTAGTATTCTGTAGTACAATTTCAGAGACTATGTTTAAAACACTTGCATGACAAATCATATGAAATAATTTTAACGTAATAACAGTTTTGAAAATTGAGTTAAAATTAAGGTCATAGAGCGTGGCTCTAAGAGCCTCAGCCATATAATCAATGATACTGAACGATACAGAGTTTGCTATTGGAGGACTAGGATGTTCCATATGCAAACACCATCTTTAAAATCTGAAAAATACAATTTATTGTGAAATACAATGGCCCCTTATCGTTGGTGTACTTTATCACCAATGTGATTTTACCCGACAGTGGAGCTTATGGGAAAATCTAATATCCTATACAAGTGGCTGGAATGAGCCAAAATAATGGCATCAGCCAAAAAGAATATAAGGTTTTCTCAAGAGTTCAAACTGGATACTTGATTTGCTTTCTGTAACAATCTCCTCTGCGAGATAGCTATCAGACCCTTTAATATTTCAGCATATATTCAGCTGTGAATGTAATCGTTCTGCATTCTAAATATTTCATCTGGTATTCTGCTAGTAGTCGGGAGCTTAGACTGATCTACTCAAAAGACAGCACAAGTAACATTGAACTATATAGTCTATTTGTACATTAAACTCCTGTCACACCATAAAGACAAGCACTCATTTAAGCTGGTCAAATTTGACATTCTTGGGCAGAATGCTTAAAAATAAAAAGCAACTGATAGGTAAGAAAATAATATGCATACAGAATTTTGACTGGTGTTGTACATGCAACTTCCATATGCATTTCTGAGTACCAGGACAGATAGTATATATAGTATGTTACAGAAATATCAGAATAAATTAATTAGGGATTATTTCGTATTTTTAAATTCCCCTTTCCTTTGAAAGGCATTTCATTCTAATACATTTCTAGGGTGGGCACAAGGTGACACATCATAAATACTCATGAGCTGGTATGTACAGAAATGGACCTGATTTCTTCCTAGCTATAGATGGTTTTATTTTACAGAAATTGCCCTTCCGAGTACCTGCAGGAAAGATTCCCATAATTTAAACAGCATAATAGAGAATATGCTCAGCTCTGAGCATATTCAAAGGGCTACTTTTATTTTGAATGGTGCCAAACTATGCTCAGTGCTCAGAGATGCTTTGAGGGGTAAGTATATTTTTTTGTCAGTATTATTTTAGATCAATTCTTTCCCACTTTTTAAATTTAAAAGATTCAGAAAATTGGACACTCTTTTCATTAATTCTCTTGGCTAAATGGAAGTCTGTAATTTGTCACATTTTGGCAATACAGATATTTTTTTGTGGATGTTTTCTCTCTCTTCTCTTCATCATACCTCTCTGGGGAGAAAAATCTACACCAGAATTTGTCCCATTGGGGAATGAAAAAGGAAACATCATCACAGAAATAGTTTTAACATTCCAAGCAGACTAGATTTTATCCCCTTGGATAAAGACATCACTAGTTTCTTTGGACCACATGACCACGGAGACATCTTCGGACAGTGCTGGCTCTTTGGCTTTGAAACAGAGATGAGCACTGCCCCCTAGAGTTGGGAATGACTAGCACATATGTGCGAGGGAAACCTTTATCTTTTACTTAGTTTCTTTGGAAACCTTCCTCTTCTAATAAAGGAGTATATTTGTAGTTCAGGGTTGAAATGAGGAGTCCTTGGTGCTCTCTGATGATACTCTAATGATGTTACCTAGTTTGCGTAATGAAGCTTCTGCTAGACAACAACAAGCTCAGAGAGCACCAAGGACCCTCTTCTTCCAGAAAATACTTTAAAATCCCAACATTGATTTGTAATCATTGCAGTATGTAGAAGTCTTCTTCTAAATTGTCCAGTTGCCATCACCAATGTGAAATTTACACTAGCTAACTTGATAAACCATTCGATCAATATTTCATTCTGGTCGGACCAGAATAAAAATTTAAACATTAAAATAAAACATTGTGTTACAATTACTGGTGACACCATGGATGGGCAACCAAAGTCTGCCAGTTTTTTACAGTCAGTATAGCAGAATTTAGCTACGTTCAAAGAAACTGCATCATACTGATCTGATAGTAACAGCTGTACATGAAAGAGATCAGAATTTCCTGGATATTTTGTCAGGTAAGGAGTTATAAAATGAAGCTGTGCATCCTTATGGAGGGCATGCTATAACAGGAGATGAGCTGTGTTTCAATGGCCCTTATCCACAGGGGCGCAATCTCAGCTCAAACTTTTTCCAAAAGTGATTAGAAGTGGGACTTTTTTCCATTGACTTCCAGAAATGGAAAGAAATGGAGAGAGCATTATAATGTGATAGATCAGGGGTGTCCAAACTTGGAAACTTTAAGACTTGTGGACTTCAACTCCCAGAATTCCCCAGCCAGCCATGCTGGCTGGGGAATTCTGGGAGTTAAAGTCCACAAGTCTTAAAAGTTCCCAAGTTTGGACACCCCTGTGATAGATAAATCATATCTATGGCAGTGAGTTTGAGGCAAAAGCTTGTCCTGTGGCTATGGAAAGAAGCATTTTGATGCTCTCTATCTAGAGCAGGGGTGGGATTCTGCTGGCATTACTGCCAGTTCGGTGCGTGCGCAAAGGGAGTGTGCATGCCTGATGAGTGCAAAGCGCGCATGCACAATTGCCTGTAAATAGAACATTAAAATGTCAAAAATACATGCCGCAGCGACCGGGTGAACTGGTTCGGGGGCGTGGCGTGCCTGCTATCCCTACCGGTTTGGCAACCCAGCCACATTTCCCACTACCGGTTTCCCTGAAGCGGTGTGAACTGGTAACAACCCACCTCTGATCTAGAGGCCACACAGAAGGATTAGGGGAGAAGAACCATTTTTCATATCCCATGCAGAGATCTCTGCAGCTAATATGGGATAGCAATGTAGTTGTATCAGTTGCAGTTTATAACCATCATGTTAAATTACAGAGGCAAGAACCAATATAGGAATATATCACCCATCTCCCAAGAAAAGGCATCAGCAAACTGGTGTTCCAAGGCTCAAATAATTCTTACACAATACTTTTGGAAGTCTGATTGTTTATTTACTTATTTATTTAACGAACATGTAACATCTGTTATAAGAATAACTCTAGGTAGAGTGCACAATAATACATAATTTTAAAAGAAGAAAAACCTCTACAATAGCAATAAAAATAAACCCATAGCAACCTATTTTGAGGAGGAAAATGCTTTATAACTTTCTGTGGGGTTACAAATCACACTGCCCCACTGGGACAGATCTTGATAAGCATGATAACATTAATCTGTAGCTAAACATTTAGTTATATTTATTGTCCTATAAGCATATACTAGCAAAAACATATGCGTACAAGGATTAGTAGATATACTCCTGTTTAATTTTTGAATATATATGATATACACAGATGGAACATGCATATGTACTAGCCTTATTAACCCCCTTGTGATTCTGTATTCTATTGAATAGTTTAGTGCAGTGGTGGGCAACCCGCGGCTCGGGAGCCACATGCGGCTCTTTACACCCTTTAATGCAGCTCTTCTGTGTGCTGGGTGCCCGCTCCCCTCCCTCCTCTCGGGCTTCAGAGGGAAGCTTCTGCAAAAGCCCAGGCGAGTGACAACCAATTTTGGTCCTATGACTGCAGAATGCTGCAAAATACCATAAATGCAGGCCAGTTGTTGAGTGTTTCAAATGTGATTGGAACACTCAACAAGGTGACCACAGTGTGTGTGTGTGAGTGAGAAAGACAGACAGAGAGAGGAACAGAGAGAGGGAGTGAGGGAGGGAATCAGAGAGAGACTGACAGACAGACACACACACAGACAGAGAGAGACAGAGAGGGGGAGGGAGGGAGAGAAAGATAGACAGACAGAGAGACACACACAGAGTGAGTGATTAAGTGAATGAGTGAGAGACAGACACACCCACATACACAGAGTGACAGAGAGAGAGGAAGGGAGGGGAGAGAGACAGAGACAGAGACAGACACACACACACACAGAGTGAGTGAGACAGACAGACACACACAGAGAGAGAGTGACAGAGATGGGGGAGGGAGGGAGAGAGAGACAAAGAGCCAGAGAGAGAGAGTGAAAGAAAAAGAAAAAAAGAAAGAAAGTGGGAGAGAGAGATGAAATTAAAAACAACAACATACAAACCTGACTTACTCAAACTATCCAAGGAAATGCAAGGCCAATGTTCACATTAGTGGTTGTGACTTTGTCAGTCAATGTCAGGATGTAATTTTCTCTACATTGTAAGGCAAATTTTACGGAATTTAACGTTATTGATAAATAATATCGTTCTAAAGTTTTTGTTTTATTAGTTGTGTTATTTGTATCCTCCCGACCTATGTGGATACTTGCATGCAGAATATTCTCAATAAAAACTTATTGAAACTAAAAACAGTGTACCATCCTATGTATTTTCGGTTTTAAAAATGTGGCTCTCAAAGTAAATTTCAATCGTGGTTTTGGCGAGATTTGGCTCAGTTGAAAAAAAAGGTTGCCCACCACTGGTTTAGTGGTTCTATATCCAATGAAATGCTTATTAATGTAATCAATGAATTAAATACCCATATTTTTCGGAGTATAAGATGCTCCGAAGTATAAGACGCACCTAGCTTTTGGGGAGGAAAACAAGGGAAAAATATCTGCCTCTGCCTCCCAGCAATTTGCCTTCTTGCAACAAACAGCATAGGCAATATACACTGTTTATAGTGTTATATTTCAGACGATACTTGTATAGATGTTGTTAAAATTGATGTGCTTTCTGGAAGTATAGTTATTTTCTGCTATTTAAAAGAATAGCATTTTTAAAAACAATAGCACTGGGCCTCTTCAGATCAAACATTTATTTTAAAAAGTTTCTTCGTTTTGTTAAATTGTCTAGAATAATAAAGGGGTCTTTAAAAAATAAGTCTAATAATTTGAACATTCTATAGGCATTTACAGTTATTGACTTACCTCCTTGCAGCAAACAGCCTGATTAGCATAAGGAAAAAATCTGCCTCTGCCTCCCAGCAATTTGCCTCCTTCAGCAAACAGTTTCACTTTCAATTTCTCCCCATCATCAGCTGTTTAAGGCTGCAGGGATTGCTATAGCCTATTGAAGCTTCGGCAAGCCCCCCCTTGCTGCAAAGAGGTTAATTGCTGGGAGGCAGAGGCCAAAGGGTTGGGGCCGGTAGGTGGCTGAGGCTACATTCAGTGTATAAGATGCACCAAATGTTCACCCTCTTTTAGGAGGGAAAAGGGTGCGTCTTATAAAAGACTGAAAAATACGGTATAATTTGTATTAGTTTATAAAGTCAGATTGTAACTCTTCCCCTTTTTAGACTTTTTTATCTGTCTCTGATACCAAAACTTGTCATAAACCAATATGTGTTTTGATGCAATTGCCTCTTGGTTTCCAGTTTAAATAAATCACTGGGAGAATTCTCCTAATCACTGACAATTTTGCACTGCACTGACCAAACAAGTATTGTGTAGGAGTTCTTTCTTTTCTGTAATAAAAGTTCTAATGTATCTGAGCTGTGTCTGTGAGATTTTTCCAAATCAAGCTTAGTGTTATGCTCAGGAGAAAGTGTCAGGATATTTCTGACACTATCATTATAAAAGCCATGGTGGTGCAGTGGTTAGAATGCAGTATTGCAGGAGTTCAATTCTTACCAGCTCGAGGTTGACTCAGTCTTTCATCCTTCAGAGGTTGGTAAAATGAGGACCCAGATTGTTGCAATATGCTGACTCAGTAACCGTTTGGAGAGGGCTGTAATGCACTATGAAGTGATATATAACTCTAAGTGCTATTGCTGATTTACTGCCAAATTCAGGTGTGAAGCTGCTAGTGTTCACACTTCTTCCTAAAATAAGGAAGAAGAATTCATGTCAGAATTCTGGTTGACACCGTCTTTGGGACTGAGACAATCTCATTTCCCAGCAAGCCAGATTTACACCATTTTTGAATACCTGCTTCCAAATTTGGGGGCAGATAGCAGATCTCTTCTGGCTCCCGGTTATATGAGCCACTCTTTCAGAGTTTCTAACATATACATAGAAAGGAGGGAGGAGATAATAGTCTCTCATCCAATAGCAATAAGCATAAGATTAGCAATCGAGCTGATATGAATGCAACAATAAATCATCTGTCTCCTGACATATTACCCTTATCATAGTTATCGGCTTGACTTGGCAGCCACACATGGCCCGCCACAAGAAGAAACTTTATTGCAGACAATAATGAAATCTCACACACGAAACAGTGGATGACCCACAGCCAAGATGCCTGGGAATATTATGTATATTCCCAAGAATTTAAATTTGAGGCGTTCTCCCAGCTTCTGAATTAATAGATACTTGGTATTGTGCTTTTGTGGCCTCGAAGTGGGATAGTTGTGTATATATATATACAATACAATACAATACAATACAATAGTAGAGTTGGAAGGGACCTTGGAGGTCTTCTAGTCCAACCCCCTGCCTAGGCAGGAAACCCTATACCGTTTCAGACAAATAGCTATCCAACATCTTCTTAAAGACTTCCAGTGTTGGGGCATTCACAACTTCTGGAGGCAAGCTGTTCCACTGATTAATTGTTCTCACTGTCAGGAAATTTCTCCTCAGTTCTAAGTTGCTTCTCTCCTTGATTAGTTTCCACCCATTGCTTCTTGTTCTACCCTCAGGTGCTTTGGAGAATAGTTTGACTCCCTCTTCTTTGTGGCAACCTCTGAGATATTGGAACACTGCTATCATGTCTCCCCTAGTCCTTCTTTCTCTTAAGCTGAACATACCCAGTTCCTGCAACCGTTCTTCATATGTTTTAGTCTCCAGTCCCCTAATCATCTTTGTTGCTCTTCTCTGCAATCTTTCTAGAGTCTCCACATCTTTTTTACATCGTGGCGACCAGAACTGAATGCAGTATTCCAAGTGTGGCCTTACCAAGGCATTATAAAGTGGTATCTAGGGGTAATGTTAACATATTTTGCAAGTTCATGTATGATACACCATATGCTATATAATTAAATAAAACAGATAAAATTTTCATCTAGGATTTCATTCATGTAACTTTGTTTTCAAAATTATGACTTTCATATTTAAATGGTTGTCCACTAGGACTCCAAGATCCCTTTCACAGTTACTACTACTGAGCAAGGTATCACCTATACTGTACCTGTGCATTCCGTTTTTGTTGCCTAAATGTAGAACCTTACTCTTTTCACCATTGAATTTCATTTTATTAGATAGTGCCCAATGTTCAAGTTTGTCAAGATCCTTTTGTATTTTAAGCCTGTCTTCTGGAGTGTTGGCTATTCCTGCCAGCTTGGTATCATCTGCAAATTTGATGAGTTCCCCATTTATTCCCTCATCCAAATCATTGATGAAGATGTTGAAGAGTACTGGGCCTAAAACAGAGCCTTGGGGTACTCCACTGCATACTTCCCTCCACTTCCCTCCAGCCTGGCTCAACCGTAAATTTTTTCCTTATTCCTCCTGACAGTTGTTTTTAAAATTTTTAAATTGTGTTATTGTAAATGGGATATTTTAATGGTGATTTTTAATTGTATAAATGTGATGTAATTTGTTACCTCCTCCGTGCATGTATGTCTTTGTATATGTGTATGTTTATGTGTCTGTACATATGTTTTATGTTTTTTATGCTCTACTGTACGCCGCCCCGAGTCCTGTCTGGAAAGGGAGCGGCTAATAAATTCAAATTTATTTATTTATTTATGTAGATGCAGTTCCATTGAGAACTACACGTTGAGTGCGGTTGGTCAGCCAGTTACGAATCCATCTGGTGGTGATGCTGTCTAACCCACATTCTTCTACTTTATCTAGTAGTAGGTTATGGTCTACCTTATCAAAAGCCTTACTGAAGTCCAAGTAAACTATATCAACGGCATTCCTCTGGTCCACTAATTTTGTCACATTATCAAAGAATGCAATAAGATTAGTCTGGCATGATCTGTTTTTGACAAATCCATGTTGGCTTTTGACTATTACTTTGTTTGCTTCTAGGTGTTCGCAAATTCGTTGCTTGATTATTTTTTCCAGAATCTTTCCTGGTATTGAGGTGAGGCTGATAGGTCTGTAGTTTCCTGGATCTAATTTTTTCCCTTTTTTGAAGATGGGAACCACATCAGCTCTTTTCCAGTCCTCTGGTAGTTCCCCGGTGTTCCAGGATCTCTGAAAGATATAATTCAGTGGTTCTGAGATCTCGTCTGCTAGTTCCTTCAGAACTCTGGGGTGTAATCCATCCGGTCCTGGTGATTTGAACTCGTCTAGGGTAGACAGGTGCTCACTTACCATTTTCTTCCCTATTTCAATTTGTGTTCCTAATTTTGTGGTGCTGCTTTTGATAGGTTGGACTGTTTTATCCCTTTGTGTAAAGACAGATGCAAAACATGAGTTAAATAGTTCTGCTTTCTCCCTGTTGCTTGTCACCTTCTTGCCACTTTCTCCTAGCAATGGACCAATTGTTTCCTTAACCTTTTTCTTGTTTTTAACATGTTGGAAGAAGCTTTTTTTTGTTAATTTTTACTTTTGTGGCAAGCCTTTCTTCATTGTGAGCCTTAGCTTTCATCACTTCATCTTTACAGGCTCGGGCTATTTGCTGATATTCTGCCTTAGTTATGTCCCCCTCCTTCCACTTTTTATACTTACTTTTTTTGTCTTTCAGTTTGTCAGATAGTTGTTTATGCAGCCATGCTGGTTTCTTTTGGGAGCTGTTATTTTTCTTCTTCATTGGTATTGTGTTAGACTGGGCTTTTGTAATCTCATTTTTCAAAATTTCCCAAGCTTCTTGAGTTGTTTTCCCCTCGAGGATTCTCATCCATGGAATTTTTCCCAAGCTCTCTCTAAGTTTATTGAAATTAGCTTTCTTAAAGTCCAAGACTCTAGTTTGACTTTGTTCTACTACTTGTGTTTGGATAATGTTGAATTCCAATATTGCATGGTCACTTGTCCCCAGGGTTCCTATGGCTTCAACACCTTCTATCATTTCCTCTCTGTTAGTGAGAATTAAGTCCAGTATGGCTGATCCCCTTGTTTCCTTCTCTACTTTTTGGAAAACAAAGTTGTCTGCTAGGTTTGTTAGGAACCTGTTGGATCTTCCACATATGTATTTATATATTCCATATATATAACAATCTAGAAACCTAACACCTACCTTGCTAATCTTACTCTTTGCAGATCAATCTCGATAAGATATCAAACAGTGTCTGATTTAGTACACTGGCCAAGATTTTGAGATACAATCAGAAAGTTTTTAAATGTCATCACTGTGATTAACTCACAGTGCACCTTTGATGTTGTTAGTTGCAAGGTCGTGTCCAACCCATCGCGACTCTATGGACAACGTTCCTCCAGGCCTTCCTGTCCTCTATCATCCTCTGGAGTCCATTTAAGCTCACACCTACTGCTTCAGTGATTCTATCCAGCCACCTCATTCTCACTCATCCCTTTCTTCTTTTGCCCTCAATCTTTCCCAGCATTAGGTTCTTCTCCAGTGAGTGCTTCCTTCTCATTAGGTGACCAAAGTATTTGAGTTTCATATTCAACATCTGGCCTTCTAAAGAGCAGTCAGGGTTGATCTCCTCTAGGAGTGACCGGTTTGATCATCTTGTAGTCCACGGGACTCGCATGAGTGCAGCTTTAGGCAAATAATTATTTCCATACAATGAGGATAATAATACTGACCTGTTTCAACATTTTAAAACAAAATTTGAAACAAGTAATGTGTTTAAGCCTATGTGGCTTAATGTCTAAGTATTTGCAAGACTGTCTTCTCCAATCAGTTCTATGTTTATCACCAAGAAAAGGTTCTTGTAAATTTCCACTTTTGGGAGGTTGAAGGAGAATGATCTCCAAAGATAGCATTTGTCATTGATGGCACCTATTTTGTGAAATAGGAAGTTACCTACTTCTATAACGGTTTTCCAGAAGGTGGTAAAAAAAAACTTTTTGGAAGAGTGTACCAACATAGCTTAGTATGACACTGTCCTTGTTTTGTTAGTAGTTTTCTTAGTAAAATAGTATAATTATAATATTCCGTATTGTTGAATTCTGTATATCCTTTGGATGTTTTACTAATATTCTTAACTGCCAGAAATTGTTGAAGATTGTTGGGCTCTAAAATTAATTCATTCATTTATGAATATTGGAAAGAATTTAATTGATTATTGTTGTTTGTTTTCCCACTAGCGGAAACTAAAAGAATTTAGTCTGGTTAATATTTTTTTCCAGAGGACTCTACTAATTGAGTAGATAACCTATTGCCAGTGTGTTTGTCTGTGTGTGTCTGACTATGTGTGTATTCATCCTTTAAATAGAAAAATGAGAAATCATAGAAACATTTGTCTGTTCCCATAAGACTGCAGATATATTCATTTTTCCTTAATTAATGTATGTAATATGCCTTTTCTTGTTGCAACCTTTGTTATTCAGTGATGACACATCATCATGAAGATTTGTGTGTACATCATTTAAAATAAAATAAATGGAGATGTTTTTACATTACACTGCTAGAAGTTATATTTGTCATTAATTTATTTGTATACTATATTTTGGGTTTCAAACATGCAAGGGGTGCAACTGTATTCTAAACCTCCTCTTGAGAATAATGATGTTCTCAGCCCTAAAAAGAACCTTGAAACAATCCTCCAGTTAGAGTTACAAACATGGATATGTGTAATTCCTTCTCACATTTAAGGTTGTGATTAGCTCCCCTTTCTCTTATATCTTTGCTCTGTTCCTCATTTTATCTGATGTGTTATATGTTATTTTGACATTATTTTGCATGTGTTTTCATTGATCTAATAAAGGTATTGTCCTCATATGGAATTCAGGACATATTCTCAGTGAATTCTCAAGTGTTTCTTAATGTAAGAAGTAGCATGGAAATCAGTGTATTTGTCCCAGAAAATCTTGTTCTTCTTAACAATCATGCCCAAGATTTATCCCTTTAATTTATTGAGATAAAAGTAGGCAGAGTTGGGACTTAAATAAAACCATTCAATATTTCTTCTTTACTCACAATGATTGCAACTGACAAATACTTTTGAAAACCCAGTTAAATGCTCACTACCAAAATACTGTAGCAGTTGACAATTTGAATTTCCAATCCTTTCTTTTTAACAGCTTTTAATTTAACACATGTCAGTTACAGATGTGTTTTAAATGTTGCTTTCATGGTTTTATAATTTAAGTACAATTACCAAAGCTTATGTTGAATTATGATTGTTTTAATTCATTTTTAAAACTGCTTTCGTATGTTCGCCTGTATTTTGGAGAATTTAAGTACAGCCTTTCCATCAACAGATGTAGCTAATGTGAATATGATTTGGGGGAACTGCAGTGGACCCTACATACATTTGGAAATGCTATCGCTAATCTCCACACCTTTAGCAATAATTTACAGTTTGAAAATAATTCTGGATCCTTGGTTTTCTTCTGTGATTTTGAAATGTCTATATGAATGGAAATATTCCTCTTTGAGTCAACCTATTGCCTGCAATGACAAACTAGAATAGCTTATTTTGCTTATGTTCACTTCACAGCAAATGTCTGCAAATAGAAAATGTTTTTGAAATATCATTATCTCTTATTGTTTGGAAATGAACAGAACTATATTTACTTTACATTCACCAAAAGCTATTATAGCTTTTCATTCTGTTTCAATGTATGGTTGAAAGAGAATAAGACAGTTTTATAATTGTAATGACAATTTAAAATAGCTAAGTTTTTTCTGCAGTCAGTGTCAAAAATAGCACCTTCACTTCTCTCTTAATTCTGAATGTCAGCATTCAGTAGTGTGTATATTGTGCTTTCCTAACTGAAAAGCATTGAATATTAGAGATGCATTGAAACATAGCTCTGATTTTATGGATGATCAAGAAGAAGACACGGAAACAGGAACTTTCAATTAGTGAAAGCTGCTGCTCCCCCTTTTCAGTTCAAGAAATGTGTTTGAACTAAAACAGAATAAAACCAGAACAATTGGCAATAGTCTGAATCTGGATTCAGAATATCTGAAACAATTAGTGGAACATCATCAATTTATCCATGAGCTTTAACTACCCTTGAAAAACATCAAGGCAGCCTGAATATTTTATGCTGTAAATTACTTTGTTAAAAACCTGAATATCAAAAACAATATTATTTTTAGGTTTTTTAAAAAAAATCTACTTTAGATGAGGCAAATATTTTCCCAATAGCATACTCCAAAAAGGCATGGTTTTAACACCGCCTCTTTATATTTCTTATTTTATATCTTATTCAAAATAATAACAATTAAAATAAAAGCTGAAACCCTCCACCAAAACCTAAAAATATGCAATTAACTTTGACCCTTATGGATTGACTAAACAGGAGTCCCTAACACTTCTTGCTTCATTGTTTCATGCCTCCTTCAGGATGTTTAAGAAGAAGATAATATCACCCAAATCTGTGATAAGAAGACATCAGTGGTACATATAGCTCCCTGGTAGGCATTCCTATCGTGTCATATCGAAGTCTAGCAAAATGTTGAAAGTTAGAAATGTTATCAAGCATTAGCAGGCATTTAAAGATCGTCTCTTGAATATTTCTAGCACAGAAAGTATTTCATGTGATGTAAATTAATGGTAATTTTTCTGACTTTAAAAGAGAGCTCTGCCAGAACATTTCAGTGGTCTGGACCCAATTCTGCTAACATGGAGATGCTTTCAATTTTCTCTGCCTGCTTTCCCGCCTTAGATGGCTGTGATTGTGACAAAATTAATCCATTTAAAAATCTATGGCTTAAACTTAAGGATTTTCATCCGCCCTCCCTTCTTTTTTTTTTCTTAGAATATCAATAAGTTCCAATTGAAGAGCGGATTCTTTTGCAATTCAGGCATGTGCCGGCGATAACGGGCGAGTTGGCATGAAGAGAGGCAGAGATGGATTAATTATGCAGAGAACATGGAAATTCTGCTTATCATCGGCTAGCAAAGGAGCCCAGCTCACATAATCAGCAAACGAAGGGAGAGAAAAAAATAACAATGCAATGGCACCTTCCAGCCCATCATCAGGATTTTTCTACCCCCTTGTAATTAAAAAATAACATACACTTATAGCCCTATCTCCTGTGCAGGCAAAGAGTGGATGTCCACAAAATAATTGCACTGGGATATTAGAGCTGGAAACAAGAGCTGCCCATTCCTATACTGTACCAAGTCTCCCCTCCTATTCTCTGCCCTGGCCTCTGCAAGGCACTTCCTTTCCCTTTGGAATCTGAATCAGATGGAGGTCTTCAGCCAGGTGACATCCCATCTTAGTGTCCATGACTCCAAAGCTCATCGTTATCATGATAATTCTTGAGAGGCCAAAGGCTCAGGGGTTGTTATTCATCTCACCTGCAAGCTATATAAAAAAAACCACACTGAAAAACCCAACCCAACTGGCATTTTGTTCAGCAACAAAATAGATTGATCATCATAGCTGCTCTTATATATTTTGTCTTTTTCGCTGCTGCCTGCACAGCTGCTAAGAACCCTTCTGTGCTGCTGGTACACAGTTCTAGAAATTAAAAGGAAAATAAACCGGCTTGCTTTTAAGCTAAAGGCAAAATAAGAATGCCAGGATATGGGCTTAGAAAACTGAGGCAGGCAGGCAGGCAGGAAGAAGGAAATGAGAGAAGTTTGTGTATTGCTCCAAATAAAACAATGTCATATTTGAACCCTTTGGACTGTTAGATGACCTAATCTATTTATATTCTTATATGCAAATGCTTCATAATCACAATGCACCGGTAATTCCTTTTGTTAATGTGTTGCTGCTCCTTGCACTTTAAAAAAAAACCTTATATAGTTGTCCCTTGCAGGTTGGTAGGGAGATTCTTGACTTATTTTCTAATACATTTATTCAGCAGCAAAGGAAAGTGAAGGAAAAGAAAGAAGTCACAGGCAAGTCAGAACCATGCATTGTATTTTGTTTACAGGAACCACTGTGGGGCGCTCTAGGAAAAAAAGCAGCCTGCTGATATTAATATGAGAGAAATGTGAAATAATAATCTGAGCTGGGTGGATGGGTATTTATTTTGGATGTCAACGAAAAAGGCCTTGCTCTCTAGGGATGACATGATAGCAATGTTCCAATATCTCAGGGGTTGCCACAAAGAAGAAGGGAGTCAACTTATTCTCCAAAGCACCTGCAGGCAGGACAAAGAAGCAATGGATGGAAAGTAATCAAGGAGAGAAGCAACTTGGAATTAAGGAGAAATTTCCTGGCAGTGGAACAACTTGCCATCCAACACTGGAAGTTTTAAAGAAGAGATTGGACAACCATTTGTCTGAAATGGTATAGGGTTTCCTGCCTGAGCAGGGGGTTGGACTAGAAGATCTCTAAAGTCCTTGCCAACTCTGTTATTCTATTGTATTCTATTTCATGTGATGTAAATTAATGGTAATTTTTCTGACTTTAAAAGAGAGCTCTGCCAGAACATTTCAGTGGTCTGGACCCAATTCTGCTAACATGGAGATATTCTGTTCTGTTCTATTCGGTTCTATCCTATTCTATTTCTATATTTCTATTTCTCCAGGTTTTGACCATGCTCTCAAAGTTAATTAGATGGTAGTTGTTGCTTTGCATCTGGTACATATGCATTTAGCTTGCTTAATGTCTATGGAGATTTTCAGTCATCCAATTCATGATTGTCTCAAAGGTGCTTGCTCAAAAGGCAACTGGACTATATTTTTCCTTGAGGAAGAAGATGTTTCACTTCTCATTCAAAAAGTTGCAACAGTTCTGGTTGGATAGTAGGGGGATGGAAGGTCAGGACCTTCCACCTCCCTAACATCCAGCCAAAACTGATGAAGCTTCTTTGATAAGAATGATCCAAGATGACAATTGGTCCATAGTTTTCCTTTCTTTAAGTATAATCCAGATAGCCAACACCTCAAGGAAAAACCCAGAGATTTTAAAATCCTATAAATAGGAACATCTGAAATTGTGCTGGACTTGGATTGTTTTAGAAGTTGCAATGATGTAAATATCAAAAGAATTGTTACACTTCCTAAAATAAAGTCATCCCAGGATGTTCCTGTGAAAGCTGCAGCTTGAAACAATTGATACAATTGCAGGAGAGATGGCACCAGGAAATGGCAATAGCAATTCCAGTGGTCACTGGGAGGATGAAAATCTTTATTTTGGGGCTCTGTATAAAATAAATTCCATTTTATTAATTTTTGTACCCTAGTAACACCTAGTAACGAGATGACAGAAATCTTCTCTTTATTATATTACCTGCAATATTTTCATTGTCCTACTCTTCCCATACAGACTCAAAGTCCTAATTTTGAAAACAAAGTTACATGAATGAAATCCTAGATGAAAATTTTATCTTTTTATTTAATTATATAGCATATGGTGTATCATACATGAACTTGCAAAATATGTTAACATTACCCCTAGATACCACTTTATAATGCCTTGGTAAGGCCACACTTGGAATACTGCATTCAGTTCTGGTCGCCACGATGTAAAAAAGATGTGGAGACTCTAGAAAGAGTGCAGAGAAGAGCAACAAAGATGATTAGGGGACTGGAGGCTAAAACATATGAAGAACGGTTGCAGGAACTGGGTACGTTTAGCTTAAGAGAAAGAAGGACTAGGGGAGACATGATAGCATTGTTCCAATATCTCAGAGGTTGCCACAAAGAAGAGGGAGTCAAACTATTCTCCAAGACACCTGAGGGTAGAACAAGAAGCAATGGGTGGAAACTAATCAAGGAGAGAAGCAACTTAGAACTGAGGAGAAACTTCCTGACAGTTAGAACAATTAATCAGTGGAACAGCTTGCCTCCAGAAGTTGTGAATGCCCCAACACTGGAAGTCTTTAAGAAGATGTTGGATAGCCATTTGTCTGAAATGGTATAGGGTTTCCTGCCTAGGAGGGGGTTGGACTAGAAGACCTGCAAGGTCCCTTCCAACTCTACTATTGTATTGTATTGTATTGTATTGTATTGTATTGTATTGTATTATTGTATAGATTAAAAAATCGCAATAAAACATGAATGTTAAAAAGATCTACTGTATATTCAGATGACAACGTTCAGGCCTTCTAGCCATTGAAGTGTAGCTTTGTTTATATGAAAAAAGTCAGATACTCGACCGATATATGCGCTCAGCTCTCAGTTGCTCACAATGTAATCTATGGTTTGCCTTGAGATCCCACTGTCACGATGAGAGGAGGATACGATGCCCCATTTATATAATGCGTCCCAGCACATGTCATGTGAGGTACAAATCCTTTTCAGGATTGTCCATTTACTTGTTCAACAACAATCGGAGGCCTTTCTCAACCTTGAATTAGTGGGAAACTATAGAAAGGAAATGTGTGTGTTCATTGCTGATCCATCCCATGTCTCTATTACTAATCATTGGTGGTTACATGACTTTCTGCCATGATGACAAAACTTAACAGATTCAACTTCCCATATTTTTTGCTGTATAAGATGCCCTTGAATTGCCTCTGGAATGTCAGAGGAAGAGGGAAATGGTATTTTAACATGACTACAACTAAGGTTAACTTAAACCTGTCTCACTCGTGGGCTTGGGACAAAATGTGAGCAATAGAGGGGCTATGCAGGTCATGTTTATATTATACTCAGTGCAAGTGGGGGCATGGCCTAGGTCGAATACACTTAGATCTGTATATCTTAAGGGTTGCATACTTAAAAGTAATTACCTTCTATAGTTTAAAGATTTGACATACCTTCTTTTGCATGCATTCTTCATACCATGTCTTCTTCTATCTGGAGCCTTCCAGATATATTGGGACTGCAATTCTTAGAATTCCCCAAGAAGTACTAAATTTGACATGCTATTAATCAGTACATTTACCCTTGTTGGAAGGTGAATCATAAAACATAAACCAATTCAGTCCTAGATCATATATGGATAGTTCATAACAGCTAACAGAGGCCAAAAAGAAGCTTGTAGAATAATCAACGCAAATAGTGATCATGCAGTCCAGATACGCCTAGCATAGGTCTACTCATAAAGGTAAAAGGATGCTTTGAGCTTGTTCTCAAATCCCTCAAATTCTTACTTACAATGCTAGGTAATCACAATTACAAGAATTCTATTCTGCAAAGTCTCTGAGAATTGTCAGAATTTTCCCTAACCTACTGCTACACTGTTGTATCTTTTAGTCTTTTATTTGCAGCCTTCAGCCTTGGGGTTCGGGGAGCCTTATCTCAGATAAGATTCTGTGTGACCATCCCTGGAATTGGATTGGCAAAACTCAAGGCAACGGGTTCTTCCATTGTTTCTTTGTCTATATTCAATGAAGATGTACTGTATCTAGATAGATTCTATCAATGCTATATGAAAACTATCCAATCGTTTCAACTGTTATTCATGAACACTTGAAAGCCAAACTTTGCATCATCATGAATGATGCATGTCCCAGGATAATGTTACAGGATTCACTCTGAGTCAGTCACTGGGATCAGAGTTTTAGTCTTCCAAGTTTTTGGACTATGCTGGAGCTGGGAGATGTGAAAAAAAAATCTGCATGTTCTCCAATGTGAAATAAATAGAAATTATAAGTCATAAATAGTACAAGAAGAAAAGTTTCAGTTTACAACATCAATTCTATTTTTTAAAGTTAATCTGGAGATATTAGATGACCTGAGAGGCGTCATTAGTTCTTGGGTAATTATGATGTGGTAATGTCCTATAGAGGGATGCGGTGGCTCAGTGGCTAAGATGCTGAGCTTGTCGATCAGAAAGATTGGCAGTTTGGCAGTTCGAATACCTAGCATTGCATAACGGAGTGAGCTCCCGTTACTCGTCTCAGCTTCTGCCAACCTAGCAGTTCGAAAGCATGAATAAATTATGGCATCTTTTGGAAACCTGACAGCAAGTAGAAAAAATAGGAACAACCTTTGGTGGGAAGGTAACAATGTTCCGTGCCCCTTTGCTGTTTAGTCATGCTGGCCACATGACACACAGACATCTTCGGACAGCGCTGGCCCTTCGGCTTTGAAACAGAGATGAGCACCATCCCTTAGAGTCAGGAACGACTAATACGTATGTGTAAGGGAAACGTTTACCTTTAATGTCCTATATGATAGGTCAACTTGAATATATTATTTGAAATGCTATGCAAATTGAAATTCCTGAAATTCAACTTTCAAAAAAAAATCAGAGATCAAAAATTATGTTGCAAAATCACTGCATTTCTTTTACTAGAATTACAATCTTTCTTAAATCATTGTCCCATTGTTACAAAAATTCGAATCTTTAATGATCTGTAAACATGTTTAGAAGTTTGAAATGGGTAACAACTTTTTTTTGCTGGGATATCACTATGACCCACCTGATTATATTGGATGCAGGCCAGATCAGCCTAGTGTGTTACATTTTATTTGGATTGGATCCATTTAACTCTAGGTGCATAGTTAGCTGCCAGTTAGTTCCTATGCTTTGTGCATTGAACGGAGCAGTAGTCAAAAATGAATATCAACAATCTTCAAGTTCCAATGGTGATATATATGTTGATTGGTTGAAAATGCAAAGACTGAGTGACCTGCAAGCATTAGAGTGTTGAATCAAGTGATTGAAAATTATCCCTTTCATTTCTCTGCTTTTCATATTATTCTACTATGCCATTCCTTTGATCAATTTGCTCCTAGGTTTAGGACGAATGTGATGAGATAAACAATATTTTGGCTAATTTATGAGAATTTGTTTTCTTGACTCGAGGCTCTAAGATCAACTGACACTGTAGGTTTGTCCTAATATATATACTGTGTATTCCTACTTATGCACAGATAAATGTAATTTTACTGAAATCCATAAGGCAAATCCATAAGGCAACCTACTGCTAGAAGCTTCTTGGCTTCTTGTTCATACCTGCAGATATCATATTCTTCTTTTTCCTGTCATTGAGCTTGATGGGAAATTAGCACAAGGTGTATACATCTATAATCTTTTACATTTCCTGGAAACAAGTTTTAACAACTTTCACAATTGGAGTCAGATAATAGAATCCTTAGTAATCGTAACAGCAAATGGATTTGTAATCTACCCGTGATTAAAATTATTTTCATCATGAAGTAGAAATTCTCATTATTGTTGCCATTTTAATATTATCAACCATAAAGTGTCTTAGTGATTGATACTGTAGACAATGAAACTCTATATTATGGTAATTAAATTTAAAATGAATCAGCTCTCCTTATATGTCTCAGTAGTTCAGTACCTGATTATTTAAAAACAATTATCTTTTGATGTCACTTAATGGCGTTTGCTACTTTTAACTGCCTACAGTTTTTTTTCCCCCAGAGACAAAAAGTTGAACCTTCGATGAAAAATGTCATGCAATGAAGCTGTGAAATATCAAGGGACCAAGGATGATGGGTAAAAAGAGATGACTTTCTTTCTTTCTTTCTTTCTTTCTTTCTTTCTTTCTTTCTTTCTTTCTTCCTTCCTTCCTTCCTTCCTTCCTTCCTTCCTTCCTTCCTTCCTTCCTTCCTTCCTTCCTTTCCCATTCTTAATTCTATGTTTCTTAAAAAGCATGCTAGAAATATAACATTCAGAGACAAATATTCATTTTTTATTATTTGGGTATAAAACATTTATGTACATGGGAGCAGAAGGGAAAAACTTTTTTAAAAGAAAGAAATCCCAAGGGACTATCAAATTAAAATGACTGGAGACAGATTAAAACCACAGGAAATGTTAAACCAGGCATCCCCAAGCCCACTTTTTCCACCTATTACTTTTCATACAGACAAAGAGCTTCCTCCACAGGAAAAAAAAATTGTATATTTCCTATCCTTAATCCTCCGCCAGTCCTCCTCTTCCGTTCTTTGACAGTCTCACTGCCGCCCCTCCCTTTTTTCTCCTTTTTTTTCTTTTTAGTACTGCCTGTTATTACAAGATACTCTTTTTTTATCCATTTTGGTGAAATTTTAGTACAAAAACATTCTTTCGTATCTCTGTTCATTTGCAGATTTGAGCAGGCTTGCTAAAGCACACCTGTTGTGCTGCCTGCATTGGCCCCCCTCCTCTCTTTTTTTTCTGATCATAGGCTTCTGACAAAGAGGGTTGGGGGGGGGGGAAGAGAAAGATTTTTATCAACCCCTCTTCACTGGACAATGAATTTTCTTCACCATTTGAATGTATCTCCGGAATGCCTGAGTGATTCATTACAGCAGATTCTGAAGTATGACAATGGGCCTCAGAAATGACTGATGTTATCTATTCCCTGATTTCATTTCCCTGATCCTCTTCATCCCTTGGCCCTGTGTACCTCGATTAATTAGAAACCAGGGATTTTCACTCATCAGCTGATGGGTTTCATGCTCTGTTCTGTCACAAATCTGCTGCTTTCACTATCTCTCTTACAGCCGGTGGCTGCTTTTAAAACTTTCTTTTTTTCTACCCCTCCCTCTCCATCAACCCCTTCTCTCTCTCTTTTTTTTTCTTTTTCTTTTTTGAAGCAGCGCTTTGTGACTACAGGTTTAGGCCTTTTTAAGATTCAGGCGTTAAAAAAAAGGGGAGAGATTAAAAATTAAAGTAAAGAAGATTCAAAATCTCTGATTAAGTTAATCCATATCCAAATGATACTTGTCCAAAAATGAACTTTTTGAAGAGATAATAATATAAATGTTTCATAGCTCTCTGCATTCCAGCTTCTCACTTTTCTCCCCAAGATATAATAATTGAAGCCTTATGCAAAAGGACCAAAGTATATAAATGCATTTTTCCTGGCGTACATGTGTTCTGCCTGTATGCATTTGACAGTTGTCCGTGGTATATTGTTAAGCCAATTGCATTCAAGTTTCACTTGCAACCAACTACCTTATAATAGGATCCTGCAATAAATCATGGAGCCATTATTGTTTCTGGAGGAAATATTCCATAATTGAAAATATGCTGCCCTTTGGGGCCTATGCCAAATTAAATCACATGGTGATAACATCCCTAAGGAAACAAACCATAATTAAATAGTATTTTAAATGCAGAATATTTTGCAATAAAAATTCCTCTCTCCCTCTCAGAAACCTAAAATAATGTGTGAATCATGGGCGAACATATCAATTATGTCTAGTACAAAAAATATAATCACTTCTAGTTTACTTTTCTTATCTCTTTCATTTCTACATTCTTGTATATTCTTTATTTTGATCTCATATGTGCATTGCACATGTTCTTGGGTTTATAAATGAAAGGTCTTCCTTTTTTTGATCCTGGTACAGAGAAATCCAGCATATTTTCAATATCCGGATGTGTGATGGTTCTGAAGAAAAGAAAGGAATATTCAGCAACAGGTTTTGCAACTTGGTTAAAAAATATTCTTGGTAGTTGAAATTGATAAACCATTGGGCAACTGCTCCAGTAAAATACTTGGTGAAAAACATAACGTATTGATATGGGTATATCTGTTCATCAAAACTCTAGAGTCTTTCACACTTATCACCCTCCAGGTGTGTTGTTTTCCAATTGTGCTAAAAGTGGAACTGGAAAAGGAAGGCTGATCTAATTTTTTTGCACTCAAGCCAGAAGCACCAAGGTGCTTCCAGGTTGAACGGATTAGCTGATGACATCACCATTGTCCTCGGGATGCCCAATTGGGGGTCTTTCATGTCCCCCACAGTACCTGGAGTAAAGGGCAAGAGCTCAACCCCGCCCCATGACAGCTTTCAGGTCTTGAAGTTGAGCTTGCTAACTTTCTGTCCAGCATTCCAACTACGTGAGACACTATGCTGTTTAGGATGATCTAATATACAACATGTTAAATGTGTCATCACTGCCAGGAAATTAGATAAAAGCTAAATAATAAAATATACTAAGACAGACATAGTTAAAGCAATAAAGAAAAGATCCTTTTTGACCAAGGTAAGGATTAGCATGTGGCTAGAAGCAAGGGAAAGGGCAGAGAATCAGAAGATACAAGTGATAAAGGTATCCTGACTACTGGATAGAATTAGGGGTGGCTTGCTACAGGTTCGCCCGTAGCGGATTCGGGAGAATCCATAGCTAATCTTATGGCCAGTTCAGAGAACCTTCCAATCCCACTCTGGCTGGCCATGCCCACCCTACCTTGTCCCTCCCAGGAATCTCCACACCGTCTGTTTTGGATGTGAGGTAAGTGCAGGGCCCATGTGAAGGCTCGGGGAGGGGGGGAAATGGACCTCCTGAAGCTTATGGGAGGCTGGAAATGGGCCTGGTTCTGGCCTCTGGAGGGCCTCTGAAGCCCAGGGGGAAGCGGTTTTCATTCTCCCAGAGGCTCGAGAAAAGCCTCCGGAGCCTTGGAAAGGCGAAAACAGCCCCCACCCAGCCGTGGTACAGGAGACCGACTAGGCCATGCCCACCATGGTCATGCCTACCCAGCAACCAGGCAGAGAACCCATTGCTGAAATTTTTGAAGCCCACCACCTGGGTAGAATGGATGTAAGTAGGAGATGGTGGGCTTTCCAACAAATCTAGGGACAACCAAAATTTTGTCTTTGGAATTAGTGTTCATTCGGTTCTTCCTCCCCCCCGATATTAGAACTACTAACGACCTCCGCTCCTTCCGACAGAAGCTTAAGACCCACCTGTTCCAATTAGCTGGCTTGACTGATGTATAGTCCCATCTTTAACCTCCTGGCAAACATCTTACTGTGTAATTTTTAAGGGAAATTTTAATTATATTTGTATTTTAATTTAAATTTGGTACAGCACATTCTACCTCCTCCGTTTATATGTTTATATGTTTATATATTTATGTACATTTATATTTTGTATCTATATGGTTTTTAATATGTCTGTACACCGCCCCGAGTCCTGTTTAGGAAAGGGTGCAGTTTATAAATAAAAGTTTACTTACTTACTTACTTACTTCCTGCTGCCTTTTAACTTCAGTTACAACAGTGTTTTATATGTTCTATACCATTTGGTAGGGAATCATGAACCTGATCCTGAACCTGACTCCTTTTTGATCACATGAGATCTCTGGATCCAGAAATTCCATAGCAATATTGCTTAAAATTGCCAGCAAAAATAACGAGTCTTGTGGAAACTTGAATGTGTCATCGTTGCCTATGTTAAAGAGGCTGGAAAATGAACTATTGGGGTTATTTTAATTTGAATATTTTCACTGAAAACAGAAGGAATCATGCTGAATGATCCTTCCCAAATCTACCACCACGATGTTGGTCACAACGATGTAGAAAAGATGTGGAGGCTCTAGAAAGAGTGCAGAGAAGAGCAACAAAGATGATTAGGGGACTGGAGACTAAAACATATGAAGAACGGTTGCAGGAACTGGGTATGTTTAGTTTAAGAGAAAGAAGGACTAGGGGAGACATGATAGCAGTGTTCCAATATCTCAGGGGTTGCCACAAAGAAGAGGGAGTCAAGCTATTCTCCAAGGCACCTGAGGGTAGAACAAGAAGCAATGGGGTAGAAACTAATCAAGGAGAGAAGCAACTTAGAACTGAGGAGAAATTTCCTGACAATTAGAACAATTAATCAATGGATCAGCTTGCCTCCAGAAGTTGTGAATGCCCCAACACTGGAAGTCTTTAAGAAGATGTTGGATAGCCATTTATCTGAAATGGTATAGGGTTTCCTGCCTAGGCAGGGGATTGGACTAGAAGACATCCAAGGTCCCTTCCAACTCTACTATTGTATTGTATTATTGTATTGTATTACCATTCAATATGTATGTGTCTAATAATACATTTTGTTAATTTTAAATGTTCCATAAGACCTTTTATTGCAGACCCATAAATATATCCTGTAGGGTTCCATGTTACCTAACTCTATTAAATGTTAAATATTCCACACACAAAGATGGTTCTATGGTCAGCCATTCCTAATCATGCTGTGTGTATGTTTAGAAACAAACAAAAGAGGATGCAACTGTTTATTACTTATTTGGGGATACTATTTATTTTTAGAATTGTCCTTGACAATAGCAATAGCATTTAGACATATTCTTTGCTCCATATTGCTTTACAGCATTCTCTGAACAGTTTACAAATGTCAGCATATTGCCCCCAACAATCTGGGTGTCGGGGTTCCAAGTAAGACCCCCAACGAAAAAAGACTCCAAGGCTTGAGTTTCCTCAAAGTTCCATTTTATTAGAGATGCCATAATGTCACATCTGGGAAAACCCGAATCTGAAAGCTTCCAGGTTTTCCCGCCCAGTCAAAAGTTCAAGACCCTGCCCCAACACCCGCAGGTCTATCACATGGTCCAATCAGTCATTGCCATGAAAGAAGATTCCTCCCATCCACATCCATCCAGGTGCGTGGACATGGCAACCTTTACTTTCTGAGAAGGAATGTTATTATGGCTACACATCACCCATACTCTGTATAATCCCTCCCATTTTCCCACAGTAGAAAATGTGGCAGGAAATGTGGCAGACCTGAAATCCAAAAGGCTTCCAGGTCTGACACTGGGTCCTCGTTTTACTGACCTTGAAAGGATGGAAGGCAGAGTCAGCCTTGAGCCTATCAGGATTGAATTCCTGGATGTAGGCACCCTGCAATACTGTATTCTAACCACTGCATTACCACAGCTCCTAAAAATTCATAAATTACTTAACCAAGCTAGCTGAAAGAAATATGCTAAATAAAGATGTGGTCTCTTTGGTTTTAACTGAAAGCAAAGTGTGAATTGAGCCAATTATTCAATAAATTATGTTCAATAAATCTGTTTCTTAATATAATATGGAAACCTAAACAGGGACTTGATCTCCATTATCTTGTTACACAAACCTGGCTATCGTGGCAGATCAGATGTAAAAGAACAGGGACTACATATCACTAATACATAGGAAGAAAACAGAATTTCAGAAGGTTCAGTTTGACATGCAAGCATAAGAAAAGAAAATAATATAACGACTTTGTATAACGACTAAATGCAAAATGAAGCGAGACGTTCTTTGTTTTGAGTCTGCATTGGCCAGTTGCATTTGGGACCATCAGCTAGGTTTTTATTAGCAAACAGTATAATTTCACTAGAAAGTTTTGATTAAAAAATACATTCCAAATGCCAAGGCTTCAATCAGTTTTGTTCATTACAGAAAAAGACACCTTTTTCTCAACAAACAATCCATGAAACTGAACATTTATTTTGCGGAATTGAACCCTGATAAACCAAAATCCCATTATCATTTCATTTGTTCCCTGAGATTCATTTCCAAAGAACGGCATTAGATCAGTATATCTCTCAGCCCAAGCTCACCAGTCATCTTCAACACTATCTTTGTATTTGAAAATTAAAAAGTTAATTAAAAAAGCAGGGGTGAATGAGAATTTGCATTGCTGATCAACAAAGTTTTTAAAGTTTTCTCAGTTGTGGTGTCTATTAAAGAAATAGATATATACTCCATTTTTCATTCCTATAATGTAGGAACCACAAGAAATATTTGCAGGAAAGGAATACCTCTTGTCTTTTATGGTATTGAGATTATTTTTTCCTAATCTGACAATGAAGATGTAATTCTGGACATTCTTTAACTAGGATTAAAAGATTGAAATTAACTTTCCAGATACATTTCTTCCTTATGGCAATTCTCTTAACTATTAATGGAACTATGATTATTAGTAATATTGGCACCAGTTATGAGCTAAAATGATTTAGTTTTCCTCTGGCCAGGATTTTAAAATCATTACTTTAAATTCTATATTAAGTTATCTAGCAGATGGTGATATTTCTAAATTAACCTATGAATGTTTCAATTTCAGGAGCAAGTAACCCAACTAATATCAGTCATTTTCTTTCCATACAAGAGAAAGAATAGAATGATGTGCATAGCATAGAAAAGTTGTAGATGACAGTCAACCAAGGTCTTGAGATACTTCTACAACAAATTATTGTCCAACTATATGATTTATCAAACATATGGATTACATAATTTTCTTCAGACTATTGGCATGTGTATAGGGAGTCAGGGTTGAAAATGGTATATAGCTGAGCTATGTAGAATTCTTAATATTCTCCACCAAAATTAAGCTATTTTTATTTCAGCAATCCAATACACGCCATTAGAGCATCTTTCTCTTTCCATATTTTTATATTCATCGTTGAATTGTTTGTGATAGCCTCTATCATTATCAGATTTCATTCTAAAACAAATGATCACCCTGCCTTTTGAAGGTTTCCCAAACTTTTAGCAACTTGGCAGACTTGACCTTTGAATGGTATGCTAGATGCCAAAACAATACAATACAATACAATACAATACAATAGTAGAGTTGGAAGGGACCTTGGAGGTCTTCTAGTCCAACCCCCTGCCTAGGCAGGAAACCCTATACCGTTTCAGACAAATAGCTATCCAACATCTTCTTAAAGACTTCCAGTGTTGGGGCATTCACAACTTCTGGAGGCAAGCTGTTCCACTGATTAATTGTTCTCACTGTCAGGAAATTTCTCCTCAGTTCTAAGTTGCTTCTCTCCTTGATTAGTTTCCACCCATTGCTTCTTGTTCTACCCTCAGGTGCTTTGGAGAATAGTTTGACTCCCTCTTCTTTGTGGCAACCTCTGAGATATTGGAATAATGCTATCACGTCTCCCCTAGTCCTTCTTTCTCTTAAGCTAAACATACCCAGTTCCTGCAACCGTTCTTCATATGTTTTAGTCTCCAGTCCCCTAATCATCTTTGTTGCTCTTACATCCTGCAGAAAACACTTCAAAAATGAATTGCAGTGGAATAAAAACTATACCCAAAATTGAATTTAAGTTAAAAATAAATTTTCATGGTTAATGCAATGCTGTTTTTAATTAAATACAGCCATCATCAAACAATAATTGAATTCCACATTAAAAATACAATTGGGCAGCAAACTTTGGAGTCATTCTGAGGGCCACAAAGAGCCCTATGGTTGCACGTTGGACATTCTTGGTTTAAGATAAGAGGACAAAAACTCTTATTATTAAGCCAATTCCTTATTAAGAATGGAGATTATCCTGAGTTTATCAGAGACCTGAATCAAACTTAAATATGTGAGATATTGGGTCCATAAAGTTCTTTAGTTGTTATGAACAATATAATTTTACTTTCTTATAGCTAATTGAAACTAAGTCCAACTTAGAGTCCAAGACTCTGTGGATTTCCCATCAATATCTGGTCTTGATTTCCTATTTGAAAGCTGTGCTGGGTATAAATTTGTGGATTCCTGAACTCGGTTTTTAAAAGGATCTAAGCTTTTCTCCCAAAATCTTGAAATTATTCATGCTAGGGAGATGGTTCATGATAGCCAAATACATTTACCAATATCTATGGAAATTCTCAGTTGTTCAGGTCATGGTTGTGCCAAAGGTATTTTTTTCAAAAGGTAACTGGACTTACGAAAACATCCTGCAGGGCAGAAAACATCCTGCAGAAAGCACAGCTTCAACTTCTCAAAAATCCAGCTGCCTTTTGAAAAAGCACTTTTGGGACATACCTTTACCAACATTTTATCCTCAGAGTACAAAAGAGCCATTGCATTCACCAGATTCTTCTGGAAGGAAAATGCAATGGCACACCAGTACAAGACCATTTATTCTTGTTTCCCTTAGAGCCAAATGAATCAATAACACATATCCATGCTTCCTTTGATTAAATTGACATGTAAACATCATTGCATCATTTTAAATAGTCACAACAAAGAAAATGTTGGTTTTATTATTCTCCTTCTAACAATACCAATAGCACTTAGACCTATATACCACTTCCCAGTGCTTTACAGCCCTCTCTCAGTGGTTTACAGAGTCAGCATATTGCCCCCAACAATCTGGGTCCTCAGTTTACCAACCTCAGAAAGATGGAAGGATGAAGATTTCTAGCAGAGTCTTCAGAAATAATCTCCAGCAAAGTGGCCAAATTCTGCCTGAACATCTGTATTATTTGCCATACTTTTCCTTTTTAAAAATATCTTGTGGTCTTCTGGGTAGTGTTGTAAAACTATCATTCTTTGATTTTAGAATGTTAGTGATAGTTAACAAATGTTTAATCACTCATTTATATCTTTCTTGCTAGAGTTATGTTGTAGGTAGCTAAGCATTTTAATCATGACTGAATTAAAAGTTAAGGATTTTATTCCATTTGTTTTAATCACTGATCATTTGTTTAACAGTTTAATAATCTCGTAAATATTTAATTTTGGTTCCTGGGTGAAAAAATAAAGCTCCTCTCTAACTCAGTCCTTTTTTTCTTTTCCACGTGAATTCACCCCTTTTAAAATTGCTGGTGTAGCAAAGATAAACCTAAAATAGATTTACTACTAAATGAAATTACACTTAAAATTAAATGTAAATATTTTAAAGTGGAAACTTTTGTAACAGCATTTATGCGTACTTACCACATATACACCTGTACAACATTTAGGTGTAGGTTTGATTACCAGTCTTAGTTGCACCTGCACAGTGCTTACAATTCCCTGTTAATGGTAAGGAATCCTGTTGATACTTTTTGGCCATTATACTTCAAGGACAACCAAAGCTCATTTTCTTCAAACTAAATTTACGCTTTTCTGTGCAAGCCATGATTTCTAGCCCAGAAACAACATTACAAGCCCAATTACTGCTGCCTTCATACCAGCTATGGAATAGAATAGAGGCACAGAATTAATACTGCTTTATAAAGCCTTAGTAAGGCCACACCTGGAATACTGCATCCAATTTTGGTCACCACAATACAAAAAAGATGTTGAAACTTTGGAAAAAGTGCGAAGAGCAACTAAGATGATTAAAGGCCTGGAAACTAAGACATTTGAAGAATGGTTGCAGGATTTGGGTTTGGTTAGTCTAGAGAAAAGAAAGAATAGGGGGTGACATGATAGCAGTATTCCAGTATTTGAGAGGTTGCCACAAAGAGGAGAGGGTCAACTTATTTTCCAAAGCACCAGAAGGCAGGACAAGAAACATTGGATGGAAACTAATCAAGGAAAGAAGCAACCTGGAATTAAGGAGAAACTTCCTAACAGTGAGGACAATTAACCAGTGGAACAGCTTGCCATCAGAGGTTGTGGGTGTTTCACAATGGTGGGTATGGTGTAATGAGGCCCGGTATCCACCACATGAACACACGCAGCGCACGCTTGAATCCTTACCTCTGGCGATGCCTCTGCGAGCCTCCCGACGCTCCAGCTTGGCGGAGCATCGCACAGGCACCGTGAGCTCCGTGCATGTGCACGGAAGCACCAAAGAGCTCAAATACAGGTAAGGAGTTCAGGTGGACCCTGTGGAGCACTGTACTGGAACGGTTCCAGGTGCGTACTGGGGCGTACCGCCTGCAACCCACCACTAGTGTTTCATAACTGGAAGTTTTTAAGAAAAGACTAGACAGTGACTTGTCTGAAATGGTATAGGGTCTCCTGCTTGAGCAGGTTGGACTAGAAGACCTCCAAGGTCCCTTCTAGCTCTTATAATAATAATAATAATAAATTTGAATTTATTAGCCGCTCCCTTTCCAGGCAGGACTCGGGGCGGCGTACACTAAGATTGATTGATTGATTGATTCAACTACAAGATACATTCAGTGTTTTGGCACCAAATGACTAAGGACCAAATTGCAAGGCAAATATATGAAGAGTGAAAGAGTTATGAGAAGTCAGAAGACTAATAAATGATGGAACTGATGAGATTCCCAGAAAGAGAAGAGTGAAAAGTTTAAAAGACAAAATGCAAAGTGTGAATCAAAATGGTGGAAGTGAACTTTATTTACAGGGACAGAAAGGCATGGAGAGGTACTATAGTTAGTACCAGCAGGCAGGTTAGTACCACCAGGCTACCGAGCATTTCACCAGCCCCGGGCCCAGGGAAGGGGCGGTGGGGTGGCAGTAATTATTCGGGAGGACTTAGAGCCGAGGGAGTCTACTGTGCCACAGACGTCCGGATGTGAATCCCTTGTTGTGAAATGGGGCCCTGGGAGACAGTTGGGCCTGCTGATAGTATACCTGGCTCCTCGCTATACATCAGCGGCCCTGCCTGAACTCCTCGAGCTGATCGCATCGGTGGCAGTCGAGACCCCCAAACTTTTAGTGATGGGGGATTTTAACCTGCCATCGATGGGAGAAGCATCAGAGGGGGTTCGGGAGTTCATGGCTTCCATGACAGCCATGGACCTGACTCAAATGATTCAGGGCCCGACACACGAGGGAGGACACACTCTGGACCTCGTTTTTGTCTCTGGCCAGTGGTTGAGTGATCTGGGAGGAGGGGACTTAACCATCACTCCCCTGTCATGGTCAGATCACTCACTCCTTCGTCTTGACTTCCCTGGTGCTACCTCCCGCTGCGGGGAGGCGGAACCGGAAAGCACTAGATGGTTCCGCCCCAGGCGCCTGATGGAACCAGATAGGTTCCAGACGGAGCTTGGGCCACCTCCTGTAACCTTGACCCGCCCCCGGGTAGAGGACCTGGTGGTCGCGTGGAATAATGCGACTACCGGGGCCTTGAACCGGGTGGCGCCTTTGCGGCCTCTCCGGCGGCAACGATCCACCCTGGCCCCTTGGTTTACCGAGGAGCTGAGGGTGATGAAATGCCGCAAGAGACGTCTAGAGAGTCGTTGGAGATCCTCTCGTTCCGAACTTGATCGAACACAGGCACGAGCCCATTTAAGGACGTACCTTGTGGCATTGAGAGTGGCCAAACGCCAATATTGTGCCACTCTCATTGCATCCGCAGAGAACCGCCCTGCCGCCCTGTTTCGGGTGTCCCGCTCCCTCTTGTTTCAGAGGCCGCGGGAGGCCCCTCTACAGGGCAGAGCAGAGGAATTTGGGAAATATCTGCAGGATAAAATCCTCAAATCCGGAAGGATTGGGCCCCTGTTAGTGGTCCAATGGAGACGTCCGTGGCGAGTCTTGAGGAATCGACCTGGGAGGAGTTTGACTTGGTTGCCATCGAGGATTTGGACAGAATGCGTGGACGACTGCGACCCACCACATGTTTATTGGACCCGTGCCCCTCCTGGCTTGTACTGGCATCCTGGGAGGTTACACGAGACTGGCTCCTGGACCTAGTGAACGCTTCGCTGAGCGAGGGGTCTCTCCCGGCCGCCTTGAAAGAGGCGGTGGTGAGACCCTTGCTCAAGAAGCCTTCCCTGGATCCTTTGGAGCTGGCCAATTATCGTCCTGTCTCCAACCTTCCCTTTTTGGCGAAGGTTGTAGAGAGTGTGGTGGCCTACCAGTTTCCACGGCATCTGGAGGAAAATGATTATCTAGACCCGTGCCAGTCCGGCTTCCGCCCCGGTCACAGCACGGAGACGGCCTTGGTCGCGTTGGTGGATGATCTCTGGAGGGCCAGAGATAGAGGTTGTTCCTCTATCCTGGTCCTATTAGACCTCTCGGCGGCTTTTGATACCATCGACCATGGTATCCTGCTGCGCCGGCTGGAGGGGTTGGGGGTCCGGGGCACCGTTTTGCGGTGGTTCGGCTCCTACCTTTCTGGCCGGACGCAGCGTGTGTTGGCAGGGGAGGAGAGGTCGACCCTACGCCCCCTTACTTGTGGGGTGCCACAGGGGTCGGTCCTCTCGCCACTCCTGTTCAACACATATATGAAGCCGCTGGGTGAGATCATCCGTGGTTTCGGGGTGGGATACCATCTGTACGCTGATGATACTCAGCTGTACTTTTCCACCCCGAACCACCCCAACGAGGCCATCGAAGTGATGTCCCGGTGTGTGGAAGCCGTACGGATCTGGATGGATGACAACCGACTCAAACTCAACCCCTCCAAGATGGAGTGGCTGTGGGTACCGGCTCCCCGGTTCAGCCAATTAATTCCATCATTGGCCATCGGGGGCATTCAACTTGCCCTCGTGGAGCGGGCGCGCAATTTGGGCGTCCTCCTGGATGCCCGGCTGTCCATGGATGACCATGTGACAGCCGTGGCAAGGGGGGCGTTCCACCAGGTTCGCCTGGTGCGCCAATTGCGCCCCCTACTGGACCGGGACGCCTTACGCACAGTCACTCATGCGCTGGCGACGTCTCGCTTGGACTACTGTAATGCTCTCTACATGGGGCTTCCCTTGAAATACACCCGGAGGCTACAGTTGGTCCAGAACGCAGCCGCGCGGGTAATTATGGGGAGTACTAGGTACTCCCATGTGACACCGTTCCTGCGCGAGCTGCACTGGCTTCCTGTGGTCTATCGGGTGCGTTTCAAGGTTTTGATAACAATCTTTAAAGAGCTCCATGGCTCAGGACCTAGTTACTTGCGGGATCGTATTCTGCCCCATACATCCCTGCGACCAATCCGCTCGCACAGAGAGGGCCTCCTCCAGGTGCCGTCCACCAGACAGTGTCGAGGGGCGGCACCTAGGAGTAGAGCCTTCTCTGTGGCGGGCCCAGCCCTGTGGAATGACCTCCCTCCAGATATTAGGAATACCTCTGACCTCCGCTCCTTTCGTGTAAAGCTCAAGACCCACCTTTTTCAAGTTGCTGGCCTGGCTCAACTTTGATCTAACTATATCGCTCCTGACGGGTTTTTTTATTTGGGGTATTTTAATTGCATTCAATTTATTTAGGGGTTTTTAAACATTGTGTTTTTACTTGTTTTTATCTATCACTTCACCTCCTCCTTGTATATGTCATGTATATGTCTTGGTATATGTTTTGTTATATGTATGTCGATATATTTATTTCCTATGTTTTGTTGTACGCCGCCCCGAGTCCTTCGGGAGAGGGTGCGGCTAAGAAATAAATATTTATTATTATTATTATTATTATTATTATTATTATTATTATTATTATTATTATTATTATTATTATTATTAGTTGGTATTTTTCTACAACAATATTTATGTCAGGAGAATACTGCTTATCCCCAAAGTGAATATTGTGAAAGTTATGTGACTATATGACTATCAGGGACGTGCGGTCAGGGGAGGCAGGGGAGGCAGAGCCGCACCGCTCTCATCATGAAATTTTTTTTAAAAAGGGGAAAGGGAAAAGGCGCTGAGGAGCCTTCTGCACACATGGCCGGGTATGGGAGCGCTCCGTGGTCCCCTTCATGTTGACTCAGGAGTCAGGAAGGAGGGGAATGGGACCACGTGTGCAGGAGGCTCCTCTAGCCTCAGCCTCCCTCCTGTGCATGTCCCATTCCCCGCCTTCTTAAGTCAACATGAAGGGGACCGCGGAGCATGAGCTGTGGTCCTGCGGAGCGTGAGCCGCGGTCCCCTTCATGTTGACTTAGGAAGGCGGGGAATGGGACGTGCGCAGGAGGGAGGCTGGAGGGATCGCGGAGGAGGGATCGCGCAGCGTGAGCTGCGGTCCTGCGGAGCGTGCTCCACAGTCCCCTTCATGTTGACTCAGGAGTCAGGAAGGAGGGGAATTCCCCTCCTTCCTGACTCCTGAGTCAACATGAAGGGGACCGCGGCTCACGCTGATGACGTCACCAGCCTCACCAGCCGTAAAGCTCACCGCACGTCACTGATGACTATACATGTGAAAGTATGGTAAAACATCCCAACTCTATGTATATACAGTAGCAGTTGACCACATATAAAAATATTTCACAAATTTCAAAGTAATAAGTTGAGTAATTATATTGCCCCGTTAAGCCAAAGAAAAAAGGAATTTCAGTAACATTGAAGTGAAATATTATTATAGTCTCACTTATACTTGGAATTGGCTTACTGATTACCTCAATATTGACATCAGTGAAAAACATTTAACATCTGGCCTAGAAAATCAGACAGAGATTTTGATTAAACAAAAACTTCATGTAATTTTCTCCAATCAGTTAAGTTGGCCTATTCTTTTATAAGAGAGTGACAGTTCCTTTCATCGCCTGCAAATTTGTAGTGAGACCAAAAGACAAAGAAGAAAAGAAAAAAGGGCACGAGAGAAACAAAGAAAAGCATGGCCGAGAGAACCTGTGGTTTTAAATTGCCACTTACATAATCATTTTGCTGGGTTACCAGCAACTTTTTCCCAAAAACTTTTATTTTGATATAGTAAGGAAGCTCTACGTATAGTAGCAAGCAGAAAACTGTGTCACTGATGCTAATTAAGAATAGTGCAATCTCACTTTCACTTCAAATTGTAACTAAGTCACTAATTTACAAGTGTCATTCACAAGGCCAGAATAAAACATGATTTTCTCCTTGTTCCATATTAATCCACTTCTTTCCCATTTGTGTATTAATGGATAAAACTGCTTGGGTGCTGAAGAATGCAAGCTCAAACCTAACTCATACCTGTGTTCATTAAGTTCACTTTTTGATGTCTTCTACCAGTTATGTACTTCAGAGATCTCTTCTGCTGTTCATCTCCCAGAAGTCTTCATAAACCAATCAGTCAACCAGAAGGGGCAACACGAGAAGCATCTTAGCATTGATCATGTCAAGAATCTGGTCTTGTCCTATTAATGGCAGGCAACCAGAGATTCAACAGAATTGCCAGCAAGATAATTGGGAGCAACCAAAAATTGCCTAGCTCCCTAAGATGTATAGGGCAGATAATCCTAATTAGTCTATTCACCCAACAGAGGTGTCAGGACTCTTGTCAATTTTATCTGAACTAGGAAGTGATCTGCCCTTGGCAAAGGGCAAATGAAAACATACTTCCTTTTCAGAACAGTATGCATTTGCTTCAAGAGAAAAACCAGATCTGTAGAGATTCTCAGTCATCCGAGGGATGGTTGTCCCAAAGGGGCTTTTTCAAGAGGCAACTGGACTTTCTGGTTTTTCTTTTGAAGACATTTCACTTCTTATCCAAGAAGCTTCTTCAGCTCTGACTTCATGGTGGGGAATGGAAGGATTTATATTGCTTGCAGATGGCTGTCAGCAAGGAATATAAATCCTTCCATTCCCCACCATCCAGTCAGAGCTGAAGAAATTTCTTGGATGAGAAGTGAAACATCTGCAAAAGAAAAACCAGAAAGTCCAGTTGCCTCTTGAAAAAGCCCCTTTGGGAGATAAACCAGGTCTAAATCTGTATGTATTAGGAAAACCTGTGTATAAGATAGGATAGCTGTTTTTTGTGTGTTTAAAAATTTTCAAAAATGGTGTAGAAGTTTGACGATTAAATATACATGAAAGTACTATCACACGGGTAGGAAAAAAATGTAAGGACCTTGGGTTTCAAGCAAATATCTCACATGAGAAATGGTACATCATAGGGAAACAGTTTATGAATCATCATACTTCAAATGGGATAACTTGCAGAATGCATCCAAAATCCTGGACCTGTGACTGCAGCAGGATTGAAATTTTGCAAAGTTGTGGCTGTTTCAATGCTGCTTTGCCATGATATAGCTACAGTCAGCTGCAATCACATGGTTTTCATTTCAAACATTCCCAGCCAGCTTCCTACAAGAAAAGCTAATGAAGAAGCCAATTTTATATAATGTACAATATAATGATATATAATGCTTGCCTTTTTTTTAAAGAAAAAACAATGCTACTGCTACATACATGTTTATTGGTTGTGTTACATTGATCCTGCATTGCTCTGAATATAAGTTTAATTATAAAGCATAAAAGGAGGTTAAGACACTAATGTTCTCACTTTTATCTATGAATATTATAATTTGTGAGATTTGATCTCTGCACTCTTCTGTAAAACAACTGTGAGCCTAAAATGGTTTAGGACAAAGATTTATTTATGTAAAACCTTCAGGAATTCCATTCTTCACTTAATTAGAGAACATATTTTCCTTCCTTCCCATTCTCTCATATCTTCATAACTTATATGTTTGTGGAAGCTCTGTAATCTGAAATCCTGATGAAAACCTTGCATGGCTTTTAATCAAGAAAATATCCAACAGTTCTTGCATAACATATCTTTTTGTATTCTCAAGTAAGGTTTGGAAATTTTCCTATATGGACTCTAGAGATCCAGTGTCAATCAGTAGCAGTTAGTTAGCCAAAGTTTATCCTGATAAAAGACACTTCCTATGTTCCTGTTTGGCCTTCTAGATCTTCTGCTGGTTGAAGATGGAGAATATATCAGGAACATTGTGCTACTTGAAAAGAGTCCCATTCAGATCACTAAGAATGTTGTGAGAGAAGTTTCAAGTTACAGCTTATTTGCATTGATGTCGATTGTACTATATGTTTTAGGAGTTTAATTTGAATTTAGAAAGGTATCAGTTTTATATTTTCTGGTTAGCTACTTTTCTGTTTGAATAAGAAATCATTTTTGTGCCTGAATGGCTCAACTATATCGTACTTTATACTGAAATATTTTCCAAACATTGTACTAAAATAACTAACAAGAAAATGTTAATAGAGAAACCCAGTACTGAGCCAAAACTATTTCAGAGCCGCATGTCATGTTCAGAATTACCAAATGGATTTCAAATGGTATTTGAGTTCAGATTAAAACAATGTGATTGTTGTAAGGGTTGCAGAATGTGATTAACACCATTGAGCTGACTTAATAGTATTGTGGGTCTTTATGGGTCACATTTTTCATAAACTATTTAAACTAACCAATTTTAAATGGTCCATTGTTCTAAAGCCCTAACACTATAATCTTAATCACCTGTATTTTTTTAAAAAAAATGTATTAAAATATTCAGATCAAGAGGTCTACATGAAGACTTACATTACAAAAGGTAAAGGTTTCCCCTGTCCAGTCATTTCTAATTCTAGGAGGTGGTGCTCATTTCTATTTCTTCGCATTGTCTGAAGACATCTCTGTTGTCATGTGGCTAGCATGACTGTAGGCCAAAGGGCATGGAACACTCATACCTTCCCATCATAGTGGTACCTATTTATCTACTCACATTGGCATACTTTTGAACTGCTAGGTGGGCTGGGCAAGTAACAGGGGCTCAGCCCATCAGGTTTCCAGCTAACAGTAAGCTCAGTATCTTTAACCGCTGAGCCACTGCACCCTTTACAAAATGAGTAAGGAGTGTATAGGAGTGAGTATAAACAGATGATATAAAGAAAACAATTTCCTAAGTAGAAGTGCCAGACTCTGGATTTGAAGCTAAGCGGGGTCAGGTCTCATGAGTACTTAAATGGCAGACCAGAGCTGTAAATCAGACTGAAGGACTGAAAAACCCAGGAATAAGGTAAACTACATAAAGAAATATATCAAGTCAGTAAAAGTTGAGTGCCACATGAAGAATATTTTACTAAAGGAATTTAAAATTCATTATAGATAGGATAGGATAGATTTTAGCAATTAGTATTGCTTATAATGATGCATTTTCCCAAACTCCCTGCAGATTGACAGGTGTGAAAAATACAGTAGATCTTTTGCTGAGCCATACCCACCTACAGCAGTGATGGCGAATCTTTTTCACCTCGGGTGCCAAAAGCACATGCACGCACACTATTGCGTGTGGTCGCCTGCCCACCCCTATAAATTAATGCCCTCCCGCACCGTGCCCCCTGTGCATGCGTGTGTGACGCCACTACCCCTGCTGCCACGCGCATGTGCGCACGGCTTTCTTGGAGCCTGGGGAGGATGAAAATGGCCTCCCCCGCTCCCCCCGGAAACCCTCTGGAGGTCATGAACAACCCGTTTTCCGACTTCCAGAGGGCCTGGTAGGTCCCTTTTTCGCCATCCCCAGGCTCCAGAGGCTTTCTTGAAGCCTGGAGAGGGCGAAAACAAATGAAAATCAAGGCCGAAAATCATCTGGTCAGCACATGCATGCACGCTGGAGCTGACAGGGCAACAACTCACATGCCCTCATAAATGGCTCTGCGTGCCACCTGTGGCATGAGTGCCGTAGGTTCGCCATCACGGACCTACAGTATGCATCTTAATAAATCTGGCGGCCATGTAGCTTAAATACCGTTGCCATTGTTACATTCTTATTATACAATTAGTCACGTTAACAGTTTTAAGTGAAATAAGAACATAACCCTCTTCTACATTTCCCCCAAAATCATATCTGGAAAAAAAAGCTGAAATGAGAAGCAGCAAGAACAGAAGCAGCAATAATGTCTGGGACTATGGTAAAAAAGAATACATCATTTTTTGTTCAGCTTCCTTTTCCAAAGTTCATGTCTATGGAGTGCAATTGATGTGCACGCAAAGGTTGCCTGCCTTAGACAATGTGAAGAGTTTCTTTGAAAGTAACAGATTTGAAAGGAAAGGAAATCCTTTCACATGATGTCATTCATCATGTTTCATCTAGTATTAAGAGGGCAAGTATGCCACAATATGATTCTCACTACTGATCTGTTTTTCTGTAAGATCAGTGGCATACAAGACTAAATTCAGGAACTAGAAGTGGCATTCATGTCTTGTGCAATGTGTTCAAAGCGTGACTTTATTCCTGGCACATAGACTCTCACATCAATTTCAATTCGGAGTTTAACAGAATAACGGAGCTGTAAGAGATTTTGGAGGTCTTCTAGTCCAACCCCTTGCTTATGCAGGCTACCCTACACCATTTAAAACAAATAGTTGTCCAATCCCGTCTTAAAAATATATCCAGTGTTGAAGCATTCACAACTTCTGAAGAAAACTTGTTCCGCTGATTAATTATTCGGTGTAACATTAGTGGTGGAAGTTTTGTTCCATGACCTACTGCTGTTTCCCTTGCTTTGAATTAAGGATACTTCTGCTTCTGAACAGAATGAATCAGACAAAGGGATCTTTTCTGAAAAAAGGAGCATCGTCTTTGTTCTTTTATTAAAAGCGATGAAATAAATATATCAATTGTTTGCCTCTCGTGTTTGTTTAATCAGAACTAAATAAATCAGGCTTCAGAAGATCTAAAGCTAGGGAGAATCATCCAATAAACAGGCAGCAGAAGGCCTACAGAATAGCATTCCCAGGCCTGTAAAATAGCATGTCAGAAAACTTAAAGTTAGGAGATCATATCAACGATGTCATTTAGTTAGGAAATGAAGCAACTGGAAACAAACAACTGAACCCAGAGAGCCCTAAAGATCCCACTATTAGACAACAGGCAGATTTCTTATGTAGAACAAGAAAATGATTGTTTCTTACCCAGAACAATCTCAAAGAAAATAAGAGTGTTAAATATTATATTGATTCAGTAACATTCAACTGGGCTAACTATCCAAGGTAAATTTTGAAATTGTCTCACTTCACCCCCAAAATTATACATCACTAGTATTTTTATAATCTGAAGCTTTCTAAAGTCAGTGGGATACAGGTCAAAGAGTTCCAAGCCAATGTGGACATTCCCAAATTATCTCAAGGATCCCATAGACTACAAGGTGTTTTCAACAGGTAAGAGCACCAGGCTGACTTTCGTAGGCTCAGAAGTTAAGCATCAATAGTACAGTGTTTAGAGGCAAACCATAAGGAAATTTTAGGGATGAAGGCTAGACTAGAAAGAAAGGAAGAGCAGATCACTTCTATACTTTTGCCAAGAAAACCTCACGGTGTCCATGTAGTCAACAAGAGCAGAGCATGATTCAAAAGGCATCATTACCTTATATTAATATAAACAGCGATAATTATATGTAGGTTAGTGGTGGGATTCAAATTTTTTTTACTACCGGTTCTGTGGACGTGGCTTTGTGGACGTGGTGTGGTTTAGTGGGCCTGGCTTGGTGGGCGTGGCAGGGGAAGGATACAGTAAAATCTCCATTCCAGAGGTGGGTTCCTACCGCTTTGGCCCAGTTCAGCCGAACTGGTAGTGGTTTTCTGGCCTGGGTCACTGGAACCGGCATCGACCCAGGCCTGACACGCCTCCAAAGTGTTTCTCTGGTGGGGGTGGCATTTCCTCCACCCCTTTTTAAGCTTCTGTGCATGCGCAGATTTTTTTGCACATGTGCGCTTACTTTGCTCATGCACGCACACAAAATTGTGCATGCACTGAACCAGCAGTAATGCCAGAAGCAACTCACCCCTGCTCCATTCCCTCCCCACTCCAGGGGAAGGTTACTGCGAAAACCCCATTTCCTCCTGATCAGCTGGGACTCGGGAGGCAGAGAATAGATGGGCAGAGGGCAGTCAGATTTACAATTTGCACAATTTATCAGCAATCTTTAGCCTTCATATTACTCCATGGTGATTTGGCAAGAAAACTGACATTTAATTCTGCATGCCCATCCCAACATATGTAAAAAGGAAGAATTGCAAATGGTGAACTATTACAAAGAGGACCTTCTGAGAACCAGGTTGGGTTCACACTAGTCACGCCATTTCATAAGATCTTCTTAAGAACAGCCATGCTATGAAGATACTTTAAATTGAAGTTGCCATTCAAAAGCTGGAAATATGTCAGCACATGTTCAGCTGTTCTTTCCCTCTTTTACCCCCCCCCCCCCCCGTCTTCCCTGAGAATTCAGAACAAAACACACTCCTGTCAGACCTTCATCCTATCCCCCTTTTCACTCCGGAATGTGTTCCTCATTTAGATTTTCCAACAACAACAACTAAAAATTAAAGATGCTTGTCTAATAAAGGAGCCTGGAGTGATCCTCCTGAAACAGTAACGTGTAACAGAATGAGCAATGTTTTGTGATAGTAACATTCATTCTCTCCAGATGTGATGGCTTCGTGTCTTCCTCTATCAAAGAGGAACAGTTACAGCACGCTATACAGCAAAGAAGGCCCATTCCCCACCCATCACAGCCTTTTAAAAAAAATCAACATTCTCTGTTCAGAAAATACATATTGACACCCCTAGTGATAAGAGTTCTGCAAAGCCAGAATCCTCATTTTCCATAGAGGCCCCCACCCTATTTGATTAGTTTAAACTCCACCCCTTAGGAGACATGAAAAGAAAAGTAATCTGTGGGAACAGCAGCTCCGAACTTTAAAACTTCGTGAGGAGGGGGATTGGGGGGGGGGGAGAGAAAAAAAGAGGAAAGGGGGAAAAAAAAGCCCATTCTTTCTTCGTTATGGTTTGCTGAATATTCCTTTGTCTTGTTGTATAATAGAAATGATGTTCATGGCACTGGAGTATACACACAATAAATGGTTTCTGTGGTTATCAAACACCTCAGCTTCACTTCAGCATTTAATCACCCAGGAAAAGCCATTTCTTTGCCTTGTATACGATTCTGCCACAAACACTCTCCCTTCACTGACACCTCACCCCAAAGCACCAGGACTTCAATTTGTACCAAATACTGAATTTAAAAAAAAAAAGAAAAATGATTATTTTAAAATATTTATTGAATTACAAAAAAAGTGAAACTTTCTTCTTCTTCTTTTTTTTAACACAAAAATGATGTTGGAGAGAAGCCAAAAGTCCGTCCACAGGAGTGAACCTATTAACACAGAGCAAAAGGTTTGCAACTTCTCCTCACAGACAAAGAGAGAGAAAGAGCAAGAGAGAGAGAGAGAGAATATGCCCAGAATTTTTGGAAGTCTTCCACATGCAGAATGGAATTTGCTTAAAACATCCTACAAGGGAATTTATAAAGGGCACTGGGAATTGATAGCAAATTCACAAATCATACTAGGGATGATTTAAAGAGAGGGAGTTTTGAGGGAGTCAAAATGCCGTCAGTGGGATCAAATGCCTTCCTCTCTTTTGGCAATGCAACACAAGCGGGAAAAGGGTTGGGATTTGCTTGCATAGTTAGAGATGTCATCTGGAATTGTTTTACTCTTTCTTGTCAATTTCAGACACTGAACCCAGCTCCTAATTTAGCACTGGAATCTACTCTAGATCCTAAAGACACCCACAAGAGATTTACCACCTGCCTAAGAAATTGGGGTGGGCTTCAAAAATTTTAGCAAGGGGTTCTCTGACTAGTCGCTGGGTTGCCATGGCCACGGAGGGTGTGGCCTAGTCTGCCTCCTGCACCATAATGGGGTGGTGGTGGTGTTTTGTCCTCCCTGGGCTCTGGAAGCTTATCTCGAGCCTCCGGGAGGGCGAAAACAGCCTCTCCATGCTCTGGAGGCCCTCTGGAAACTGGAAACAGGCCCATTTCTGGCCTTCCTGAACTTCCAGTAGGCCCATTTTTCCCCTCCCTAAGCCTCTGCACGCGCCCTGTACTTACCTGCATCCAAATGGACTGGTGGGGACTCCTGGGAGGGGAGGGGTGGGTGGGGCCTGCCAGGAGTAGGATTTGGGGGTTCTCTGAACTGCACAGAATCTTAGCTAAAGTTTCTCCCAAACCCCTGTGAACTCCCAGCAGCCCACCCCTGGTTGGACTGCTAAATTGCACTTACTATTAGCACATTTTTCTTACTATTCATTCAGAATCTAGTTTTCCATAATGTTAGACCAGTAGTCGCATATGCTATATCCAAGGCCATAGACTACATACCTACATGTTATTTTTGACTTACAGCCATATTTGAGACCAGAATGTTGATTGCTAAACAAGGCAGGTGTTAAGTGAGTCACACCCAATTTTACTACCATTTTTGCCATGGTTATTAAGCAAACAAATGAAAGTAATAAAGTGAGAGAGTGGCAGTCAGTGAATTTGAGATCAAAGGGAACCAGTTCTAGCTTCTCACTTTGAAGGTTTATTATCTGTGTTGTCTGCATGATTGTTGAAGCTCTTAGAATAATGCTATTATAGTTATATGTAGAATCAAAACAAGAACACAGCTTGTGCTTTGCCATAGTCCCTGGCTGGGTGGCTCAGTGGCTAAAAAACTAATCAGAAAGTACAGGCAGTTTGTCGATTCAAATCCCTAGTACAGGTCTCCTGCATGAGCAGGGGGTTGGACTAGATGACCTCCAAGATCCCTCCCAACTCTGTTACTGTTTATTTTTAATGACAATTATTGCCGGAAATATTTTCCCCCAGTCTATACTTAAGATTAATAAATATCCAAAATCATTCAAAAGTACTATGGCCAAGTAATAACAGGAAGCAGAAAAAAATCATGATAATTTTTAGAATCTATTAATGTGGAATTTAAAGATAAATTATGATTTTCAATCACAGAATAACAACAAATATTAATTAATAGTTTAGGTGCCATATTTCTCTAAGAAAAAATAATTACAAAGCAATTCTAATTCACCAAATGGACTTCTAACATATTCCAAATAAAAGTGAAAGTCAGCTTTAAGCCAGGTTAATCAATGTTTTCGGCATTTAAAAATAAATAAATAATAATCAATATTTATATTGGTAGGAATACAATAGACCCCTTGACAATTATAATATCTGTAATAATTCCATAATAACATTTCAAATGCATAAATACAATGCCTGTTGAAAGCTGAAATTGAAGTTCATATTTCAAATAGCATACAGTATTTATTTGGTATAATTAGTTTATTATTCAAACTTGCTTCTGTGGAGTGTCAGAGCTCAGAGAAGTGGCGGGTTCCTACTGGTATGGCCAGGTACAGCCGTACCCGTAGAAGCCGGGAGCAGCTGACAGCGTACCAGTATGTTGGCCGGTTTGGCCCATCTCACTACCTGCATTCTACACCTGTTTTTAAAGCAACCGGCCAATTGCGCACGCACGCACCTGCACAACTTCCGACAAGCAGCTGGGTGTCGCAGGGGCAGTGGAGTGTGCATGCATGAGCAACACACATGCACGAACAGGATGCCCGGCCCCGTGAGCAGCGTACCGGTAGCGATAGGGAGAGGAATCCACCATTGGCTCAGAGCAGTGGCCGGCAAGCCGCGGCTCGCGAGCCACACGCGGCTCTTTACACATTTTAATGCGGCTCTTCTGTGTGCCGGGTGCCCGCTCCCCTCCCTCCTCTCGGGCACTTCAAAACAAGCGCCCCTTTCCCTTTTTTTGACCCACAATGATTAGGGAGGATCCTGAAGTCGGGCGGGGATGAGAAGCGAGGAGGCAGAAAAAGAAACGGAGGCTAAGGAGCTTCCCCCCGCCCCCTCCCAGCAAAAATCTAACCGGGGAGCCGGGCGGGCAGTAGCAAATTAGCCAATCACGCGGCGTGATCGGCTAATTTGCTACTGCCCGCCCGGCTCCCCGGTTAGATTTTTGCTGGGAGGGGGCGGGGGGAAGCTCCTTAGCCTCCGTTTCTTTTTCTGCCTCCTCGCTTCTCGTCCCCGCCCGACTTCAGGATCCTCCCTAATCAGGAAATCAGGAAAACTAGTACTGACCGTGTCAGTATTGTTTGGAATGGAGCTGAGCACAAGAGAGTCTTTAGAATAGAACAGAGCTGGAAGGGACTTTGGAGGTTTTCTAATTCAGCCGCCTGCTCAAGGAGAACCTATACCAGCTCAATAAATTGTGTATACATTGATGGCATTTTTTAAAAAAAGGCTTAGTCTGTAAAATGTTTCAAAAACTAAAGACAGCATGGCATAAATGAGTGGGATAAATAAATCAGCCCACTTTGTGAAATAAGTGGGAAACAGAATTAACACACAGCCTTGACCTTTTAGTTGTTTGGATGCCTGGAGTTTCTTGCCATGAGCCTTTCTATCCTATTTTAAGAAGAAATTACAATTGAGTATGGCTGGCTGGGGAATTCTGGGAATTGGAGTCCACACCCCTTAAAGTTGTCAAGGTTGAGAAACAGGCTCACCTTCAGCTTTATGATTTTTAATTTGTGTGTGTGTGTGTGTGTGTATGTGCCATTCCAGTCAGTCTTGATTACTTTATGATTGGGTATATGTGGAAATGGGTGAGTTAATTTGGTGGCCATGGGATTTGGTAACAAAGTTGTGGGAAGGGAACCTTAATCCGGGTGCGCTCAAAAGGCTTTCGAGGAAGTTGCAATCACAAATTGGTTTAGCATTCTTGGACAGTTCAGCATTACAAACGTTAAGTCATTTGGGATCCTTCCATGTTGCACGCTGGTTTTTGTTCACAATGTCCTTCCAAGCGTTGATACGTTTTGAGGTTAATTTGCTACTGCCCGCCCGGCTCCCCGGTTAGATTTTTGCTGGGAGGGGGCGGGGGGGGAGCTCCTTGGCCTCCATCTCTTTTTCTCCCTCCTCGCTTCTTGGGGCTCCACCAATGGGGGAGCAAGGCCCGCCCAGCGCCAGGCTTTGGGCTAACACAGAGGTCTGCAAAGTTGGATGTTTTAAGACTGGTGGACTTCAATTCTCAGAATTCTGGGAGTTGAAGTCCACCAGTCTTAAGAGCCAATTTTGCAGATCCCTGGGCTAATATGATTGATGCCCTTGGTGGACTTCAATTCTCAGAATTCTGGGAGTTGAAGTCCACAAGTCTTCAAGCTGTCAGGTTTGAAGACCCTGGGTTTTTTTTTCTAAAGGGTTGGGGGTGCGAGGGTCTTGCAACTTGACAGCTTTAAGACTTGCATGCTTCAATGCCAGAGTTCCTGAGCCAACATGACTGGAGGAGGAATTCTGGGAGTTGAAGTCCACAAGTCTTAAAGCTGTCAGGTTTGAAGACCCCTGGGGGTTTTTTTCTAAAGGGTTAGGGGTGCAAGGGTCTTGCAACTTGACAGCTTTAAGACTTGCATGCTTCAATGCCAGAGTTCCTGAGCCAACATGACTGGAGGAGGAATTCTGGGAGTTGAAGTCCACAAGTCTTAAAGCTGTCAGGTTTGAAGACCCCTTGGGGTTTTTTTCCTAAAGGGTTAGGGATGCAAGGATCTTGTAACTTGACAGCTTTAAAACTTGCGTGCTTCAAATGCCAGAGTTTATTTAAACTAAAAACAGTGTACCATCCTATGTATTTTCGGTTTTAAAAATGTGGCTCTCAAAATAAATTTCAATCGTGGTTTTGGCGAGATTTGGCTCAGTTGAAAAAAAAGGTTGCCCACCACTGGCTCAGAGGAACATTTTAATTGGAATTCACCTTGATTTATAGACCCCATCAATATGGGGTCAACACATAGATACAATAGTGAGTTACTACAATCTATGAGGGTTTCATTGTGACATATTCTCCTCTGAGAATCAGAATTGGTGGAGGGGATCAAAATCAAGATATGACATCACAAGGAAGCCACATGCTCTTTGTAAGTGCTTGTACTATCCTTACATGTATAAAAAGGGAAGTCTTGGGTCACCAGATGCCTTGCTACTTTGCAGGTTTGACATGCACATCCCACAATTGCTCCTGGAAACAGATACACAATACCACATAATCAATTTGTTCTAGCTAACAGTTTATTGCTAACAGGTTGCCAAACACGGCACTTCACATTTCGCACGTCTCAGCTAACTGGTAACAGCTGAGCCCTGTTTGACAGCCCTTTATATATGCTGGCTGTCAAACAGTCAACCAATCAGCGTCGAGCACAGCGCTTCCTAGCGAAACGGACCAGAGGGAAAACTATGATACACAACACTCCTTCACACTTAGAACGTGCATGCATAGTCTTCTAAATAGCCTGGGCAGCGACGGACCTGCCCTGATCTTCGCAGAGTGACTTCTGCCTCGGAGTTTGTGGCCGCGGTTCCCATGGCCTCGGACCTTGCCCCTTCAGACTCTGTCAACGCTGGCAGCTCACGGGGAAGATCAGGTAAGTTTCTAGGTTTTTCTATTCTATTATGTGATCACTCGGGGGAGGGAGGCCAGGATCTAGGCGTTTGCTCTGAGTTCTTGGTGGCTTACCTATAGGATTGGCCCTGTTGCTCTCCCGCCATGTTTGACTCCCTTTGCCGATTTCGTAGCTGATTGATATGGCACCTCCATACATGGCTGTCCTCTAGCTCTATCAGGTATGAGCAGTGGCCCGTGATTCTTCTGACTACCCCCGGGACCCATAGTGGGTGGCTGGCGTAATTCCGTGCATAAACTGTTGCATTTAATGGAAACCCCTTAAGCTGACTGTGTGAGTCTAAGGGCTTTGAAGGGGCATACTCCAGGTGCAGCCTGTCTAGTGTTGTTCTGATTCGCTGACTCATTAATAATTCTGCCAGGCTTTTGTTTGTTGTGGAGCATGGGGTGGCATGCTGTCATAGCAAGTATGTGTCTATGTCCTCCTGCCAATTGAGGGGGCCAAACCTAGCCAGCGCTTCTTTCGCTGATCTGACAGCGTGTTCCACTAGGCCATTGGCCGCTGGGTTGAAGGGGGATACAAAAGCATGTTGGACCCCTAGTCTAGCAAAGAAATCGCCTAGCAATGCAGCAGTAAATTGGGGCCCATTGTCAGAAATGACCAGATCAGGTACCCCATGGGTCATGAACACCCTCCTTAACACCTTGATAATGGCAGGGGCAGTGGTGGAAGACAATAATGCAATTTCAACCCACTTAGAATAAGCATCAACCATAACAATAAAAGTTTGGCCCTTTACTGGCCCCTCCAAGTCCATATGAATCCGGGACCATGGAGCCCTTGGCTGCTCCCAATTCTGGATGGGAGCACTGGGACAGGCAGGTCAGGACTCCTGGCACTTAGAACAGCCAGAGACCCACCTCACAATGTCCTGGTCCATGCCCGGCCACCAAGCATAGCTCCGGCCCAGCGACTTCATCCGGACTATGCCTGGGTGGCCTTCGTGGAGAGTTGTCAGCACCGCTTCTCACAGGGAGGCAGGAATGATCACTCAGCCACCCCACAGAAGGCAACCCTGCTGAGAAGAGAGTTCGTGTTGCCTGGTTGAGAAGAGTTGCCACTCGGTGCCTAGAGGTTTCGCTGGCCATCCCCGTTCAGTCCAAGTCAGCACCTTGGCAAGTATCTTGTCCCGACTTGTGTGCGCGGCCACATCAGCTGCTGTTATCGGTAGCTGCATTTCATCGATCAGCAAAACCTCAGAGGCAGGCACTGGGTCTTTCACTGCGATGGGCAAAGGGCACCTGCTCAAAGCATCGGCATGACAAATGTGCTTCCCTGGTCTGTGATACAAGGTATAGTTGTAGGCAGCCAGGAAACAGTCCATTTCGTGAATCGTGGAGATAGAATTTGGGGCGTTTGTCTGTCCCCAGCGATGATGCTGCCAGCAGGGGCTTGTGGTCTGTCACTATATGAAAATGACAGCCATAGAGATAAGAATGGAAGTGCTTCACCCCGGCTACTATAGCCAAGGCTTCCCGATCAAGCTGGCTATAGTTCCTTTCAGGTGAGGACAGAGTGCGAGAGAAAATTTTTAACTATAACTGTACAGCCTATCATATAATTTGTTTTAATGGGTATTTATAATTATCTAAGTTTGTATATTGTTTTATTGTGGTCTGTACACCGCCCCGAGTCCCTTTGGGGAGAGGGGGCGGTCTATAAATTTAATAAATTAATTAATTTAAAAAAATGCCACAGGGGCTTCTAGTCCTGACTGCAGATGGTGCTCAAGACTGCACCAACGCCGTAAGGAGACGCGTCACAAATCAGAATCACAGGGAGGGATTCATCGTATTGGTGCAGGACACTCTCAGACGTTAAAAATTTTTTTACATTGTCAAAAGCTGTGGCTTCCTTCTTGCCCCAAACCCACTTCGCTGAGCGGTCTAGTAGTCTGTGCAGGGGTTCCACAACAGACGCCTTGTGAGGCAGGAAAATATTATAAAAATTGAGCAGACCCAGGAAAGCCTGAAGCTCGGCTTTGGTGGTAGGCGGGGGAGCCTGGCTAATAGCCCGCACTTTCTCAGGGGTCGGATGAATGCCTTTTTTGTCTACTAAGAAACCCAAAAATTCAACTTGGGGAACTGCAATTTGGTACTTGGTTGTTTTACGTTTTAAGCCAGCACCACGGAAACGCCGAAGTACAGTTCGCAATCAGGACAGGAGGTTGGATAGGGAGCGGGCTGATACCAGGACGTCATCAAAATAGGGAACGATGCCTGGTATCCCCTGTAGCAGCCATTCCATTAAATTCTGAAAAAGTCCAGGAGCTATGCTAACCCCAAATTATAAACAGTTACACTTAAACGCGCCCCTATGTATAGCTATAGTCTGGGCTTCAGCAGTCGCCTCATCCACAGGCAACTGCTGATATGCCTGAGCTAGGTCAAGTTTCGCAAATATGGTTCCCTGACCCAGGGAGTGCAGCAAATGCTGCACCACGGGCACGGGGTACGCGCTCTGCTGCAAAGCATGGTTCAAAGTGCACTTAAAGTCAGCGCAGATGGGCACAGAGCCATCATGCTTAACTGGTGTGACAATGGGAGTTTCCCAATGGCTTGGTCAATAGGCTCTAACACCCCTTGGGTCAATAACCTGTCTATTTCTGCATCTTGGGTTTTAACACAAATGGTACCCTACACGGCTTCAAACGCCATGGTGGTACCTGGGGTCTAGGTTAAAAGAGATGGGGGTGCCTGTGTATTTTCCCAATCCTTCCCTGAAAACTTTGGGAAATTCTTTGATCAGCATGTCAAGGTATGGAGTGGTCTGAACCTGATCTATTCCTGTTATGGCCAGACCCAGGGCTTCAAACCATTCCAAACCTAACAAGCTGGGTCTGGGACCCTTGACTACAATAAGAGGAAGCCTCTTATGATATTGTTTAAAGGACACCCTACAGAAAAACTTTCCCAGCACTGGAATGGGATTTCCCTGAAAATCCCTCAACTTTAATGGGCACGGTTTCAATCTGGCTTGGGAGATGTCTGGCACAAGTCTCTTAATGCTTGCCCATGATATAATAGAGACAGCTGAGCCAGTGTCTACCTCCATCTGACAGGGTTTGTCCTCCAGTCTAACGGTGAGGAATATTTTTCCTCTCGGGGTATGGACAATCTGATCTACTTCAGATTCATCTCTGTCCTCATTGACTGCAAAACAGGAATCCTGCTTCCTGAACCCTGCGTTCCTACCAAAATTGGAGGGTTCTTTGAAACCCTGGCTATTGCTGGGAGAGTTCCCTTCTAAGGCACTTGCGCAAGGCACAGCTGCCCTACAAACCCTTGCTAAATGGCCCTTTTTTCCACAACGGAGGCAGGGCGCATTTTTAAAACGGCAGTCCACTCTATCGTGCCTACCCCCACACCCTGGGCAATTTGTTCGGGACATGGCTTTACCCTGCCGACCTTTGCATTGCTCACCCCTTAGGCAATGTACTTCATCGTTCCCGGTGGGTCCGGCGTCATTGATAACGTCGTCATACTGCACCTCGGTAGTCTTATCTGCGGGTTGTGGTCTGGAGAATCTCTGGATTTCCTCTGTAGATTTCATTGACAGCTCTACCGCCCTGGCTTCATCCAGGGCCATCTGTAAATCGAGTTGAAGTTTGGCCAGTAGGCAGCGCTGTATGCGGAGGTCTCTAACCCCCCCCCCAATCTTGCCCTTCTATAAAAGGCAAATCTGCGCATTGTGTGGGACAGTGCTGGGGTGTAATGATTTTTTAAGTTGGACATTAAAACGTCCCAGGTCACATCATGGATGGAGTGCGGGGCAACTAGGGTCTCCACAAGATTAAACATCTCCGTACTACATAAATTTAAAAAACATGCCTTTTTCCGCTGTTCAGTTAGGTCTGTAAAGCCGTTGGCTTCTAAAAAACACTCAAAACGGGAAATATAGGAGCCCCAAGTCTCTGTGGTCACGTTAAAAGCAGCTAGTGTGTTCATTGAGGCCATCTCTGAGGTAACTTCTTTCTTTGTTGATTAACCAGAGGCAGTCTTCATAGGCAAGTGACTTACTCGACCTCTCGTCGAGTGATTCCCTGAAGGAATTCAGCTCTCAGTGACTTAGCTCATAGGTTAGTGACTTTTCACAGCTCTGCCTGGACTCCGCCTGTTGATCCCATCCTCGTTGCCAATGTTCTAGCTGGGAGAACATGGGTGGACAAACGGAGGCGAGCCAGGACTTAATAATGCTAACAGTTTATTGCTAACAGGTTGCCAAACGCGGCACTTCACATTCCGCGCGTCTCAGCTAACTGGCAACGGCTGAGCCCTGTTTGACAGCCCTTTATATATGCTGGCTGTCAAACAGTCAACCAATCAGCATCGAGCACAGCGCCCCTTAGCGAAATGGACCAGGGGGAAAACTATGATACATAACACAATTCTCTTCAAAAAGTATTTTTATTGCTTTTGGCACCTTATCCTCTGCAATAAATACCAAAGGATCCCTTGATTCTTCCATACTAGTTGCTTCAGCTTTCTTCTTATGACTCTTCTCTCTTCACCTCTCATCCTATGTCCCCTATAGTGCTGTTTCTCGGGACATTTCCATGGCTTTTTAAACCTCTGCTATCGGTCCACATGTCTTTGTGAAATCTTTGTGCCATCAATCAAACTTGGTGGATTCCCATTACTCCCATTTGAATATTTGAGTTAGAAATCTAATTTTGTTTTAATATTGACTGATGATATAAATTAGGACTGGCTAAATATTATGGCACTACATCTGTGCAAGGCTGACCTTTTATGTGAATTGATTCTTGTTGACTTGCCTGATAAAAAAAAGGGTAAAGAATTAAGCATTTTCCAGCACCTGAACACCTGCAAACCTTGTGTTGGATGGATAGAGCACATGTTGCTAAGATTTTATCAAATTTTGCTTACGTTTTGAAGAATTGGTATGCCTTGTCAGACTTTTTATTGATATTCCATTACTGAAGATGTGCTATGGTATCTCTGAAGGCTTTAGAAGACATGGTTTTGATTTTTCTGTCCCCCTACCCCAATTTGCAAAGACTGTAGACAATGACATGTTTTCTACGCCTTCAAGCAACTAATTAAGCTGAATCAGATACACTTCTTGCCTAAATTGATAGCTGGTGGCAGATCCAAATGAATTTTCATAGTCCTTTGATGAGTTATAAGTCTGTTGCTTGAACTGTGTGATGCTCAAGACCAATGCAGAGTCTTTGACCATCTCTAAGAGCTAGAAATATTACAATGCACAGAAGAAACCATTAATAGAATTTCCTTCTGACATAATCATCTTCACCCTTCTCACTACAAAACATGTTGCAGTGTAATTTCTAGACTTTCTTATCAGCATAGCTTTGGCAGAGAAGCTGCATCCTTAACATATATGGAGACGCCAAAGTAGGGAAGATACCTTATATTTCAATCTTACTGTTTCTTGATTATTATATTCTTTTTGCATAACCCTATAATTTAGAAGAAAGCACTTTTGTAAAATATTTTCAAATTAGTCAACTATTTAGAAAACAGCATTCTCATTTCATTGTGTTTGCTTGGTACTATGCTGCTAAATGAGTAACATACTATTTATTGACAACTAGCCAGAGTGACAAATTATGGCTTGTGCTTGCCCTGTAAACTAATATGGTAAACTAGGCATTGATCCAGGTTTGCAGGCAAGTTACAGTCAGAGCTTGATGACATGTGTGTTAAAACAATGAAATGGCAATTTCCCACAAATCAAGAAATAAAGGCAGGAGGTAAGCGGATAAAGAAGAGAATGTGGGGGGGGGGAATCAATCCATGCTTATGTTACATATATGCTGAAGTGGATTTTGATGCAATGTGATGAGGTTTAAATAACTATTTTACTGTGAGTTGTTTTTGTGGCACTGAATATCAGCATGACAGGATATACAATTTTCTCTGGCAGTTGATGTCTAAATATTCCTAGGGAGTAAATGTCAGAGGTAGTTGCTTATTTTCTATTATGCAGAGAATACCTAGAAAAGTCCTTCAGTCCACTTCTTATTCTTCGTAAAAGACTTGGTAAAGCTGGCCACAAAACTAATGAGTGGATCTACTTCTGAGGACAACTTGGGCTATACCCAGGAAACAAGAAATATGAAAAAAAAAACCAAACCAGAAGCCAATTCATTTCAGCTGGAATCCTTAATACAGATGTGCCTACTGTTTTCTGCCCAGCTACTTTGGTCATGCCTGACCATTTTGCACAATAAGGCCACTTCAGGAATTGCATGGAAAATCAGCTATTCACCCATGTCAGATATTGACAATCTATGCCAGTGGTGGGTTTCCAATTTTTTAAGTACCGGTTCTCTTGGGCACGCACTCGTGCGCATGCACAATGCTTCTGCACATGAGCAGAAGAGCCTGGGTGGGTGGGCAGAGCCTCCTCCTACTGCTACTACCTGTATTGAACATCTCGGGACCGCAAGAGCTCAAAAAAACCCTGCATTTGCAGTCCGAGGGTAATTGATGGTTATTGTTAGCAATGAGGAAACATTCAAAACGCTCCAAGAAGCCAGCCCAGGACTCGCCAGCGGTTCCGAAGGGTGCGGAGGGCGGCAGCAAAGCCATATCAGAGCTAGGCTGAGGTAAAAAAAATGTTGGAAGTAGATGGGAAGGAAATTAATTGAGTTTCCTTTCCTCAGACTGTTCAGGCTTCAACCTTCAGCATCCCACCTTCGTCGCCAGTGTTAAGTTCAGTATTAACAGAAGAGGCGTGGGGCAGCTGAGGTAAGAGAACAGCTCCGTTTATTAAGCAAACCAATAACTATGTACAGACGAATTCAGCACCTCGCCTGCTTGACAGCTATTTATATTGGAGCTGTCAAGCAAGGCGACCAATAGCATTGCTTAGACAGCCTGCGCTGAGCCAGCCGCGCTTTAGCCAATCAGGCACGTCTGAGCTTGTTGCTGGCTGTCAGTCATAAGTCGAGGACTTTAAAACCGGTTGCAAGTTGAGGACTTAGCAGGTTCGCTTGATCTGGGCTGAACTGAGAGAAACCCACCTCTGATCCATGCCACATGGGCCAAATGCAATTTTTAAATGGCCCTGATATATTTTTCTAGCCCTCTTAAGAAACTGTCCAATCTACATAGCATGATATTGATACTTCATTTCTGGATAACATATTTCTCAAATTTTTCAAACATTATAGTCCAGTATTGGAGCAGATCCGAGATCTTTGTGAAAGCAGACATATTTAGTGAATGCTTCATTTAGCTCCTGGTTTGGGAGGAGGTATAAATTCACACAACTGACGCTCCCAATGCAAACATGCCAGGTTTCATTCAACATATTACAAAACATGCAAGTTTGCTTGGGAATATGTTTATCCTTCCTTACACGGGTTGTTTGCTGTTGCACACGTCCTGAGCATACCCACTTCAAATCTGCTTCTTTCTAAAATGAAATGTGGCACCACCTGCCAACTTTGCAAAGCAAATTGGGTTGGTGGGGGTGGTCTTATTTAATTCATTAATGCTGGTAAAGCTCTTTGCAATTCTCTGATGAAAGATGTTATTAGGCATCCAAAGTTTTAATTATTTAAAAGCATTATGTCAGTTCCCCATCTGCATTGTTTGTTCCTGGTGCAAGACAGAAATAATTTCAGGGAAATGAATGCTAGAGTTTATATTGCCATTCTAAATACTAATGCTGAAAATTTTTGATTCTAATGGCTTTTTAATAGAAATTGTTACTATTTGTAATGCTGTTTTTATTATGTATTAAGTGCCTTTCCCCTAAAAATATTTAATTTGATTGCAATTAAATATTTTTTCAATAGATGCCTTGCTTTTGTTCTTCCGGGTATGGATTTATTATTTTATTATATTTGATATTATACAGTTTTTAATATACAACTAATTTATTGTTAAAATGCTAATAATGTAATAACCCTACAGGATCAAATTAAAGTCATAACTAGTCCAGAAACCTTCTTCTCAACCAATTGGCTTTCCAAATTCTTATGAGAAGACCCCTAGCAGACATTACAACTTGGATCTGGAAAATAGTATACAAGCATGACCATGGTTAGTAAGCTTTGTTATATTTCTTTTGAACGAGAAGGGTACTATTCAGTGTTTAATAGAAGACAAGGACATTAAAACACATTTTAAGTGAATGAATCATACTGTGCATGCATTTATTTTAAGGAAATGATCAGTGGCTCAATGGAAGAGTACAAGACTGGCGCACAGAAATTCCCAGCATCAGCCTGTCACTTCCAGTTTAAGAGACCAGGTGATGTGTGTGAACAACTGTTCTGTGGGCAATTAAAGTAAACAGATCCAGCCAAGAGGGACAAGTTAGTTGACCTACTATACATTTGAGAAGTGCCAACAGAATCTCTTTATAACCTGAAATGTGTATTATGTCAAATGATCTGACTGGTTGCATCTAGCCGTTGTGGAAACTTATATGCACAAACAGACCAATTTCTAGAATTTTTAAAAACAAGGAATTGAACTTTGCCCATCACATGAGCATCTGTGCAGAATTATATCATGGATAACTAAAACAAGCTAAGGGAGAGACATAGAATCATCCCTTCGTTATAGGAAAGATTTAGTTGTCGTGTCTAAATTCAGTCTACAGTTTTATATCCAAACAGAATCCTATCAGTACTTGTATACTGTGTGCCAGTAAAGTCTGCTTCTTTGTTTGAATTCTTCCATGATAATGACTACGAAGACAAATTCAAAAGCAGATTATTAAAACTTATTTTCATTTATTCACAACATATAAGTTAAATATATACTTTACCATGTTTCTTATACAAAACATTTACTAAAACCAAATATTCTTCAGACAAACAGTAGCAAAATGATGCTTTGAGGCATAAAAAGCACAATAAAGATCAAATATATGCTTTTAAACCAACAATAAACTCTCAAAAGAGTAATTTGGTTGACATGTTAAAATAGAAATAAAGAACTACATTTGACCCAATACTTTTTATAACCACAAATTCTGAATATATACTCATCTGCATATCTAATAACATTCACAGGTTTGGATTGTTCTTTGTTTTCTGCAATGCCATAAAAACTTGGCTGTTCAGTAAAATTTTGGGGGAATGTTAGTCTGGGCCAACCCCAGTGGATGTTGCAGTTATCATGGTTGTTTGTTTGTGTGTATGCATGTGTAATGCTTTGTAGTTTTTATGGTTCCATTTTCCTGGGTGCAACTCCCAGCCAAGTTGGAACGGAATAGCATAGAAATCTTAGTAATAAATAATAAAATATCCAACTGGGTTATTTTTTTAAAGCCACTAATTTTTGTTAAATGCTGTTTGCTTCTATCATCTTATTGGGAAATACTTTTAATAATTGATCAAAATTAATAAGCCTGAAAAAAATCTTAGATCAACAGTTGCCCCAGTGTGGTAGTTCTAACTAGAGAACTGAATTGCAGAGAAAGATCTTTCAGACAACAAATAATAGATTGCATGATACTCTTGAGTCTTATAACTATGAAGATCAGATTTTCCACTATTGAAGTGGTATGGTGGCCTAGAAGTGGTGCTCTCGCCTCATAATCAGGAAGCTGGGAGTTTGAACCTAGGTAGAAGCAGATACTTCTTTCTCTGGGCACAATGAGAATATATCTGCTGAACAAAACTCCACATTGGCAACAGGAAGGGCATCCAGCCAGTAAACACGCTGCTAGCTCCATTCAATTGCCCAGACTTCACCCCGCGAGGGTTTATGGGGGTCATTAAAAGAAGATGATCAGATTTTCCCCTATTGCCTATAAATGTGTTTTGCCTCTAAGAGTGAAAATGTGTACAGTCATACAAGAATCATACTTGGAGTCTCATTGGTTTTCCTAAAGAAACTTTGACTAATTTTGAAGAACTGATATTGTTATTTTTTTTTAAGTGTCAAGCCTGCAGCCATATTCCTTTTGGATCTTTGGCCTGCCACACTTTCTGTTATTCTACTATGCCTCTTCGATTGTGGGAAAATGGGAGGGGGGAATGTACAGAGTTAGATGCTATGTAGCCTAAACAAAATTCCTTTCTGAGGGCCAAGGTTGTGCTTTGTAATCCTGCACCTGACCGGAACTGGATGAGTGGAACTGCCAGCATGGCAGTGGAAGATTGGACCATGTGATGGGCTGGTGGGTGTGGGCACAAGATCTTGAACTTTCAATTAGGTGGGGAAAACGGGAAGCTTTCATATTTGGGTTTTCCCAGATGTGTCAACATGGCTCTCTTAATAAATTGGAACTTTGAGCAATACTTTGCTTTTGACTCTGATTTAATTTTGGGTGCTATTTGGAACCCTGACAACAAGATCTTCCCAAAGGTTCTTTTTCAAAAGGCAACTTTTAAAAGACTTTCTTTGTTTTGCTTGAAGATGTTTCACTCTTAATCCAAGAAGATTCTTTAATTCTTGGATGAGAAGTGAAACATCTTCAAGCCAAAGAAAGAAAGTCCAATTGCTTTTTGAAAAAGGATCTTTGGGACAACTCTTACTTGGATGACTGAGAATGTCCATAGACATAATCACAAGATTGCTCTTATAAAGAAATGGCACTTTTTTTTTTCAAACAAGTGAGTGGGGAGGAGATGGCAAATTCAGAGATGTTGCTAAATGTCCATTATACTCTGGTGCTAATAGAGATGTTTTACTTTCTCATTCCAAAAGTGGTCCAGATTCTATTTCTTCAAATATCTGGAGAACAAATGAGAAGTACACCAAGAGAAGTGAGAACATTTAAATAATTCCATTATCATTCATCTCCAATGGACAGAAAATTCAGCACCTCTTCTTCTGCAGAATTTAAACATATAGCATCTGTTTTCTGATAATCTGAACTACCCTTCAGATTATCAGAAAACAGATGCTATATGTTTAAATTAGGTTCCCTGCCAATAGAATTTGGTCTCTTGAATTTTAATAATGAGATCCATTTCCTTATGGGGAAAAAATAAGGCAAGGAACTATCTATAAACTCTGAAATGCATTTATCCACAGTCATATTTCTTTTCCCTGAAAGTGTTGGCTAGCAAACTCAACTCAAAACTTTCCTGCCGATCCATTGAGACCCAGTGCCTCTTCTATTTATATTGTCAGTCATTTTGCCTACTTGGTATTAACAACCACTGTACTGCCCAGTGTTTACAATGCTGAAAATATTTACTGAATTAACATCAGTTATCATACTGATAACAGAAGTATACACCAGCATGCATATTGACTCATAATATTTCCAGACATGTTTTTAAGACTTTAGTCCGTCCTTAGTGAAAATAAAATAGAAATTGGTTTAAGCCATTGTCACAGGTGCAGGTGTCTTACACCACTGGTTTAAATTTTGTATAACTTAGAACCAGTGTATAAAAGGAGAGAAGACACAATGCTAATTAAATCCAGGAGCCCTTTTAGAAGTAATTGAGGAAGAGAAAACTTTTAGGCAGTTGGAGAAAACCTATTCAATGGAGAAGGTACAGTACTTGTAAGATTAACATTGTAGTGTGCAGGAAAATGATCACTTCTATCGGGGTGGATTGCTGCCAGTTTTACTACCAGTTTGCAACCCATTCGCGTGAGCGTGTGCTGTTCAACGTAAATTGTTCTTTGTGCATGCGCAGAACAATTTACAATGAACTGCGCATGTGCAGTCACTAAAAACCAAATGGTGGCTGTGAAGGAAACTGAAGGGGAACAGGTTTGGGGGCATGGCAGGCCTGGGTCGCTGCCAGTTCTGCGACCTAGGCCTGAATTCCACTACCGGTTCGACCGGAACAGGCTAAACCAGTAACAACCCATCTCTGACCTCTATGCCAGTGATGGCGAACCTATGGCACGCGTGCCACAGATGGCACGCAGAGCCATTTGTCAGGGCACGTGAAGCTCGGAGGGTCGTTTTGAGCGCTCTGAAGGCATCAGGGAAGCCTCCAGATGGTCCCTGAAGCCTCCGGAACGCTTAAAATGACCCTCCAAGCAAACCAGAAGTGTCTTCCAGTTTGCTTGGAGGGTCATTTAAGCATTCCGAAGGTTTCAGGGAAGCCTCTGGACAATCTCTGAAGCATCCGGAGGGCCTCCGGGGGGTGGGGGAGGCTCTTTTTGCCCTCCCCAGGCTCCTATAAAGCCTCTGGAGCCTGGGGAGGGCGAAAAACCATGTAAAAATAGGGGGAAGTGCCTGTTGTGCGCGCATGCGCACTGGGGAGTCGTGCATTGCATTATGGGTGTGGCACGCCCGCAAACGGCCCCCCTGCGCTCCCCCCACTTGTGGCACGTGAGCCAAAAAAGGTTCGCCATCGCTGCTCTATGCTATATATACTAATCACATTCAACGTAGCTAACCATCTGGTTCTTAACTGGAAAAATGTGGCTTGCTGAACCAAAACTTTTATCCTCACTTTATTCATTAATTGTCCATTGATTGATTATGTGCCATCAACTGGAACTCGGTATGTCTAGTTTAATAAAAAGAAGGACTGGGGGAGACCTGATATCAGTGTTCCGATATCTCAGGGGTTGCCACAAAGAAGCGGGAGTCCAACTATTCTCCAAAGCACCTGAGAGGGTAGGAAAAGAAGCAACGGGTGGCAACTAATCAAGGAGAGAAGCAATCTAGAACTACGGAGAACTTTTCTGACAGTTAGAACAATGAATCAGTGGAACAACTTGCCTCCAGAAGTTGTGAATTCTCCAACACCGGAAGTTTTAAAGAAGAGATTGGACAACCACTTGTCTGAAGTGATGTAGGGTTTCCTGCCTAAGTAGGGGGTTGGACTAGAAGACCTCTAAGGTCCCTTCCAACTCTGTTATTCTATTTTTTTTAAATACTCTCAAGGTTTCCGTTCAGTATTAAATTGAAGATGGTGTTTTTATCTTTGTAGCTAGATCGGCATTGAAAGGAGTAACTTATGACTATTTTTCACACTTACAACAGTTGCAGCATTCCCATGGTCACATGCTCAAAATTCAGACGCTTGACCACTGCTTCGTATTTATGATGGTTGCAGTATCTGGGGATCAGGTGATCCCCATTTGTAGTCCTCTGACAAACAAAATCAGTGGGGAAGCCAGATTCACTTAATAACCATGTTACTTAAACTTAACAACTGCAGTGATTCACTGAACAACTGTGGCAAGAAAGATAATGAAATGGGGCAAACCTCCCTTAAGAACTATCTCTATTTTATTCTTTCTATTCTGTTCTATATTGATGCTGATTCTTAGCAACTACATAGATTTTCTCCATCGCTAACCTATCCTTTTAAGTATCCCAATGGTGCACTTATCATCACTGTAACTGAGTCCATCCACCTCATTGCTGGTCATCTTCTTCTCTTTTATCCCCTTTCCAGCATTATAGCCTTCTCTAGGGAGAGAAGTCTTCAAATGGGGGTAAATATTGACCATTTAGGATACTGCAACTTAGATTTCCCAACTACAGTGTTATTCGCTCATCTAAATATATAGTGAAGCAGTATAAAATATCTTTAACACACAACAAGATTCTATGCTCTTTCCGTGCCAAATGGACACTTGTGCTTGGAAAGTAATTGGGAAATGAAAAATTACTGCAATGTTGGAAAGGGCCATTTAGGTCAATAAGTCCAACCCCTATTAAGGGCAGGAATCCAAATTAAATCCAACAGATGCTTTTCTACAGAAATCAGTAGTTCTGTCAATGATGGGACTGAGTTGCTTTATTCATGAAACTGAGCACGGATGGGGAAAGTTCTCTAGACAATGATTCCTTCTGTTTATAATCCTCCATGTTGCTTTCTGTCTTCTCTTTACTGCAAAAGACTGGACTAAGAGAGGAAATAGGCACATTATGTATCTTGGTTATAACTCCAGAATTTACAATAGAGTCCTTATTGACTTAATTATTTGGGGGGGGGGGGTTGTTCCACATGGAATATTTGTTTCCAAGTAAAAGAAGCAGCCCAAAAGGTGGGCAGCTGAAACAGAGAAGTAGACAAGAGATAGTTTGTAGAATCAGTCCTGGTTGGCTAGATTCATTCCCTTTTTAAGCAGGTAAAATGAATTTAACATGTTTAACTTAAAATTAAAAATGAGTTTGAGACAAAGAGAAGGACTTGCAAGAATCAAGAAACGATTTTTGTTTCAGGTGCACAAATTCTAACATGTCTCTTCAATCGAACTAGACACTGAGCACGTATTCATAGAAACCTCTATTTTCCCCATGATGTCCTGAACAGTATTTATCCTAAGATGTCGTATTGTTAAAACATACCCCAAATCATTGATAGATCTTATATATAACATATTCAAAGATAATGCCTGAAATTCTGGCACCGGCAGCTCAGCGTCTAAAAGGGAACATATTTTTCTCTGGGTATATAAAAGGTAAAAATCTTTGAGGAAAACTGGCAATATCTCCCAGGAATCTGCAAGGTGTCAGGAAAGAGTGTGCCATTTTCTCACCGATAATCTGTACTTTTATCTTTCATGAAACAATTTTTCACACACACAAAAAAAAGTCTGCACTTCCTTACACTTGAGAATGAAAGAAAATTAGAAATAGGTCCAATTTTCTTCTGAAAAGCAGGCTTCTTCTGCTTTTGATTGGCCTTCCTCATGACCCTCTATACAAGACGACAGATAATAAATATAATGATTGGTACTGAAAAGAGAGCTGGGAAGGATAATGGTCCCAAACAGTGTAGTCTTTTATAATGTTACCATAGTAAATAATAGCAGCATCATTTGTATGACTAGAGTTAAGGTTGTATCAGTGTTTCTCTTTTATACACACACACACACACACACACACACACACACACACACACACTCACACACACTCACAGATGCACAAACCCACACCACTTTTTCCATATGTCTCCCGGTTTTCAAAGTCCCCAATTTCATTTCATTAATTCCCTCTTTGCGGAAAGAGATGGAGTATGTCCACTCATAATGACTTATGCATAACTTATTACAAGCAACATTGGGTTGATAAATCAGACACCTGAATTAAACTAGCCCTGGCTTCTGCATCATTCACAAATCATTTAACTGTGCTTGCACTAACAGGAATAAAGTCCTATGCTTTAGCCATGCACATAGCAAGCAAATTCAGATCACATTACAGCTGGCAACCTTTTAAAGCCTGACCTGCTGCCCTTAGAAAATTACTTCCATGGGATACCAGAGGTTGCCGCTCTGGCATAGAGGATATCTTAAGTGGCAACAATAACTATAGTACAAAGAGAATTGCTTCTATCTCTCTGCAAGGACATAATGATCTCCAAACAGATGCATACCCCATTGGTTTTTTGTGATCATTGAGGTGGAAATTCTTTTCGGTCACTTTCTAATTTTGCATATTCTAACCAATACATCAATTAAACGTATTTATCATTCATTACTCACAAATGTATTCATTTGTAATGAAGTTTGTCAACCATGTTATATTTCTCTTTTACAGAAATACATAAATGCATACATTGGTAAAACCAACGTACAAAAATGCAACTTACTTGGAAAAATGTTTGCAAAAACCGAGGTGGATTAAATAAAACTGCAAGCAAAATGCCTGTTTTGGATAAATAAGTACCAAATAAATACAAATGTCATGCATTCTTTGAAAAGAAGTACATGTTGATTATTTAAAGTCAATAGGTTTAATATGATATATTTAACTATGGGAAATGTACAGAAACCTGACCTTCACAATGGAAAAATGAGGAACAGGAAATACCGAAACGGAAATGGGCGGATTCCTCCATCTCTAGTGGTCATTTCTGAAGTGACAAACAGAGAAGGGCCAATGGGGATAGTGGTAGGAGGAGCCAATGGGATAGTGATAGTGGAGCTGATGGGGAAAGTTCCTATATTGCAAAAATACAATTTCTGTCATGAACTCTCATGTACATTTCACCAACTTATTTTCTAACGTGCTCTTTTCTGGAAGGCCACAGAATTTCAGGTCATGCTTTGGATTTCCAATGGAAACAAAATCCTAGCTCAGAGAAATCTAAATATTTACATTTAAAAATGTAGTACCCGAGCCCAAAGCTAGAATTTTTAAATGAAATCCTCAGCATTTCAAAGGAAATTAATCCCAAATATCAAAGGACACTGAAAAACAGAAGGGTTGATTTTGCACATTTCAATTCCATCATAAATAAATCTGTTCTACTAGGGACACAATTTCCTGATCTTAATAGAATCTCCCACAATAATAATTTAATTAACTCAAATATATACAGCATCTTATTTAGAAAAGAGGGGAGTTCCCCTCCCCCTTTTCTAAAGATACTGTTTGTGTCAAATTGCTAACAACATGAACATGTGGCATCTCTGTTTCTATTCTTATTTAGTAGGAACATAATTTTAACAATAGGAAAAAAATTGCTTGTATAGTACAAATACCAATAGTTTAAAATAAAGATGGAAAGGATCCAGGTTCTGTTGACATATTTTATGAACATGATAAGATGCCAGATTGTTGCTGTGCATCTGTGTGGGTTGGCTACTCATTCCATTGCCTTCTGTGTGCTTAAATGAATTAGCTATTATAAAAAAAAGTGCATAAACAAGTTTTAATGTTCTACACTTCACTTTCCATCATAGGAAAAAAAATGGTCATGTTTACTAAAATCATAATGATGAACAAGAAAGATGTTTGATTTCTCTTTGTTATATAAAAAATAAGCAGAATTTATCAGCTTAAATTTTCAAAGCATACTATGCATTTTGTATCTCTTCGTGCGAATAGCAGACTGCCTTTTTTTTTTTTGTATTATCTGTAAAATGTGGAAGCGTTGTCCTGTAATTAAAATAAGTGAATTTTTAAGACACAAGTTTATATAAGGTCATTTAGTTAAGTATTTTCCCAGTTTAGATTTCCTCCATTGCTGTTAAAATCACGGTCATAAAAATTAGCCGTGTCATCAAAATCTTTTCGTATATACAACAGTATCATTCTTTTATGTGCTGAAAGGTTCCATAGTAGATACTACAGTGCTACTACAAAGATGTAACACTGTAGTGTCTGTAGGAAGAAAAGGCATAAATTTATTCTCAATGAAGGAAAATATGTCTTTGTGGAAATGTATCATGCACTCTAAGCTAGCTACTATTGATTTCAGTTTAATTAACAGAACAGACTACGATAACAGTTGATCTAGTCTTGTTTATTTCTTTGGAAACATCATTATTAGAACAATAGTATGTTCTTGAAGCTTTCTGGACAATTCAAGATCTAAGTCAAAGTAAGTTGATTTGCCTCAGATTTCCAATTAATACTTTGAATGGTTAGACTTCCTCAGTAAAAACAAAATGAAACAAAAATGACCCCTAAATGCAATGGGAATTCCTCGTTCCTTTAATAATTGTATATTTATGTAATACAGAATACCCTAAAATACTCATTCAGACCACTCTGTTTTTTTTAAACTTGCAAATAAATAATAGGACTCAGCTTTAAGAAGTCAGGTTGAAGGAAATCATCCGTTGTAAGAAATGATTTATCAGAACAGCCCATGGGATTTGATATTTATTATTTTCTCCTTGGTTTAACAACAATAGAATAATTTAAACTTCATTTTCAACCTAACAGTTTGTGAGCTAATTTAGAATCTGAATTCCTTCCAAGACCGATAGCCGGAATTTGCCCCAGATGGACTTGCAGTTCTGTGCAGAGTAATCAACAGCTATTTGTAACTAAATCTGTAGCAATGGGCCAATATCTCCATCCTAGCTGTATCCTCATATGTTCTCTCTCTTCCTCGTTCCCCCTCCCTCCCTCCCTCCCTCCCTCCCTTCCTTCCTTCCTTCCTTCCTTCCTTTCTTCCTTCCTTCCTTTCTTTCTTTCTTTCTTCATTTTTTGCAGGTGGGGACTGAAGAGGCTGCATCTATAAATCACTGTATATGTGTGTGTGTGTGTGTGTGTGTGTTGTATTTGCACTGATAAATAAATAAAGGGATATAAATAAATATATATATATAAAGTTTTATATATATATAAAACAGGCAGACACGTCCCCTTTCTAGCGTCTTAGAGACTCTATTGTCCTGCAGATAAGTATACAAATAAGTGGCAGGGCATCACTGAAGTTTGATATAAAAACATTCTCTTTTTTTAATTTTGGAAGGCAACCAAGACAGCTTCACACTGTACTTTATTTCCCTCTAATCTGACTGACTCACAGTCTTGCGATAGTGAGATAAGCTAGGTAGGCAAATTTTTACAGAGTTGCAATTACTGAAATTGTCATTACGCTGCTCCCTGTAAAATAAATATAGATAGAAGTGAAATTATGCACAGGCTAGGAGTAGAAAGTGTTTTGCTTCTGTTTGCTAAATTAATCTCTTCCTAAATGGCTGCAGGCCAGGTAGGTTAGCATTTGTGGTTTCAAAGGTTTTCAGCGCTTCCAATGAGCCATGAAATTACTGCATGCGGCTGAAAATGGCAGCTGATGAAAGGAAAAGAGTGAATCCCAAAGGCAGAAAGACAGGAGGAAGCAAAATTACAGGCAAAAAGTCTGATTTTTGATGTTGCTCATTGTGAAATGTACACCCAAACTTTTAATAAAACATAAAACATTAATAAACCGGTTAACAATTCCTTACAATTTCTTTTGAAGTCTTGGTATAATTTTCGGAATACTTATTAAAAACGGGCAGTGATTCAAGAGGAGCCGAGCGCTTTCCGACTGCTGCTGGTGGCATATTGGTGCACTCTGCTCGAGACTTTTGAAATTAGATTTTTATTGATGTTTTTTAATTGAATTATAGCCCCGGATTGATGCTGCCAGTTAATCAACTGACCCTAAACTCTTGAATTGTTGCGCAACTTTACTTAATTTTAATTTGGATAGCAAAGAGTAAAACATACCATGTAATCAAGCATCAGTTTCTCATTCCAGATTGACAACATTTGCGTGGATAAAAGCAAGTTGGCTTCTGATCAACATGATGCTAATAGCTACTTGGCAACGGTACATGTATATGCCACTGGTATGCTGACATTTTTCCTAGACAGAGATGGAAGAAACAGTTTTTCAACCGAACAGGAGTCCAGTTTATAGCTGAAAGGAGTGGCTCCTAGGCCAGCAAGGATAACTTTTGTTTGGTCTGACTTTTGAGATGTTACTCAACAAAGATCATGTCCTTAACCTGAGCCCCTGTAGGATAAAGCAAACAGAGCTTGGGGAATAGCGGAGTAAAATACATCATTACTTTAGAGCAGGGCTGTCAAACTCTCGGCCCACAGGCTAGATGTGTCACGGGCTGGCCACGCCCATCCCTAGTTTAGCAAAGGGGAAGAAAGTCCCAATACATCACATGATGCCATCTTGACGACGTGAGTTTGACACCCTCGCTTTAGAGTCCTTGTGTTGCTACAAAAGATCCAAGTCTAGCCCCCCCTTAAATTCTGTTGACCCTTATCTAACACCAATTTAATGCTGATTGTTAGATGACCTGATTCTTGTGCATAGACTTCAAATGGTCCTGATTCTTTGTGCCTGACATTAATTTGGTCAACTTATGGTCAGCATTAAATTGGCACTAGATCACAGTTGATGGAATTCAAGGGAGGCTGGACTTGGATCTCTTGTGGGAATGCAAGTATTCTAAACTTATGATGCAGTTTACTCCACCACCACCATCCAGGTCTGCCTACTTTCTATCACAACCACTACCATTCAATCAACCTAAAAACCACTCCACTGATTTCAAAGAAATTATTATTTTTGAAAGTTTTGGGGTGTATTTATTTTTAAAATGACCAAAAATTTTACTTATTTCTAATGATGGGATATGAAAATTACAATTACGTGTAATTTTCATTATAATTTATATTGTCCAAGGCCGACAAGTACAAAGTACAAAATCTAGGACTTGGTGGTCCCATGAAATTGTTCACTGTCAAGAAGACCATAGTATAAATTCATATTCATTCAAATACAGCATGAACCTCATATCCCATCTTTAGAAATAAATTAAAAAATGGTCATTTCTAAAATAAATACACCCCAAAACTTACAAAAATAATAATTTCCTCAGAAATCAAATCACAGTTACCTGAAGTATGGAAATACTGAGTGTAGGAGAAAGTGAATCTGATCAGTTCATTTACAAGAGAAAGTGCTTGAGTACTTAGCTCTTTAAAAAATTGCTAATGCAATTGTCACCCACTTTTTTATCTGAAAGGCTGTGTAACAGCCACATGCAAGAGAAGTTTGTAGTTCTCAGAATGCTAGGAAAAACTGGATATTGAATTGTGAAATAGGTTTCTCTATCTAGCTATCAAGTGATCTAGGCATTTAGCTAGCTAGCTATTAGTTGTTTAGCTATTTAGCTATCTAGAGATAGTGATCGATCTCTGTATGCCTACCAACCATATACAGTATCTGTCTTTCTAAGCTGTGTTATTCCCAATAGAATCTTTTTAAATTTGTAAATTTCTTCATAAAATGAACGAGAGCCCTTGAGACTTTAAAAAAAAATCTTGGCTGCTGGAGACAGCAAAACCAACAAAATTGTCCATTCCTTCAGAAAATAGCTTCTATTTATCTATTATACAGTGCTTCAAAAACTTAGTGGTAAGGCGGTTCCTCTCCTCTATAGCATTCACTGAACATGGAAAAGGGCAGAAACAGAGAAAACTGCTTTTCTCATATGCTCTGCACGTGCCTATATAATAATGAATGGTTGCTACAGTGGCATCTGTTGGAAAAAAAGAGCAGACAACTTTGCATTACAAGAATAAAACCCCTTGTACATTGCACTGTGGCCAATACAATTAACCCTCTGACCTTATGGATAACTACTTTGCACAGGACTGAACTGTTGCTCAAATGTAAATGTTTGAGATTTAACCAGAACCTTGGAAGTTACTTTATTCAGAATGAGACCACTGGTTCATCCAGCTCAGCTCTGGCCAGCATCCCTTTTTCATTATTTGCATATAAAAAGCTGTACTAAACTGCATGACTTCCTACCCTGTTCTTTTAACATCCTATGCTTTTCAAAATTTTAAAAGAACTACATCTACCCCTTTGTAAGTTGAAGGTTCGTATATTATGATGCTCCGTTTCCCCATCCTTTGAAAGCAAAGCAAGAACAAAAATTTTCTGGCTTAAAGTCACTGATTTTCAGTGGACTTAAGTTCACACATTTGTGTATATCATTTGCGTACCAAACACAAACAGCTAGCACTTGGGTAAATCCTCCTCCTAGCAAGCCACATTTGAAGAAAATTCTGCACATCTGTATTTTAATAACAATTTTCAATAAACTTTAAAAAAATAAAGATAGAAAGTAATACAAATTATTAGTCATTTGGTCTTAATCACCAAAAGTCCATATATATATATTAACCTTAATTAAATAAATCTTTTATATTCCTTTACTTTGAACACAGTAACTTTATCATTTTCTCCCAAAACACAACAACATAAAATCACTTTTTTCCATAACATAACTCTTATCTATAAACAAATCTTTAAAGCCTTATCATTCAAATATAGTCAAAAAAGTCCATTAAAAGCTACAGAAACAACAAATTAACAATCTTGAGGGATTTAATTCCCTCAAATAATGTCCCACAAGTTAATCTACTATTGTTTGTCCCCTCTCACGAAACTCCTTCACAAGTTTAGCATATACATAAAATAAACAACATCTATATTTTATCGTTACCAGTCAGCCATCTTAGTAATTCTTTCCTTTCTTTTTAGCACTGTAGCTTATCACTTTGTCTTAAAATACGAGAAAAAGAACCCGCTACATCTTTGTCCCATAAATAAATATTTAAAGCCCTGGTTGAGGAAAATCCCATTAAAAGTTAATAGAAAGAGCATCATATATATTTTAACCTTGATCAAATAAGCCAACTTTATATTTCTTCTTTTTGCTTTTAAAGATTTTGAGGTTTATTCCAGGGATGAGTTGCTGCCGGAATTACTGCCAGCTCATTGTGCACACATTTGCCCATAAATAGGTCTGTGCATGTGCAGAACATTTAAAAATGGGAAAAAAACATGCCGCGTCAACTGGGGGACTGGTTTGGAGATGTGGTAGGCCTGGGTCGCTGGCGATTACGGTGACCCAGGCTGGCAAACCACTACCAGTTCAGCCGAACCAGTCCAAACCAGTAGGAACCCACCTTTGGTTTATTCCCTTTAAGTATCCCCAAAACTGATTTTGTTGTTGTTGTTTTCTCTTTATCATTCTCAGAAACTCCTTTAAGAGTATAACACATTTATTTTTTAAGTCCAAGATAGAGTTCTCTTATTTTAAATCCTTTTTATAGTAGTAGACAATCTTAACAGCAAGAGCAGTTTCTAAGTGCATTATTTTCATATTCATGTCCTTGAATTCTTCCAAAGTTAAATATTTTTCTCCATTCTGTATTAGTGGATCTGTTTTTCTTTTATTATAATATTTATTTATTTCTGGTTGTCTCTATTTGCAAGCCTTCCAAGTCTCCTTTACCATGTTTTCATCTAATTCACGGAAAAATTTAAGACCCTGCTAGCAGGATTCTTATAAATAATTTCAAAAATCTTACCTACAATCCCTCTGCCCTTCAGTCCATTTATAACTTTCCAAAATCAATGTTCTAATCACCCCTTTGCTATTTATTTCAATATTTTTCCCAAGGTCTTAAACCTACATGAAGCTTCTTTTGCTAAGGACCTGTTGTGATGAAAATTGCCATTTTGCCATTCTTGATATCCATTAACATTGCAACAAACAATTTCCAGAAAGGAAGTGAACAAACCCACTGTCTGTTTGAAGGGTCTGAACTACACTTTGGGCAAAACAGACTTCAGTTGGTTTCCAGAGCTCTAAAACCCACTATTTTATAGTCGTCTCATGAGAATTCTCTGTATGGAACACTTGTGGGTGATGTTAGATCCTCCCCTTTATCTGGAGAGGAATTTTGAGGTGGCAGTCTGGAATGTGCTATTTTTATTCTTCCGTTGCTTCTACAGAAGTCCAAAATTTCTTCAGATCTGAAGGTATTTCAATACCAGTCTGAATTTGATTCATAAATAGCTTGAATTAAAAATAGTTCGGCTGCTTCTGGTTTAAATATTTTTCAATAAATTATTAATTTTAAATATTATTTTCTAATGTTTGAAAAAAAATGTAAAGTGACATGAGTTAAGATCACATTAGAACAGTAGTAAATTATTAAAAGCATCTACATTCATCCTGGGCACATCCATCCTTTATATACCCATCTATGAATGCCGCCCAGCAATAACTAAGATTCTACTAATCTTTTCCGTATTAGCAATTGATGAGACTGAGCTTATTCCACTGGACAGGATCTCCAGCAGAAAATCAGGATGCTTTTATCAGATACACATTTTGACCATTACAATACAATTCTTCTGTAATATCAGTGTTTTCCAGAGGATCTGCAGGATTAAAGAATTTCATCAATATGATTAAAGCATATTGAAGATTGTGCTGTTGCAATATAAGATCCATTTTTTTTGCATATGCATTCAATATCATGACATATGTACCAGGGGGAGGGCTGATATATGGTGACAAAATGTGCCTACATAGAGGAAGGCAATATGATGCATTACAGTGAAGCAGCAGTTTCCCAGAAAGAAGGGAGCACTTTCTAAGGAATTGTTGAGGCAAGAGACAACAGAGCCCAGAGCTGGAGCAGAGAGAAAGGAAACAAGTTAAGGCAGCCACTTCGTAGAATCTCCCAGGGTATATCCATTAGCGTTAGAGTAGTATATATTTACTCTGGCAAGATTCTGTCTATATGGCATGAGCAAACAAAGAACTGAATTTTGGGTAGCTTGTTCTCTGTTGTTGTTGACCTGGGCCTGAAAGTGTTGTTGAATGCTGCTTTATCCTCCTTCCTTTGGACAACTCCAGAGTAGCCCCAAAAGAGAGCATTTTAATGGCGGTTATTTGCTGCTGGGGATAGGATAGTAATTTCACCTCCCCATCTCCTTCCTTCCTCTATGGACTCTACAATAATTATTTTATTTTTATGTTTGCTTTAAATTACAAGCAATGGAAGGAAATAATTTTAGGAGCAGTTTGTCTAAATTTCCTATAATAAAAGTTCTTTGAATTTGACGCTCAACTGATTCTAAGCCCTGACTAATGTACAGGTCCCATTTGAGGGGACAAAACTACAAAGCTTTCCCAAAGGACAAAGATTTGCAACCTCTGAATAAAAGCATTTACCACTGAGCATTATACACATATGACACATCCCCAATTGATTGTCAGTGCCATATATTATGCAACATTTTCTGGGTACTTTATTTTGCACATTTTCCCACTGCAAAGCAGATTTTTAAAAGATAATAAAATTATGCCTCTCCCTGTTCCTCTGCCTCTAAATAGATACAAATATTGTGGAAATAAATATTTTCAATTTATTCCAAGCAAATAAATAGTGGAAAAGAAACAAATGCCCTGGAGAAGTCAAAAATAAATTATGTAGTTTATGAAAGAAAACTATTGCATGAACATAATTCATGCTCCCGTTGAGGAATCATATATTATATACCTACCGTAATTGCATTATTTGGGATAATACAATATTCTCTATGTGGCTCATGCTGCGTAAATCTATACAGTGTAAAGACTAAGAAGGATGGACTATTTCATTACATTCTTAGTGAAATGTTATTGCAATGAGCATACATAAAACATGGATGCATCTAGTTTGACGGGAAAAATTTACTTCTGCTTTGTGGTCAAAGATAACAAGCCATGTGTGGCCTATCTTTTAAAACAAAATAATAACACACATTCTTTTCACCATCTGTATTTCAGGTGATTTGACTGGAAGCATATTATACCTTGTGAACCCAGATGAACAATGCAGGAATATACTAATCCTCATCCATTTAAAAATTACCATCAGGTTTATTACATTCCAAAATCACAAGAAATAGATAGTCATGTTTAAGTGCCCGGAAGACAGGTGATGTTTGAAGCCATTTCAGAAACTGCTTCCTGCATTGGCTAATTTTTATGGCAAAGGTTTTCTAACTGTTTGAGAAAAATATATAAAAATATATTTTTGATATATTGATAAACAAAAATATTCTTAACTGGAACAGAAAAAAAGACTTGGATCGCTTTTTAGTCTGTCAAAGATGCTTCATAGGGTTTTATCAGCATGCTTCACACTTTGTCCGAATTAGAAGAAAAGCCATCTTCTTCTATATTCTTTGTTATAAAGTGGAGAGGAAAATAAATATCTTTCAGTGTGTTACTTTTCCCCCCAGAAAATTGTAGAACACAAGCATGCGCTACTTAGAGTTGTATTAAAACCTGCACTTTCAGTATGCAGTAAAAGTACTATCATGTAATGATTTCTGTCCTCTTTATTATTGAATATTCAATATTCAGGTTGTGTAATTCTAGGTATGTTTTCATACTGGTTTAATGGAGAAGATCCCAGCTTACTCTCTAGCAACTTTAGAAGGTGTTAGAAATTGGGGCGCAGGAAATAGCCAGTATTGGCTATATGGCAGCAAGAGGTGGAACCTTCTTCCTCAAGCAACTGGAAAATTGATAAACTCCTGGAATTGTATAATAATAATAATAATAATAATAATAATAATAATAATAATAATAATAATAATAATAATAACAACAACAACAACAACAACAACAACAACAACAACAACAACAGCAGCATAGCTATTGATTTTTTTAAAAAAACAGCTACAGGTAGTCCTCAACCTGTGATCTGTTGCTTAGCAATTTTTCAAAATTATAATGGACACCCCCAAAAAAGTACTTACAACCAGATTCCAAACATCCAATAGTTGTCCTTCCTAAGATCCAATGAGCTCATTTCAGGCAATCAACAACTGGCCCACACTTATGACAATTTGCTGCATCCTGCAGTCACATGGCTGTAAGTCACAACATTTTGGCCTGTTCTGACCTAGGCTTCCCCAAAAACTACCAGGCAGATTTTTGTTCCTGACAAAACCTCTTTTGTTAAATGAATGTAGATTCCTCTCATTCACATTCAGCAAAAGCCTGGTAAACAGTCTTTCAAAGGAGAAGTTATGACCACAGACCTTATCTAGCTTGGAAAGCTGCCATGTAAATATTTTCCAAATGCAGTGCTGTGCAAGGAAAGACTTGGCACAGAGTCCCTGAGATTCTTGGACAGATCTTCACACTCCTGAAATGAATGAACAAACAAACGAATGAACGGATTATTTCCTGCAAAAGCCCATTCCCCTTTTGCGCCTCTTTTATTTCCTATGGGAGGGGCCATTCACCATCCACCTGTGGCTTTACTCCCAAGTCAATCCTGATTTCTTAGATGCTCTTTTCTTCTGGCAGCTCTGCACATGCGCAAACTGGGAACAGGCTCCAGCTGTTCCTCTGCATCACTGCTGTCTAGTCTGAAGGCAGCCAAGAACTGCCAGACAACTTGGCCCCATCTCTTCCTCCGATGCAGAGCCCTCATCCAAGCCTTCCCCAGCCTTCAGGAATAGCCCATGTTCTTCCCCAACCTCCTCACTGTCGGACTCTGCTGAGAGCTGCTCTGGCCACTGGCGGGCCACAACAACTCATTAGTGGACATCCTACCATCCAGATGCACTTTTGCTACATCAACAACAGCACTAACAAGAGCTGCAGGTGATTGGGTTTCTCCTATTTTCTTTTGGAGTTAGGATCCAAGAACTCCCACTTCCTATTACAATGATAGGAATCCAGATTCTATTTAAGACAAGCAATTATCATCACTTAAGTCAGTAAAATGTGTTCAAGCTAACATCAAAGCAGAATACTTTAAGAAAAGTATTTCCATCTTTTGATGTGATGTTTTTGGACATGGAAAGCTTAAAACTGAAACCATCTCCCTTGCCAAAGTGAAATCTAAAAATAGATGCCTTATACAGGCCAAAGCGCTTTTCTGGCGCTTAAAAAGAAGAAGTTTTTAGACTTTAAAATTTAGAGCTTTTGCCCTGCCTCCAAACTTTCTACGAGGCTTCATATCGCTTAATTTACAGAAAAAAATTAAAATATTCTGACTTTTTACAAAGAGAGTAGAAATCATTAATGAAGATACGTTCTCCCACAAGAAAGGGGAAGGAAGATTCTCGGAAGTAGTCAGGAAGTTCAACTTATAATTTCAGATCAGCTTATTTTATGATACATTATTTAATACAAGCTAGTATAAATTTTTAAAGCATTCATTTTGCATAGCATCATTGGACCAAATGGCCAAAAAAAGAATCTGAAATTAAAGCAAGATATGCAATTCGTTTTGCTGCAAAGGAAAAATCAAAGTTGAATTTTTAGCACTACACAGAATAAAGGTGCTTGATAACTGCCAAAAATATAGAATTCCTTGACAGCTAATATTTAAATCCAACACCTTCTAATGTAGCCTTCAGGAACTTGGCCTCAGTTTAGCTTACGCTTCGGTGTAAAATATTTAATCTTAGGCTTGGTAGGGGGGAAAGGTGTGAGTGTATAACCCTTTCAGTGAAAATAGCACTGCATCAAAAAGTTTACCTTGTAATGAAATAAGAATTACACTTTCTATTCTGAAGATTCCTCCCAGGAAATAATGTATGACTAAATTGTATGACTAAATGGTTGTAGGACTGCAGCTACAACCAACAACCTCCTGGGGAAAGAAAAATTGAAGTAAAAGAACTGGTTTTGGCAATGACCTCTTAGCTCATAACAGTAGATGGAAGTGTGGTGATTATCGTTTTTCTTGGGTTAGTTTTGGATTTTTTTTCAATTTGAATATCCTTTTTTTTTGAAAGATAAAATCATAGAGATGGAAGAGACCATCTAGTTACTGATTTTACTGGGAGATAACTAATCTATGCCAGCTGAGACTTAAGATATTCTGGAAGGATATATGGCAGAACACCTTATAGTTTATGGTAGATATATGTCTTGTTCCAGTATGCCTTTAGAGCAGTGATGAAATTCCATTTTTTTTGCTACCGGTTCTGTGGGCGTGGCTTGGTGGGCATAGCAGGGGAAGGATACTGCAAAATCTCTATATCCACCCTACTCCAGGGGAAGGATTCTGCAAAATCTCCATTCCCACCCCACTCTGAGGCAAGCCAGGTGATATTTGCCGAACTACTCAAAATTTCCGCTACCTGTTCTCTAGAACTTGTCAGAACCTGCTGAATTTCACCCCTGCTTTAGAGTCCTTCTATGGCAGAGTGTATATGCTTGTACGCATATTGACACACTATGTGTTATCAAGAATTCCAATATTTAAAAAAAAAAACAATGTTGCCTGAGTCCCTGCATTTCAATGCTTCATGATCAGAGGTGGTATTCAGCCGGTTTGGATCCGTTTACCCAAACCAATAGCGGCGAACTGCGGGTGGGCCTGCCCACCCACTGACCCGCCCACCCACTGACCCGCCCATCTGTCCCAGCTCCAAAAAGTCCTATGTAGCCTTGTTTAAGATGCCGCATGCATGTGTGTACACTGCACGCACAAGCAAAGCGCATGCACGGAAGGCATGTGTGTGATGTGAGCGTTCGAGCACATACTCACAGTTGTGAACTGGTAGTAAACTTAAGTGAATCCCACCATTGTTCAGGATCATGCCTTAATAGGCTGCTATAAACCAATATAGGGGAGAGAATTTCAACAAAACTAGTATAGTTGAGTGCCAGAGTCCATTGGTTCTGAGAATTGCCTGACCATGTCCAATTCTGATAGCAGGTAACTCTGATCTATGCCACAAACCAATAAGATTGTAGGGAAGGCAATTTATCACCTGTAAGGATCTTTCTATGCAACTAGTACCAACAGATTTCCCCCCCCCCCAAAAAAAATAATACAATAACAATAAGTTATTTATTTTGCATCTATAATTATATATTACATTCTTCTTGTATTGGATGTTGTATTTCACTACACATGTATCCTATTTGCCAGACAGATTGCAGATTATAAATACATTAAACATTACTAAAACCTTTTTTAATTCAGCAAATATCAAATAAAACAAAAAATAGATATTTCTACATTCATCCTTCCACCAAAATGAAATATCCGATGATAGAATCAGCACCTCCAATGAATTTTTTAACTCTTCTCCTCCCAGCAGATATTTTCTTGTGTATTTGTTATTTTTCCATTCAGGCTGATAAAAAAAATGAAACCTTGGAGGAAGACCAGAATGGGGAGTGGTTTGCTTTTTTCATTGTGGTCCACATCTTCTCTAGTTTGGAGAAGACTTACCTTCCAGATTGTTGCTTGGGCGGGAAAACAACTGAGGCATGGTGATCCACTCTTCCAGGCGACTCAGCTAAGAAGGTAAAGGTAGGTAAAGCGCAGGGGCAGGCAGGCGGGCGAGCCCACTTTCTAGTGGGAGCAAACTGTTTCGCTCCCATCTGATGTTCAGAGCTACCGGTTCGCCTGAACTGGTCCAAAGCAGTAGAATCCCATCCCTGCCTCTTTCTCCCTAGACGTAAGGGAGCTTTGCAGACATCCCGGAATTGGAAGAATGGGTGCAGTTTTTCTTATGGTCCACTGCTACTTTTATTTCCTTTCCCTCCAGCAAAAGTGGCAGGCAGTTTACACAAGTTGGAGGAGGAGAAGAGGAAAGAGGAGGAGTAGAAGGAGAATTCACCATGGCTTTCTAAGGGTCACGAGGAGAGACAAAATGGTGCAGATCTGTACTCTGTATGGAAAGAAGAATGAACCAATACTGTAGGTCATGGGTTATCTAGTATACCATAAACAGGAAAATAATTGTAGTCACAAAAATACTTCAATAATAAATCATTATTTCCTAACCGAAACAGATAAAGAGAATGACTAGAGCAGGCAAAAAAACAGTAGGAATAGAAGTGATTTTTAATTTCCCGTTGGCTTCCCCATTGACTTTGCTTGTAGGTAGCTGGCAGAAGCATTAGAGATAATGTCCATAGGCCACAACGTTGAGAATAATACTGGTCAGAACATGTTATTAGTTTGCACAAGAGTAATGGATTCTAGGGACGTGGTGGTTTAGTGACCAAGATGCTGAGCTTGTCGATCAGAATGGTCAGCAGTTCGGTGGTTCGAATCCCTAGCACCACATAACGGAGTGAGCTCCCATGATTTGTCCCAGCATCTTCCAACCTAGCAGTTCGAAAGCATGTAAAAATGCAAGTAGAAAAAATAGGAACCACTTTTGGTGGGAAGGTAACATCATTCCATGCGCCTTTGGCTTTCAGTCATCTGGCCACATGACCACGGAGACATCTTCGGACAGCGCTGGCTCTTCAGCTTTGAAATGGAGATGAGCAATGCCCTCTAGAGTTGGGAACGACTAGCACATATGTGCAAGAGGAATCTTTACCTTTACCTTTTAATGGATTCTGGATTTTGTTTTAGACATTATTTAAGTTAGTGGATTTTAGGTACCTTGATTCAAAAATTGTTGGAATATAAATAGTTAGGGCTATCTTGAGGTTACAAACAGACAAACATTTAAACACAATGAGAGTTTTGGTAGTGTACAGATATATAAAAAATGCTGAGTGGCATGGGGCCTACTAGTGAAGATGCTAGCTTCTCACTCAGAAGGTTGAGAGTTTGGTCCTAGGTAGTGCAAGATGTTTCTCCTTTAGGGTGCAAAGAAAAATATATATGCTGTGAACTCTGCATGGCATCAGGAAGGACATTCAGCCAGTGAATGCTCAGCTTCATCTATTTGCCTCAACACTGCCCCAAATTAATGGATTACAGGGTCGGAAAAAGGGAGTTTTATAAATACAGCATATAAAGAAATCAGCTCTCAAATAGTTTGTTAAATTAAATAGGAACAAGTTCACAATTTCAGAAAATTCTAAAAGGGGTCAGTACTTTCTTCTAGAACTGTATTTGTCTTTAGGAAATATTTTAATGTATTTTCATTTTAAGAGTGGTTGTTTAATCATTTTCAGGTATAAGCACTGGGATTTAATAATTTCCTGTGAACTTATAGAAGTGTAAAGAAGGGTTATAAGTGAGATATCAAGTAACATAAGAATCAATTTAATGGTAATTTAAATAGCTAACATAATTTTTGCATAATTAAGTGGCCTGTGGGCCTGAAGTCTTAATCAAATCTAATTAATTTAAAGGATGTTACATTTTATTATCGGTGAAATGTTCACAGGTGATAAAATATATAGAGTTGCATGTACCAAAGTTTTTTTAAAAAAGAACAATCCGGTTATAATATAAATTCTTTTTTGAAACAACAATATTGAAAAAAATGGCATTGTATGTTTTGGGACAAAATGTAGAAAACTGTAGACATTCTTAACCAGGAAGATATAGAAATGGCTATCTGAAATATACATTGGTATTTATATTTCAAAATATAATATTAAAAATGTAGTTAGGACATGACAGATCTCTAATCATTTTAATTGGGATGGCTTACTATCTTCTCTGCAAAGCTAATATTTTTATTTGAAAGGTGTTTCATTGAAATAAATGGGATTTACATTTCAAGAAGGCATGGCAGGTGGCAAGCTTAATAGAGTCAAGTCTAGTTAATACTTAGATGGGAGATTAGCCAGGAATTTCAGAGCTGTACAAGTCAAAAAATATCTCAGAAGACTGCAACGGAAAAACCAAAAATTGAGCTCAACTGGAGGGAGACTTTACCTTTTACATTTCATTAAGTGGAATTAGGGCAGTAGATACATGTCTAATCAGGTCAAAAGTTTGCTAATAATCATCATCATCATCATCATCATCATCATCATCATCATCATCATCTTTAATTTATAGACCCTTTCCTAAACAGGACTCGGGGCGGTGTACAGACATATTAAAACAATGTAAATACAAAAATATAGGTAGATATACATAAATAGACAGAGGAGGTAGGTTATACACTGTACAATAGATTAAAATTCAAATATAAATTAAAATTACCCTTAAAAATTACCCCAAAATAAGGTGTTTGCCAGGAGGTTGAAGGTGGGACTATAAATCAGCCAGGCCAGCTAATTGGAACAGGTGGGTCTTAAGTTTCTGTTGGAAGGAGTGGAGGTCGGTAGTAATTCTAATATCGGGGGGGGGGAGGTCATTCCAGAGGGTTGGGCCCATCACAGAGAAGGCTCTACTCCTGGGCGCCGCCCGTTGACACTGCTTAGTGGACGGCACCCGGAGGAGTCCCTCCCTGTGGGAGCGGATTGGTCGCAGGGATGTATGAGCATGAATGCTCATAAAAGCAAGACAAAAAAAAGGTTATAAATCAAATAGTTTTTTTTAAAAGTAGATAACCATAAAGGTCATATGATGTAGCATCAGGGATCCATGATACTCAAGAAATCCAGTCATTATCAAAGGAATTCCATGAGCAATCTTGTCTTATTTCAAGAACTGTCGTTGTTTCAAACCTAACTGTTGCTGTGGCATAATTTATTAGGCATACTTAAAACACTTGGCATCCAAAACAAAATGGAGAAATGTGTGAAGTCTAAAACTAGGCAACATGTCATCAGCTTGAAGAAAAATTTAAAAAGTTATTGCAATGGAAATGCATCATTTCCCCCATTTTCTAGGAAATCAAAAATGCATACCATAAATGTACTTTGGAGGCTAAGTTGTATTTTCTACAAAATGAAGTGTTTTTATAATGTTTAGGAAGAATTAAGGCTGTTGGGGAGGTTGTTGTTTCAAAATTAGAGTCTTAAATTTGAAATTACTTCTTTTCCTGCTCAGCAGTTCCCCCAGAAAGTTTACTCCTCACACCTGTAAGTGAGTGCAAAGACTTCAAAAACATCTAATTTCATTTAGATTATACATGACATAAATTTTCCTATCTGTTGCATCTATAACTTCTCTGGGACATTTTTCACATCTGGAGTACCTTAGGTGCATCCAACAAGATTCTTTTTATGCTTAAAATTGAAAACTAAAGAAAATAGAATGTACTATAGTATATATAGAATAGAATAGAATAGAATAGAATAGAATAGAATAGAATAGAATAGAATAGAATAGAATAGAATAGAGTTGGAAGGGACCTTGGAGGTCTTCTAGTCCAACCGCTTGCTCAGGCAGGAAACTGTACACCACTTCAGACAAATGGTTATTCAACATCTTCTTAAAACTTCCAGTGTCAGTGCATTCACGACTTCTGAAGGCAAGTTGTTCCACTGATTAATTGTTCTAACTGTTAGGAAATTTCTCCTTAGTTCTAAGTTGCTTCTCTCCTTGATTAGTTTCCACCCATTGCTTCTTGTCCTCCCCTCAGATGATTTGGAGAATAGTTTGACATTTGACTCCCTCTTCTTTCTGGCAGCCCCTGAGAACACTGCTATCATATCTCCCCATGTCCTTCTTTTCATATCTTTTTAGGATTGTCATAACCGCAAGAAAATTATGCAACTATTCAATTGTGATGCACATTTGAAGAGCAATATTAGACTTGGACTAAATGTGAGAGAGAATGTAACATCTGGCAGGTACACTTTAAATCAAATCCATATTTTGCCAGGATTCTGTAGCTAGGTTTTTGTGGAGTGCCAAAAAGGTCACGTGGAAACTTCATGCGCATGTGTATGTGCTTGTCGGGGACACGTTCTGAAAAAGCCGAACTTCCGGGTTCTAGCGTACATGGCCATCTGACAATCAGCTGGCCAGCGTGCATGCATAGGCCTGTTTTTGGCACTGCTGCGCGTGTGAAGGGATCGTACTCCGGAAATGCTGAACTTCCGGATTCCAGCACTCATGCGCACTCGACAATCAGCTGGCTAGCGCACATGTTCACACTGGTTTTCGGCGCCGGCATGCATACGAAAGACAGCTGGTTGTTGTTGCCAGAAACCTGGAAGACAAACATCCAAGGCCGCACGTGCCAGGCGACATGGCTTCGCATGCCACTTTGGGCACGCGTGCCAAAGGTTCGCCATCACAGTTTAGCAGACTCCACAATCTAGAATGTCAGGTCTTTTATTACGCAATCATTTTTCCAATTGCTAGCAGCCAATTAAATTGAAAGAGTAGCTCTTTTCCATAGACTTTTTCATATCAAGAAATGCAGGAAGAAAAGGGAAGTTTCAGAATGATGAAAAAATGTTTACCTGATGTCATCTTCATGATCTTCAACCCTGAAGTAAACACCGTTAAGAATACAATGCTCAAATACTTCCGAATGTTTTTGAGGAACATATTGGAAAAGTGTTGAGGCAGATTTTGGCATAGCATTATTCTGATGAGGATTAAGAATCCTGTTCCAGCAGCCATTCAGTCTTTTTGTAGTCTTCTTGGAGATTGCTGGAGGTCAAGTGGACATTTGATTATTTAGCATGCTTGAAATGTAAATAGTCTATAAATGGGTATTCACATGAGAGTAAAGGCTTCAACAACAACACTAGGCCAAAAAGTGCCTGCTCTGTTAACTGCATATTTTTTGTTATATGTTCTCACCCTGTTTCTACGGGGAAGTTTCAAATAAATCCCTTTAACCAACAAATCTGAAGTTGCTGATAATATAAATTACACAGCTGCATAGAACTTTAGTTACCCAGTTTGACCCAGTTAAAATTACTGGGTAATGTGACTATCATGGCACAGTTCTACATGGCACAGTGCTAGGCTGCATCAACAGAGGGATAGAATCAAGATCCGGTGAAGTGTTAATACCACTTTATAATGCCTTGGAAAGGCCACACTTGGAATACTGCATTCAGTTTTGGTCGCCACGATGTAAAAAAGATGTGGAGACTCTAGAAAGAGTGCAGAGAAGAGCAACAAAGATGATTAGGGGACTGGAGACTAAAACATATGAAGAACGGTTGCAGGAACTGGGTATGTCTAGTTTAATAGAAAGAAGGGGAGACTTGATAGCAGTGTTCCAATATCTCAGGGGTTGCCACAAAGAAGAAGGAGTCCAACTATTCTCCAAAGCACCTGAGGGTAGAACAAGAAGCAATGGGTGGAAACTAATCAAGGAAAGAAGCAACTTAGAACTGAGGAGAAATTTCCTGACAGTTAGAACAATTAATCAGTGGAACAGTTTGCCTCCAGAAGTTGTGAATGCTCCAATACTGGAAATTTTTAAGAAGATGTTGGATAATCATTTGTCTGAAGTGATGTAGGATTTCCTGCCTAAGCAGGGGGTTGAACTAGAAGACCTCCAAGGTCCCTTCCAACTCTGTTATTCTATTTTTTTAAAAAAAAATACCTCTCAAGGTTTTAGTTCAGTGTTAAATTGAAGACGGTGTTTTTATCTTTGTAGTTAGATCGGCATTGAAAGGAGTAACTTATGACTATTTTTCACATTTACAACAATTGCAGCATCTCCATGGTCACATGCTCAAAATTCAGATGCTTGGCAACTGCTTCGTATTTATGACGGTTACAGTGTCCCGGTATCAGGTGATCATAATTTGTAGTCCTCTGACAAACAAAATCAGTGGGGAAGCCAGGTTCACTTAATAACCATGTTACTTAACTTAACAACTGCAGTGATTCACTTAACAACTGTGGCAAGAAAGATAATGAAATGGGGCAAAACTCACTTAACAACTGCCTCATTTTATAACAGAAATTTTGGGCTCCATTGTGGTCGTAAGATGAGGATTACCTGTAATGTTTAGGAGAATTTCTAAACTTTGTTCTTAATTCTTTGTTCTCCAGAATCCGAGTCATGGCAACCGGAGTTCTTTTCTTTTTTGGTTTGAAACATTATGTTGCTTATGCAAGTACCTTCTTCAGTCTCATCAGTTCGATAACTTTGATGAGCAGCAAAACATTTGAAACCAAAAAAGAAGAGAAATCCAGTTGCCATGACTCAATTTCCAAACAATCTACCTGGATTACTGAGAATCTTCTTCTTAATAAAATAGTTTTATTTGCAAGTTATCTGAGCATAAAATGCAAAAAAAATCCAAAACCCTTGGTTGGTAGTATTACAAATTTCTGAATTTCAGCCAAAAAAAAAAAAAAAAAAAGCTCTGTTGTGCATAAACCAGGTTTCTGTTTCAGATTCAGGATTATCAATTTGTGTTATTTTTTTTAGAAGTTTTAAAGTTTGAGAAATATTTTTTATATCTCTTTTGTGTGTCTTCCATTTCTGTATTGCCATTTTTGTTTTATATGTTTTACCTGACTACTTTAAAATAAATGAGATTTTTAAAGACTATTCAAAATATATATTTCTGAATATATGGGCCTGTCTAATAAAGCATCAAAATATAAAACAATGTATGTAAAATTAAAATCTTATGGAAGGTTACTGCAAAATCCCCCATTTCCTTCCCATCAGCTGGGACTCGGGAAGCAGAGAATAGATGGGGGCGGGGCTAGTTAGAGGTGGTATTTACTGGTTCTCCAAACTACTCAAAATGTCCACTACCGATTCTCCAGAACTGGTCAGAACCTGCTGAACACTACCTCTGAACTGCATGCTCTTTGGGGCTCTGCCCACAAGGCCACAAAACCATGTTTTAACCTCTTTTCAATAGGTCAGAAGAATGGAGGCCTGTCTCACCTCTGGGGGAAAAATATTCCATAGGGCAGTGGCAGAGAAGGCTGTTTTCCTAGACTCCGCCAGTCAAAATCTTTGACAAATGGGATCTGCAACATATCTTCCCTACCTGATCAGGGATGAACTAATGTGATGGAACAAAGCCAGTTCTGTAGTTAAAAATATTATTCCAAAATAGTACTTCAGAGAAAGAAAATTATTTCAGGGAAATAAAGCGGATTTTCTATACCTTACTTCCATCTATCAGAAAGACAAACATACCAATCCAACAATTCAGTGGCCTGCAGAATTGATCAATATAAATTACGTACGGATAATTCTAATGAATTTTGTCTTCCATTCATTGAAATGTTATACATGTTCTTTTATATGTTTTTATAGCTTGTTTAGATTCCTAGTTTTGTTCTTTTATAATTTTATGTATTCTTTTTCTTTGTTTTTTAAGGATTTGCTCATTTTGAAAAGTGCCCCCAAAAAATCAAAAATGGCTGGGAAATCTAAAAGTTCAGCAGTTTAATTTCATTTGGAATCTCAGAAATCCAGCAACTTATCACTTATATGTAGAATATATTGCAAATAGTGCAAATATGTCTGCACACTTTGATTAATAAAAGTTGGTGACACAATTTTTAAAGTTTGGATTGCGCAAGGGACAAACAAAAAAAAATAGTTTCAGTTATAGCATCCCAACTGCCATCTTTACTTTTAAAAAAACCTAACCCTAGTCCTGCACATTTATACTTGTTTAGAAGTTGTTGTCACTAATTTGACAATTAAAAAAGAACAACTAAAAATATTACATTGACTTAGAGGAAGCAAAACATACATCTTGGTCTTGCAACAGCTAAAGTGAGAACAAAATGCAAATCCAAACCACATTTAGGTTTTAGAAAGATATGCTGCTAATCGTATTCCATTATTATCACCGAAATTACAAGTTCTTTCTGCCTCCATTGTATTCAGCCACAGTTAATAATTTAAATGTAAACACATGAAATACTAATTTAGTGGCAGACTTTGTGATTACAAAAGTATTGTGAATGCTTGTTTTTTCTAAATGTATGGAAAATTATTCTGTACCTTCCATAATTAAGATAATCACAAAAATCTGGAAATTCTTCAAAAGAACAAATAAAGAAATGAAAATCAAAAAATTTTCCAAAGCAAATATACAAAACAATGTCTATATAAATCCAGGAAAATGTTAGCATTTTAAAACTGATTTAATACTGATTCGCCCTCAAAGCTCCATGCACATTTGAATAAACTGTTGTTACTTGATTTTTTAAAAATTCATTCTTTTATTAGTAGTTTACAAAAACTCTGTAACAATATAAAGTAAAAAGAATTGCTATTATCTTGCACGGTGATCTGGATGAACAGCAAATATTTTCACTTAAGTATTGGTTTGCCCAGACCAGTGATGGCTTTTTTTTTTTAGGTATGGCAAAAGCTGGGGAAGCGGGGGGAGGGATGCATGCACATGCCCATACCCATAATGCAATGCCCTCCCCCTGTGCATGCGTGCATAACCCTCACCCCCCACCCCCCCGTATGTGCTCAGGCCTCACTGAAGTTTCTGAACTTCCAGGAGGCACATTGGGCCATTTTTTTCCCTCTGCAGGCTTCAGGAAAGCCTCCTGAAGACTCCGGAGGGAGAAAAACAGTCCAACGGGCAACCCAGAAGTTCATTCCTGAACTTCCATTGGGCTCTGCTGGCCCATTTTTTGCCCTACCCAGGCTTCAGGGAAGCCTCCTGAAAAACAGCCCAACACGTTCCCGAACCTCCGGTTTGCACATTGGGCGTTTTTTCTCTGGAGGCTTCAGGAGGCTTCCCTGAAGTCTCCAGGGGGCGAAAAACAGCCCAACGTGCAAACCAGAAATCCGTTCCAGAACTTCTGGTTTGCGCGTTGGGCAGGGAAACCTCCAGAGGGTTAAAAACGGGCGAAAATCAAGACTGAAAATCAGCTGGCCATCACGCACTTGCACACTGGAGCTAAATTTAGCAACCTAAATTTTAGGCTCAACTATGGTTGTAAATCGAGGACTATCTTTAAAAATTAAAATTAAAAAAATAATAAAATGAAATGAAATGAAATGAAATGAAATAATGAAATGAAATGAAATGAAATGAAATGTGGTAGAGCTTCTCCAGAGAAAATTGTCAGGTAGCCCAGCATGGAATGTTATTTAATTCATTAGATTCCATATTTAGAAGAAATGTATATTGGTAGAATCAATTCCATAACGAGTATTTTGATACAGATGTTTAAAAGTTATAAAGGATGTTTAATAAACATCTACAATAAATTTGCATACCCTGAGCTTTTTATCCACAAACCTCAGGCCTATTTTGTTCCTAAAGGAAACAAAGATTTGAATTCCCATATGAAAAATTTTTTGTTCCACATTGGATGTAATTGATTTGTTTGATAAATTGATTAAAATAAACTACAGTTTTAGATATATAAATATTTTAAAAATTACTATGCATGTTACACTCACCCTTATCTCAGGGCATGGTTTTGAATGAGTTGTTGCAACATTGTTTTACTTTTAATATTTGTCTGGACGTCCAGACAAACTGAACGTCCAGTTTCCTTTTAAAAAACAGCTTTGGGGTATTTGCTGAATTTTCTTTTTCTCCTTTTCTGAAGGTAGAGTCAACATCTGTTCTTTAGTTATCCTTCCAGTATGCTATGACGCAGTTCACCTGGTCCTGGAGATTTAAACTCATTAGGAATAAAGAGGCATTCCTTGACCACATTTCATTAATGTCAAGCTTCAATCTACTTCAATTTACCTGTCACGATTTTCAAGAATACATTTATTTTCTGTTTTTGTTACTTAAGAGCATTTTGGCTTCTTCATTGGACACCTAGTATGATTATCTATTCATTTTCCTTTTGTTTTAAACCTGTATTAAAGAAGCATTTTTGCTATTCAGAGCATTATTTGCTAATGGATGAAGACAAATGTACATGTCCCACAGTGGTGGCTTCCGGATCTCGTCGCAACCATTACACTGCAAGGGGGCCGGGGGTCCACCACGTTCATGCGCGCTGCACATGCATATGCACCACCGTCCTGTGATGCTCCAGCTTGCTTCGGCGGAGCATCGCGCAGGCACCATACGCTGTATGCCCGTGCGCAAATGGCCTGGTTGGGTCAAATACAGGTAAGGAACGCAGGCGGGCGGGCGGGCCCTCTGAAGCAGCATACCAGAACGGTATCTGGTGCTCCCAGCAGGCACCGGTATGCCCGTACCAGGGCGTGCCAGCCATAACCCACCACTGATGTCCCAGAATAATGTTGCAGGATCCAATAATGTAAGACTATGCAAAGGTAGCCCCTATCTGTAGAACTGGGGCCTTTGCCTTCCTGACTCAGGTTCTGCAGATATGGGCTACCTTTGCACAGTCTTCAGTTATGATCTGGTCCTCTTTCCATTCCTGTATGTATCTCTTTTCATTGCTAAATCTTCACTGTAGCCACTCTCATCCTTCCCAGAAGGAAACATAGCTAGATGAACTTGTTCTATTTTATTGTAAGGCTACATCAGGGGTGTCAAGCTTGCATTGTCATGGGGTCGTAACATGATGTATCAGGACTTTTTCCCCCTTCGCTAAATCAGGCAGGGGCAGCACATGATGCAATCGGTCCACGGGCAGAGAGTTTGACACCCCTGAGCTACATTAACAGAACCTTGCAAGGGCAGGTCCTTCCTAAATTTCTTTCTCTAATTGTTAAGCTGGGAATGGACATTAACAGCTGGGAAACCTTGACCTCTGATCGTTCAGCTTGGAGGCTAAGGACATAGCATGGCCTTCTCCAATTCGAAAAGACACTTGTTCGGCAGGCTGAGGCAAAGAGGCAGTCCCAGAACCAGCGAAATCTGGGAGCTGGACAGGGGACAGAATGTATCTGCCCTCAGTGTGGAAGGGATTGCCGCTCCCGAGTTAGCCTTTTTAGCCACACCAGGTGCTGTTTTAGGACATCTTTCCAGAGCATGATACCATAGTCTTTTGAGACTGAAGGATGCCAATGAATTGTTAAGCTACTGGGGGCTCCTGCCTCTCTTCTCTGACTATTTCCCAGGAAACATAACTTCCTCTCCTCCCTCCCCAAGGTCATCCATGCATTCCATTACACATACTGGTTTCTTTTGCTGTTTTCCTCTCTTGAAATTGTTGGCACAGAGACATTGTCAGTTTTTAAGAATTTCTTTAGGAAGGGATCAATCCATTCCTTCCTATTAGCTTTTGTAGCTATTCCTTTGAGTTTATTAAAATGCCCTTTCTTTTAAAGTCCAAGATATCTGTTTGACTACATTTAGTTTTACTTCCCTTTAAATGAAGAACTCCCGTATCACACATTGTCATGTTCTCCCAATGTCTCTGCACTTGTTCAGCTAAGTGTTGCCTATTGATTAATTCTTGATGTATGGCTTATTTAATGTAGTCATGGATCACTGGAACGGCACCGAAAAAATAGTTTCCAGAATACATTTTAATTGCAAGGAAAAGTCAACTCTGTCATTACACAAGTGTCCTGCTGAACACAATGTCATTTCATTTATTTGCTTGTAAATTGTTGTAGTAAAAAATATTTCACCCAAACAGAAACCTCGTTCTTTCAGCACTTCCAAAGAAACTGGCATCCAAACACTCAGCCTGTCTGAGATTCACCAGAGGTGAAATTTCGGCCAGAAATAATAGAATGAGAGATATTCCAGACTGTGCTAATAGACTCCAAGAAGCCTTCAAGAATAGGGCTGAAGAGTTGGAAATATCTCAGAAAATGAGGAGGAGGAAAAGGAAGAAGATAAGGATGAGGTCTATATGAACCAAGAAGGAAATTAATTAGAGGAAAGAGGAAGCATTACTAACAGGTAAAAGAGAAAGCAACTTTGCAACAAGGATAAGATAAATCAGAAGAAATTAATAAAGGAATTTTGGAAAAAGCAAGAAAACTGAGTCCCTTCAGGAAGAAATGAGGAATTAAAATTCCAAAGAAGCAAAGGCTGTTTTTCATCAAGGGACATATCCTAATTTACTGTTGACCTTGTCATGTTAAGAGTTGTGGATGAGGAATAATAGCAGTAGCCATGAGCTGCATGAAATTTTTGGTTTGATCCTCCACATGTTAGGATTGGGTCATGTACCGATTTAGCCAAAGAATCCTATCTGCAGTGCAATCCTGTATGACTACTTATGGCAGGGGTGTCCAAACTTGGGAACTTTAAGACTTGTGGACTTCAACTCCCAGAAGGGGAGTTGGCTGGGGAATTCTGGGAGTTGAAGTCCACAAGTCTTAAAGTTCCCAAGTTTGGACACCCCTGACTTATGGTGTAATATTAAAGCCTAGTAGTATCTTTTTAGCTCAGCTTGTTTCCAATTTGCTAAAGTATTAGATTGTTGTGAGAGGTATTTTTTTTTAACCAATATAGATGTGTCTAGAAATGGTTTTACAACAAACACAAAGCAGAAGTATGGGGATTTATTATTGAGAAAAATCAAAACATTATTTCTAGAGTAAATGAAATAATTTTGTTTCATTAAGTATATGTTTTCACGTCTAATAAAGGGATTTAAGGCCTGAGTTTTATAAAACACGGAACAGAACTTCACCTCGGCAGTCTTCAGAGGTTTCCTATCAGTATGTACAATAGATGTAAAGGACAACAGGGACTTTTCCCATTAATTTTTCAACTCCGATATATGAGGTATATGCAGCCATTCACCCTCACAGCATCTAACCCTCAGATAGATATGCTTCCTTCATTCAAGGATTTGAATAGTTCAGCCTGCAGTAATTGGGATTTCCTTAAAAATATTAAACAGTTTTCACTATTAACTACTATCTTGAAAATCCTGAGGGCAGCATTCCAAGGGCTTTGATTTTCCCCCAAAATGATTTGGTTCCCAGAATGTTTCAATTTCTGGATTTAGCGACTCGGAGCTGTGGTGCAGAAAAATATATTTTAAAAAATCTTTGAAGCTAGGCACAGAGAACAGCCAAGTATCTGGCTAGAAATTGCAGTGTGCTTTATTTTATTTTTTATTCCTCCCTCCCCCCCCTTCAGTCTCCGGATTGCAGCCCAGCAGGCATACAAATACAGAGTGGGTGCCAGAAAAACACAACCAACATACTAGATATCAGGATTTAACTTGTTTTTCTAATAATAAAAAAATTGACTGAGAAAATGTGTCTGGTGATGTTTGTTTGGTAATTATCTACTTCCATATTATCTGCCTTTTCTCACCAGTGCTGATGGACACAGTCCACTGAGCACTGCCTTCCGTTTTATAAGTCCCAGGTACAGACAAAAAACTGCATTTGTCGAAGAAACCTTGAGAATAAGTGCATTTCTCCCCCCCCCTTTCCCCTCACTTTCTCTACATCATGTCATCTTATCCAGGGAGGATAAACCAAACAGGCCCCTGGCAGGTTAATAGCAAAAGGATGATCTTACTTCTGTTCTGCCCACACTGCCAAAACAAATTTAAAAGGAGCAATAGCCTTCCTTGCAGTGAGGCATTTCATTTATTCTGCCCTCTGGTGGCAGACCAATAGTGATCTTTATGATGTGGGTGAAGGGGTTTGGGGAAGGGGGTATAAATTCAGATCCTGCCCTAGAAGGTCTGGATGGGATGCCATATTCTCAAGATCTCTTTCCAGTGTTTGGAAAAACGAACATTATTGGAAGAAGACTGGCCTGAATGACTACTGCGATCAGATTGGTAATAAACTGGATTCAGTTTGGTAATAAGCTGGAATGACCATCATTTTGTGATGCTGAGAATAGGCACAAATGATAGTGGATAAAACAGCATCATTGTGAATACAGCAGGATGTATGTGAGAGACAGAGGTGGTATTGAGGAGGTTCTGACCAGTTCTGGAGAACTGGTAGCGGAAATTTTGAGTAGTTCGGTGAACTAGTAAATACCATCTCTGACTGAGCCCGCCCCCATCTATTCTCTGCATCCTGAGTCCCAGCTGTTCGGGAAAGAATGGGGATTTTGCAATAACCTTCCCCTGGAGTGGGGAGCGAATGGAGATTTTACAGTATCTGTTAGATCGGATAATGGAAAGGCACACTCAGGCTTAGGCAACAACAGCTCTTTATTGTAACAGAACAAGTATGTACAATCCAGCGAAGGTTCAGTCTGACAGCAGCCCTTTTATAGGGAGCTGTCAGACCCTTCAACCAACAAGATTAAACCTCTGTTCCCGCTGGAACAGAGGACCTTGGTGGAATCCACTATAACAGTTGCTAGTATCTAACACCCCTCCCCTCTTAGATGGAATCATCCGACTGGTAACATAGTCACGCAGGTAGGCGGGCTTTTTGGTAGCTCTGCCAGACCTGCACAGTTCAGTCGGAGGGTGTTCTTTGGACAGGTCGGATGGACCAATTGGCTCTGCAGCTTCGCTTGGTGGAAACTCCTGGAATCTTTCACAGGCTGCGGCTGGAGCTTCTAGAGCCGGTTCGGTCGGAGCTCGCTAAGGGCCTGCAACACAAATAGCTAAGTATCCCGGTGTCTTCGGGGTTGAGTTGGCTGTGGAAGGAGTGACTTCGTGCCCCTTTTGGGTAGGGCTTTGGTTAACTTGTGCAGGAGTTACCTCTGGCTGCCTAAGAGTGGAGTTGGAGAGGTAGCCACGGAGTTGGTCAACGTGCCTTCTCCAATTCCGACTGACCTTGAGCTCTACAAGATAAGAACGAGGCCCGGTGATGCCTATCACTGTGGCAGGAATCCACAGAGTTTCCCCAGCATAGTTGCGGGCGTAAACTGAATCCCCTATGCTAAAGTTCCAAATTTTGCTTCTGGAGTCTGGGGGCGATGCAGCAGAATAGTTTGGGTGTAGCCGGTCTAAGTGGGACCTTAGCCGGTGACCAATGAGAAGCTCAGAGGGGCTTCTCCCTGTAGTAGCACTTGGAGTGATGTGTTGAATTAGAAGATAATGGTCAACCTGTATTTGCCAATCTCCCGGGCCAATCCTGGATAGGGCCCCTTTTGCAGATCTCACCATTCTCTCTGCCTGACCATTGGAGGCCGGATGGAATGGCGCAACCAGGGCATGTCTGATTCCTTGTGCTGCTAAGTAGGTCTCGAATTGCATGGCTGTGAATTGGGGCCCGTTGTCAGAGACCAGGACATCGAGCAGGCCGTGTGTGGAGAAAAGTCTCCATAGTACCTTGATGACCACTTCTGCCGTAGTGGAGGTCATGAGGACGTCCACAACTACTGGCATGGTCTCCTCCGCAGCTTGCACAAGTCAGGAAACACGGTTTGAATTTGTGCGCCGGCTTGGCGCGGCTACTGCGCATGCGGCAGCTGTCATCTTTGTCTTCTGAGCTCTCGGCCTCTGCAGCCTCGTGATTTATGTGTGCACTCTTTCGAGCATTTTGTGGAGTGCTTTGGCACTGCAGGGTTTCTGTAGACTTAACGGCAAATTCGGATGCCCTGGCTTCGTCCAAAGCAATTTGTAGAGTGAGATTAGATTTGGCAAGTAATCTCCTCTGTAAATTAATGTCCCACACACCACATATGATGCAGTCTAGTATAAGTTCGTCTAGGTCTCGGAACTCGCAGTATGCTACGGCCTTCCTTTGCACCACAACGTACTCATTGATCAATTCGCCCTCCTTCTGATTGTGAATATTAAATTCGTGCCGGCGGACATGCTTAGACGGTTTGGGAGTGTAGTGTATCCTCAGCGTCTGTTGGAGCACTGACCAAGCGACCGATTGTAGCGGTGTTGGCTCAGATAGGTCTAGCTGTTTCTAACACTTCCTATCCATAGTAACCCAGGAACATATTCTTCTTGTGGCCTTCAGAAAGGTCTATGAGGTCGTTGGCTTCGAGGAAGCAGTCAAACTTCAGCATATACGATTCCCAATGCTCGGTGACTGGGTTATACGGAGTCGGTGGGGCATGCATGGCCATTTTGTGTTCTCAGGGAGTTTTGAGTTTGCCATTCAAAAATGGCTGCTTGAAGCAATGCTGAGCTCTGGGCTGGATTTACTTGCTGGATTGCTACATTCTTTTTGGTTCGCCTAGTTGCCTTCAAATCCCACCTTCGTCGCCAGTATTAGATCAGGTAATGGAAAGGCACACTCAGGCTTAGGCAACAATAGCTCTTTATTGTAACAGAACAAGTATGTACAATCCAGCGAAGGTTCAGTCTGACAGCAGCCCTTTTATAGGGAGCTGTCAGACCCTTCGACCAACATAGGACCTTGGTGGAAACCATTATAACAGTTGCTAGTATCTAACAGTATCCTTCCCCTGCCATGCTCACCAAGCCATGCCCATAGAACCAGTAGTAAAAATTTTTTGAATCCTACCACTGATGAGAGAGCATTTCACACAGAGAGACACAGGGAGGCCTAGGCAAAAATGCTAAAAATATCTATAAAAGGATTATGGTATCATGTATATTGAGTGTGTTGCTTTGGACAACCCCTGAATTAGGGTTACACCAGCATCATCCAAGGACTGTAGGATATATGATTCAATCTGAGTTTTAAACAGGGCCTGTCTCTGAAGAGAGGAGTACAATGGGAGATACCTCTTCCCAATCCTTGTGGATATTTCTGCAGCCCTCCAGGGGTGGTACAGTGCCTCCATGGTTAAGATGCTGGGCTTGTTGGCAGCCCAGGTTCGAGACAGAGCGCCATACAGTGGGGTGAGCTCCTGTTACTTGCCCCAAATCCTACCAACCTAACAGTTTGAAAGCATGCAAATGTGAGTAGATAAATGGGTACCACTTTACGGAGGGTAACAATGCTCTATGACCACTAAAATGTCTTTGGACAGTGCTGGGTATATCAGAGGCCAAGAAGCAAGTCGGCAGCCGGTGTCGAAGAATGAATCAAAACAACACAATGAAACTTGCTTAAACATTTTTGTAACTCAGATAATTGCTTTTCGATGTTAGTTTATGATTGCGTGGATTATTTTTTGCTCAGCCAGATAAGATTCATGCAGGGGAAAAAACTTTAATTTTTGTAGCACAAGGTATAATTTTTAGAAGATAAAGTTAATAGTATTTGGGTTACAAGAGAGTGTTGTGGGCTTTACGATCAGATGTGGATTTACCATACCAAGCTAAACGTTATGCAATTGCAAAAATAATAGCAAATTTGAATTCTTGGTGTAAAAACACATATTTTTAGAATCCCTCACTGAAAATAATTGCAAAAAAAGAATTTTCACCCCATTAAATGACACGTCCTACGAGTGGCTCAGTGGCCTTGAAATGAAGATGACTCCTGCCCCTTATAGTCGACAACTAGCAGACAAAAATCTGCAGGGACTTTCTCCTTCCCTATTATCACAAGGGTTCTAGTGTTAAAAAGAGAAGAAATAGAGGGGATGGGGGAACACTTTGGTACTAGCATAAATTAATGTAAAATCTTTCCACCCTCACTTCTGGCCTGCTACTCTATTGTTGACTAGGTGTTGAAAACATGAGTTTCAACTGTTAGAACACTCTGATTTTTTAAATACTTGTACTCCTCAGCATGATGGGTCATTTAACAACCATTTGGAGTTATGACAGTCTCAGAAAGGGTATTGATGAATTGTAAAACTCTACAGACTGTTGTAAAATGTGCCCCACTTATGCATGCAGATCAGTAGCGGGTTTCAATTTATTTTACCACCAGTTCGCCCGTGCACCCGTGCTCGTGTGCAGCATTTCTGCGCTTGTGCAGAAGCATTCGGGTGGGTGCACGGAGCCTCCCGTCACTGCCACTACTGATCCAGAGTAAACCAGTAGAAACCCACCTCTGATACAGATATATCTGCTATGAAAGAAATTCAAAAGTCATTTCTTTGTATTTCTTTTTCCTCCTGCACTTTTAGCTTTGTTTCCTCTTTCCTTCTTTCCTTTCTTTTCTATCGTAAATATTTTTTACTTTCTATCTTTTTATATTTTAAAAAAATCTAATAAAATTATCTCCAAAAAAGGAAGTAAATGGAAAAAGAAACGCAAAACTCTTTGCAATATTTACCATGAGTAAATACTTATTCTAGAAATGTTACGCCCTCTTCCTTCTAGGAATTTTGAACATCCAAATGGGCTGAAATTCTTAGCAGCCTAGATTTCTCCTTTCCTAATATAATGCCAAAGTTTTCAGAATTACCCTTGATTTAAAGTTGTCACCATATTAATACTGCATTGAAGGGAATCTGGTTATATGAAGGCATTGGGTGAACCATAACGAAAGAGAGAAGAACAGGATAACTAAAGTAACCAAAAACGCACCCACACCCCCAACACACAGTATGTTAAAATATTAATCTTGATAAACATTGACTTGTTTAGATTTAATGGATAGAATTAAGGAATAATCAATAGGGAAGTAGACATCAGGCTATGCCTAAAGGTAAAATATGGGTTCCCAGTTATGAAAATTTAATTTGGATGTTTAAGGTATAATTGCTCAGATTTATAGTAGCATCATCTCCAGAGATAGTAGTCAATCCAATAGACAATACTCTCTACACAATTATCAGTTTTTAAGACCTAACCTGAGAAAAGATGGCAAACAATCCGGGGGGGGGGGGGGGTACGTGGGGAGGAAATACAATTTTGTATTATAGTTACAATTATAACTCAACCTAAAAATATATCCTATATCCCAAAGGAATATTTAGATCTGCTCTGTTGAAGGTTTTTAAATACTAAAAATGTGGTGATTAATATTCTTTCCAGACAAGTTCCAGTATGAAGGATCATTCATTCTCTTTCAGGATTATATGCAACCATGGAATTTAACTTAGTTAGGTCACAGGATAGGACTTGCAGATTTTGAATAGAGAATGTGGAAAGCTGATCTGCACATTTTTGTGCAAAATGGTAGAAGACACATATAGTTATTCATTTAAGGAAAAGTTCAGGCAGATCAGTTTGCCCTGATCAGGGTGTGGTCAGTGGTGAGATTCATATAATTTAACAACCAGTTCTCTGCCCTGAGCGGGGCTCAGTGGTCATGTGACTGGGTGGGTGTGGCCAACTCAACATCACTCACGTCAATGGACACTTCACCTTAGCTTGTACAATTTAATAAGGGTTAACCGGAGAGGCAGTTTCTGTAAGCAGGGCAATAAAGATTAGGCTAGAAACAACACCAGAATGTTTCCTCCCTGCCTTCCTTACAGGATTATGCCTGTAAAGTGGGGGGAAAACAAAATGAGATTTCTTCCAACAACTGGTTCTCCGAACTGCTTAGAAAGTTAATAACTGGTTCTCCCGAATAGGTGCAAACTGGCTGAATCCCACACTGGATATGGTCTACAATTATATATAATGCAAAATTAAAGTTGATAAAAGCTAATACAATCCTTGGTTGTATAAACAGAGTCATAGATTCAAAATCACGTTAAATATTAGCACCGCTTTATAAAGCCTTAGTAAGGCCACACCTAGAATACTGCATCTAGTTTTGGTCACCGCGCTATAAAAAAGATGTTGAGACTTTGGAAAAAGTGCAAAGAAGAGCAGCTAAGATGATGAAAGGCCTGAAGACTAAAACATATGAAGAACGGTTTCAGGATTTCAGTGTGGCTAGTCTAGCGAAAAGAAGCATTGGGGATATATGATAACAGTATTCAGGTATTTGAGAGGCTGCCACAAAAAGGAGGGGGTCAATTTATTTTCCAAATCACCAGAGGGAAGAATAAGAAACAATGGATGGAAACTAATCAAGGAGAGAAGCAACCTGGAATTAAGGAAAACTTCCTAACAGTGAGTGCAACTAACCAGTGGAACAGCTTGCCTTCAGAAATTGTAGGTGTTTCATCACTGGAGGTTTTTAAGAAGAGACAGGACAGACACTTGTCTGAAATGGTATAGGGTCTTCTGCTTGAGCAGGGGGGCTGGATTAGAAGATCTCCCAGGTTACTTCCAGCTCTGTTCTGATCATGATTTAGTGTTTCTCAACCTCAACCCAGCAACCTGGCTGGGTAATTCTGGAGTTGAAGTTCACACCTCTTAGAGTTACTATGTTGAGAAATATTGTCCTGGACATAAAGAGAGGTTAGACTGTAGTCATCCTGCAGGCTTTGAACTTTTCTGAATTTCAACATTCAGTTCTTAGATGAAAAGAAGCTGTACTGTACCATTTGTAAAGTATGTTTAGAAGACTGCATACTGCTAGAAAGTAGTATGCTGTTTAATAGTATATACTTGGAAAATATGAATTCACTTTCATTTCACTGCAGAAGTGGAATTTTGAAACTCATACCGCTGAAAATTATCTGAGGAATCTACTTCTACCTACAATTTCTCCTTCAAATGTAATAGAGATGGAAGTAATCACAGTTAATTTTCTGATTGTATAGTGGATCTTACCATTGGCTTAGACCCTGGCACAGCTGATGGATCTCCATCTATGTCAATGCTTATGGATTCTGAGCAGGATTGGAAAGAATGGAATAAGGAACTGTAAAGAAGAAAAGTGAACTACATTGCTTCTAGTTTTAATACTACTGGTTTACATTGGTTTGTGAAATGAAAAGTCCCTACAGAAAGACAGTTAGAATGGGAGAAAAAAGTTGCCCTGATTTTCTTCAAGGTGTGCAAATATTCTTCTTAGCATAGAGAAAGATTGAAAACTCCACAGTTTAGTACTGAAATCCATTTTTCCATTTAGCAGGATATTTTACAGAATGGATGATATGGTATAGTTCCATCCTGAGTCTCAGGTACATGCCCTAGTAAACTTGCAAGATTTGCCCCCAAATTATTGCTTTTAACATTTGAGAAAAAGAAATGTATTTAATACCTGTATTACAGGTATTAAATATGGGACATCACTGCTTTCGGTCCTCAAAAGATGTGCATCTCTGATCTACAGAGAGTTAGATTCCATTTTCTTTCATAGATTTGAATTATTTTCTTCTTACTACTTTGATGTTACCGTCTTAAGCATAGCAATTCAAAAATAATCCCCATAGATTTTAATAGTACTTATTTCTAGGCACAGTTATGAACAACAGAATACAGTTGTGAATTAGCAGTCTCAAAAATGAGATTATATCTTAATCGTAATAGAAATGTTGTATTAATCATCTCCCTATAATTCTCACCCTCCTTTAAAAGAAATAATTTTATTCATTTTCTCATTCTCGTTTGCTTCCACTCTTCTTGGCCACTGAGTAAACACCATTAATAACTGATACAAAGAATCAGCCATATAGATAAACTGGGCATGACAAAATATCAACTTGCAGCTGCTCAATTGAATGCGGTATCAGTACGAGTGGTAATTACTTTTAATTTAATTAGGACTCCTAGTATTGTTTCTATCTCATAGATTATATTATAACATGTAATGTGTTAAAGTAACAAGACAGAAAAAGGAAGGGGAACTAGCAAATATTACCATTTTATCTATGAATAATCTCATAGTTTAAGTTGTCTGGAACATTTGTTTCCCGCCAATAACTGTTCATAAACTCTGCAAGGGAGGGGAAAGAAGGAAGCCAAATGCTACCAATAAATAACATACTATAAAACAAATCTGTAGCCCTTCGAGGGTGGGGAGTGTATAAAAAAGCTGTAAATTGAATTAACCTGAAATAAATTTATGATTGCCAAGTCATGGATAGTCTACGGTGTTGACAGATGGTCGAATTTGAATTCACCTTGCATGCAAATTTCTCAAATTTCTTCTTAGTCCCTTGAAACATTTCTTTGTCCTTTTTTTTGTCCATTCAGTAGTTCACTAACATAGCAAGAGGTAAAGCTTCAAGAATAATAGAAATAATAAATATACAGAAATATTAAGAACTGCACCTGTTAGCTGCAAAATTTTGGTACCGCTTTCTTAGTCTTCTCCAATTTAAGATTCTGGCAATCTCTGCGTACTTGGAAAGCGTCTGACTGGGAAAAATATGATTTATTAACTATTGATTAGAATTGGCTCTGGATTAATTCCAAGGTATAGTCCTCGACTTACAACCATTCATTTAGCGACTGTTCAAAGTTGCAAGGGCATTAGAAAAAGTGACCTGTGACTGTTTTCGTACTTATGATCATTGCAACATCCCCCTGGTCATGTGATCAAAAAACAGATGCTTGGTAATTGGCATATATTTTGTATTTATTCTTTATGCAATGGTAGAATGGACTTTACAGACTGTTCAACCCTATATTGTATCAGGTTTTCAAATGTTTAAAAACTGTGCATTGATTTGCATATGCAATGCAAATAATAATTCTTTTTATAATTGTTTAAAAAAATATTTTGCCATCTTTTCTTTTTAGGAGTGCTATTTGCAGCTTCTTCATTGCAGACATTAATAGGAAATAGCTGGGTAATCTCTTGTGTCCCTTCACTGCTGAGCACAGGTGCAGGCTTTTGGGGATGAGTCTGTGCTGTCTACATCTCAAACTGAAGCACAAATGGTTCCTATAGTCTGCAATTTTTCTGGAAATCTGTTCATCCCAAAGGGTCTTCATCCCAAAGTGCATAGCTAAATGTCTATGGAGATTGTCAGTCATCCAGGTCATGGTTGCCCCAAAGGTGCTTTTTCAAGAGGCAACTGGACTTTCTGGTTTTTCTTTGAAGACATTTCGTTTTTCATCCAAGAAGCTTCTTCAGCTCTCTTGCATCATTCTTACCCCAAATGATCTCTCTTGGATCATTCTTACCTCAAAATTCTGCTGTATATTTTTCTAATATCACCCTCCTTTTTTCTGCCCTCCTAAATTCCTTCCTTTATCACATTCCCATAAAATATTATACTATTGTCTTCACCCCATTATAATTCAGCATTTTACTGGGGGAAATGGTTGATACATTTTTAATATTAGGACTCTGCTCTGGCTCATAAGGGCTAAGGTACTGTTTGGTGGTGATGCTATTATCTCACATTTCTCTGTATTCTATATTCATTATTTAGTGAGTTAAATTTTTCCTTCAATAGCTATTTCCTAAACAGACATAAGTCGAGAATTTTTCTTGAATCTGGAATAAAACACAAGACAGTAAGGCAAGATGTAATAACTTTTCTGGCCATCCACAGAAATGCAACATGAAAAACACAAAAAATCAAACTTGTTAATCCATATGACAATAGAAGGTACAAATTGTCTATGTCACCATGCAGAAATATATCTATGTCATGAAAATATTATATGGAAAGAAAGCTGTTTAAGTTCTCCAACAGCACTTACAATATTTAGAGAACTCTTCCAAAGGCTGATGGGTTCTCTGACATGTTGCAGAAATTGTCTCCTTTTTGGAAAGTTAGGTAGGTATTGATGTACAATAGGAATGTCAAACTCACGGCCTGTGGGCTGGATGCGTTACGTGCTGGCCACGCCCACATCTGTTTTACCAAAGGGAGAAAAAGTCTCGATACATCATGTGACACCACCATGAAGACACAAGTTTGATGGTGGGATGAGGTCCCTCTTCCAACATTTGGCATCAGGCTCTCTTTTGTCCAGTAAGTTCTTCCAGGAAAAAACAATGGAGAATATCACCAATGTATTTTCTCCATTGAGCAATAACAGATAAACTGAATCACTCTTATAAACTACAATATATGTTATTTATTTTAGTGCAATCATTTCTACTGATTTGCTCACTGGCATTTCATTGCCAAATATGATCTAAAGGTACATTATGCCACAAGCTTACTAACATTAAAAGTTGAATTTGGTCAATACCTGAGAACCCTTTAGTCATTATCTTGAGTTCCATGAAGTTAGCCAATATATGAATTGACATAAAAATAAGCTGATTCTGCAAAACAGTAAACTACATGCATAAATGACAATGAAGAAGATGCTTAATAAAAATTATGCTTTTGATAAGTTTTTTTTTTTACATCTAGCATCAGAAGCCACCAAATTCAGATTCTCAGCTACATATTTAAAGAATAAGAGCCAATTTAGTCTAGTGGTTAAGGCCCCAGGCTAGAAAGCAACGGACTGTGAAGTCAATACCTTAGCCATGAAAGGCAGCTAGGTGAGTTTGAGCCAAGCACTCTCTCTGTCAGCCTCTATACTGCTTGCTTGCTATTGGGTACCATAGTAATGGAGAGGGAGGGGGCTCATGGTATCTGGGAGGGGAATCATGCTGGTGTTTTGTTCGAAGAAGGGAGTTTGTTCTCATCATCTTCTGTGCATGCGGAATGTCCATGTGTGGTTTTGGTCAAGGCCACCTGAATGTCTCTGTATACCAACTGAATGAGGCTACCTGAAGATGCACCCCGCTTGACACTCTTGCGGGTTGGAGATTGGACATTGGGCCGGGGTAATTGGGGGGATGGATTTGGGTAACTTTTGATATGTACAAGTTCGTGCCTTTTTGCCTCAGATCTTGCTTCACTTTCTCTGTTTTCATTTCATATCCAGTAAAAGTATCTTTTCTCTAACTAATTGGAGTTGGGGTTTTCCTTTCTTGGATGTTGAATGAGGCATGCCTGACACTCTCTCAGATCAAGTAACTTAATGCTGTTATTGTTGTTGGAAAAATAGGAAGGTGTGTTGGATATGTTTGCTGACTTGAGTTCTTCGTAAAAACAATAAAGGCAGGATACAAATATATAAATGAAATAAATAATATAAATGCAATGCAAGGTAGGGTTAGTGGTAGGGAAATAGTGTAGCAATGAAGCAAATAGGATTCTTAATTTTTTTTTACTTGCACCTTTTCCTAAAATCAGTCTTTCTGTCTGTCTTCTCATCCTGGAGCTTCTCAGGATCTAGTTGTAGAAAAGCAACAGCAATAGAAAAATTGCAGTCATGGCAGATGACAGGCAGGAGAGTAAGATAGCTCCACGCTTGGCCTTATTTTCTGTTGCTTGATGTGTTCTTCAGGTCATGTTCAAAGATGGAGATGGAGAACCCACATTTATCAGCACTATTTTGCCTCAATCACACACAGATGTTCAAAGAATGTCAGTTGTATGATTCTAAATCATTATAATTAACAGCTAAAATAAATTGTCTTTGATATGGTGCCAAATTATTACCAAACTGGGTTTATTTATTGCTGATTTCAATAATAACAGAAGGCTTCAGATTTATACTCTGTGGTGGTTTTTCAGATATTTTCCCATTTTCCTTCATGACCCTTTGTCACTTTTTACCATTATATTGCCACATGACATGGGAGACAACACAACCACACTTGTGTACAAGCCTTGGCACTTCCTTAAGGTCTGCTTGATTGTAGCATGTTCTGCAGCGCAGTGGAGATCATAATTCCTAACTCACCTTTTATGGCAATCCTGATGGGTAATTTCAAGTTCCTGATGAAAAGTCAGACAACTGGCAAATGGCCGTAAGCACGCAGCCTTGAAGGGGGCTTTGCTGCAGATTCATTATAGCTTTACTAATGAGATTTTCATCCAATTTCGGGGGTGGCAGATCCTTGTGAAAAAGGAGAAGAAACACAAATACAGGAGGATGACTATGCTCTATTTTTTTTATAGAGAAAAGATGAACTACTATAAAAATACTAAATCAGTTTCTGGGCTAATCATTGCTCTAATGTGTACTTTTTAATTAGCATGTGCAGTAATTTGCCTGTAAGAATAGTGATGAAATCAACTAATTTTAGATCTTTGGAAGTAATGGGCTTCTAAGAATATAACCACTGCGCTTGTCCGGCAAAGGTCCATCTTAGTCCAGCATTGGGAAGATATGGGCCATCCATACGTCCTTCAAACTCACCAGCCGGAGATGGAGATATATTTCTCTTCGATCAATGTCTGTCTGGAACAGTGGGAGAGAGGAACATTTATACATACAGAAATAAGAAAAGAAAATGATCATAATAAGCCCCACTATATCTTGTCCAGCAATCAGTAACAATGAGACTAGCTAGGTACATTTAAAAAAAAAACACGACGTCACAGCATGGATAGGAGGTAAAAAAATATCTTTTCTGCTGTATTTCCCAAGCAATTGGTGACCTACCACTATATGGTCACTTAAGCAGTACTACTGGGTGTGACAACACTTACGCTTAAGGATGCCCAAAGTATTCCTAATGTCAGGGTTCCAAGTAACACCCCCAACGAAAGAAGACTCTAAGGCTTGAGTTTCCTCAAAGTTCCATTTTATTAGGTATGTCATATTTGCACATGTGGAAAAACCCGAATCTGAAAGTTTCCAGGTTTTCCCCACCCAAGTGAAAGTTCAAATCCCCGCTCAGCACCCACATATCCATCACATGCCCAATCAGGCACCATCCAAAACTGGAGATGCCTCCCAGTCACTTCTTCGCAGCTGCAAGGCACAATGGCCTTGACTCTTTGAGAAAAGAATTTTATTTTGACTATATATCTCCCATATTCCATATAATCCCCTTCCCATTTTCTCACAGTAGAAAATGTGGCAGGCCGGAAGGCCCAATGTAAAAGATGGCTTCAAGGTTTGACACGCAAACTCCTAGTCATCACCTTGTCCTCCCATAGTTTCACACTCCAGAAGAGGCAAGGAAAGGTGGTATAATAAGTCTTTAAGACTACAAATCTCAAAATTTATGGGGAAAAGGATATTATATTGAGGGTGTAAGTGTGTGTTGGTCTTTGGGTCACTGCCCCAAAATAAAATTGAAGCCATAGTGAAGAAAACTATATTACTAAGGTAATTTGAGGAAAAGGAAGTTGTACTGTAATCCAGGCAAATGAAGGCAAATATATGTGTGCTGGGATAATGTTCAGGATCCAATCTGGGCCTCTCACCAGGACCAGAGGTTTTGACTTCTGGGCTTTTGAACTTGTGCTGGAGCTCATCCTCAGGGAACATCTACCAGAATGTGTGAATCACATTCTGGTAAAGAGAAGTTCACACATTCTGGTGGAGAGAAGTTTCCTGAGGATGGGCTTCAGCACGAGTCCGAAAGCCTGGAAAACTAAAATTCTGATTCCGGTGACTGGGCCAGATTGAATCCTGTCATCCAGGCATTTGAAGCTGTGAGTCTTCCTGTTCAGCTACAAGCAATACATCAAATGAACAGCATGTATTAGATTATATTCCATCATTTTATAGAGGAATTTAAGGTGGCATATATAGTGCTCTTCTATTTGTAGAATAGTCTTCTTAGCTAAAACTGTGCTAACAACAGTAAGATTCTAAATGTAAATAAATTTATATTTATATAAATATAAACTAGTATTTGGGTCTCCCTGCTCCTAGAACTCCTGAACCACATCAGCTCTTCAAATATGTTGTTTGGAGCAATACTGATTGTTATGTATTGTATATAGTCTATAGTTGTCAGTTGAAGTTCTCATTCTGGTCCTCTGTTCGAGCGGGAAAATATTATCTCCTGATTGGTTGCTTGGTTGGTCAGTTTCATATAAAAGGAGCTGTGTCAGCCAGGGTATCTCATTGCCTCACAGGCAATATTGAATAAAGAGCTGTTAGAAATCACTCTGGCCTCTCCTCCATTCTTCACCCAGAACTTAACACTGATGGTTATCTGAGAAGTGGTGAAATGCACAGATTCAGATTCTTGGTGAGAAAGAGCCCTCAGTTAAAAAAGTAAGGAATAAAAGCTTTTGTTCCTTTAAAATGAAATTAGTACAGGTAGTCCTCAACTTACAATAGTTCATTTAGTGACTGTTCAAAGTTGCAACGGCACTGAAAAAAGTGACTTATGACCATTTTTCACAGTTATGACCCAGGGGTGGGTTGCTGCCGGCATTACTGCCAGTTCAGTGTACACGCAGTTTTGCATGCACGTGCTCACTTTGCTCACATGCGCGTTTGCACAAAAATAGGTCTGTGCATGTGCAAAACATTAAAAAATGAAAAAATAAATAAATTTGTGCAATGAAAATTGTTCTGCGCATGCACAGAACTGAAAATTAAAATGGCGCCGCCGTAGGAGAACCGGTTCAGGGATGTGGCAGGCCTGGGTCACTGCCAGTTCCAGTGACCCAGGCCGCCAATCCACTACTGGTTTGGCCAAACCGATCCGAACCATAACCAGTGTTATGATCATTGCAGTCTATCTATGGTCATGTGATCAAAATTCAGACATTCAGGTTTGGCAGGCATGGCTTGGTGGGCGTGGCAGGGGAAGGATACTATAAAATCTCCATTCCCTCCCTACTCCAGGGAAAGGTTACCACAAAATCCCCATTCCCTCCCGATCAGGTGGGACTCGTGACGCAGAGAATAGATGGAGACAGGGCCAGTCAGAGGTGATATTTAACGTGTTAGATATTAGCATATATCGTGGCAAGTCTCCCCTCTGGTCCGCTGCCACAGCGGGAAACAGGTATCGTTCTGATTGGTCGAGGGGCGTACCCGATCCCTATAAAAGGGGAACCCTCCGACCACAGAGCAAGCTGGATCACTACTACTATTAATAAAGAGCTGATAAGTCACTTCGTGTCCGCAGTCTGTCCTCTCGCTGCCCAGATCTAACATTGTCGACGAGGGTGGGATCGAGAGGCAGATAGGACGAAGAACGCTACCTCCAGAATCTCCGGAATTGATCCAGCCCAGGAATTCGGCAGAAATTCCGGCAGCCATCTCAGATCACCGCAGCGCGGCAAATTCAAACAGAGAAGATGGCGATGCATGCTCCCCCCGCTCCTTTCGACCCAGCAAACGACGAATGGGAAGCCTTCATGATTCGTTTCGAGTGTTTCCTCGAAGCGAACAAATACACGGGGATCACCGACGCGAGGAAGAAAAACATCTTCCTCGGCTACTGCGGAAAGGAAGTCTTCAATACGGCCAGAGACCTCACCGCGCCTACTCCAATACAGGCAGTATCGTGGACGGCGTTGCAACAGGCCCTGCAAACTCATTACGCGCCAAAACCTTCCTGCCATGTCTGCCGCAAGGAATTCAACACGAGGAACCAGAAGGCGGGAGAATCCATAAATCAATATGTTGCAGCCCTACGAAAAGCAGCAACTCACTGCGAGTTCAGGGATCTGGACGAGCACATCTTAGCGCAGCTCATCTGTGGGTTAAGAGACATTTCACTACAAAAGAAGCTGTTGGCAAACCCGAATTTAACCCTACAGATAGCGCTAAATGAAGCAAGAGCGTCAGAGTCAGCGGAGAAATCATCGGTGACCATACAACGAGGAGCCAACGTAAACCAGCCAGCACCAAGACAAACCAGAGTACACTACGAGGACACAAGCCCCGACTACGAGAATCCCGAGTTTGAGGACAGTCACATGATGCAGAGCAGTCACTTGAGGCCTGGGGGGAGACCCGGATCCCGTTTGCCGCCCTGCGCAAGTTGCGGAGGGAATCACCCCAGGTCTACTTGTAGGTTCAGGAACGTTGTTTGTTCGCACTGCAACAAACTTGGGCACATCGCACGAGTGTGCCGGAGCGGAGTCCCTGCCTCATGGCAGCCACCCATGTACCGCCAACAGAAGCCCAACCCAGGGGCTTGGCGGAATCAGAAAGGGCGCCCAGAGAGAAATCCACAAGTGTATACCCAGAGAGAAAATTCCCAAAGAGCTGAGCGAGCGTATCCCCAGAGAGATTACTCACAAGGAGCTGAGCGAGCGTATCCCCAGAGAGAATACACACAAAGAGCTGAAAGAGCGTTCTATCAAGACGCTCAACGAGAGTATTTTCAGGATGTAGACGATGAGATAGAGTTGACCCAGAGAGAGGAGTTGCGAACGTATCTCACCACAATACATCAGGTCCGCCCTAAGCGGCCAAAAAGGCTGAGAGTCACAGTCCTCTTGGAGGGCTCACCTTGCGAGCTAGAAGTTGACACAGGATCGACCCTGACGATTATTTCATGGGCATCCATGAAACAGGCTATCCCTAGCCTCAGAAAGAGCCAACTACGCGCTCCAGACGTCCTGCTACGAGACTACCAGGGGAACCAAGTCCCCATCGTGGGCCAAGGCACATTCCAAATCCGTTTCAAGGACATCGAAGCCCAGCTGCCCGTGACCATCGCCAGCGCACCATTACAGAACCTTCTGGGGCTTGATTGGTTTGAAGCCCTGGGGTTAGAAGTCACCGGAATCAACGCCGTGAGAAACAGCAGCGCTGAACAGATTTTTAAGGAGTTCGAGGATGTGTTCAGCCCCGGTCTTGGTAAGTATGTGGGTAAACCAATATCATTCAATTTAGACCCCAAAGTGGCGCCAATCCGACTTAAACCGAGACGAGTGCCTTTTGCACTCCGCCCAAAAATAGATAAGGAAATAGATAAGTTAGTGGAGCAAGGAATCCTTGAGCCGGTGGATCACGCGCGCTGGGAAACACCCATCGTGACCCCAGTCAAACCAGACGGATCAGTCCGCATCTGCGCGGACTATAAATGCACAATTAATGTCGCGCTACAACAGAGCGCATATCCTGTGCCTGTAGTACAGCACTTATTGCACTTGTTGGGGCCAGAAAAGGTATTTGCTAAATTAGACATGGCACAAGCTTACCAGTAACTGCCAGTGGATAGCGCCACAGCGGAGGCCCAAACTATAGTGACGCATAGAGGAGCATTCAAATGCAACCGGCTACAATTCGGCGTGAGCATTGCCCCAGGATTGTTCCAGAGCGTCATGGAACGACTTTTGCAAGGGATACCGGGAGTCGTCCCCTATTTTGACGACATCTTGGTGTCCGCTGCAAATGAGGAGCAATTAAATAAAAGAGTCAGAACTGTTTTGGCCAGAATCAGAGAAAAGGGTCTCCGCCTAAAAAAGGAAAAATGCCAAATTAACGTGCCTAGCGTAGAATTCCTGGGTTATAGAATCGATGGTCAGGGAATACACCCCACTTCAAAGAAAATTAAGGCGATCCAGGACGCCCCCACACCACGAAATCAGACCGAGTTGCAGGCCTTCCTCGGACTACTTAACTTCTACAGCGTTTTTCTGAGGCAGAAGGCGACCGTTGCTGAGCCACTACACCGTCTACTCCAGAGGAACGCACCATGGAAATGGGGACGATCCGAGGCTGCAGCTTTCGCCGGGGTAAAGCGCCTGCTCACCACTGACTCACTGCTTGTCCAATACAGCCAGACCCTACCGCTAGTATTGACCTGCGACGCATCACCCTTCGGAGTTGGAACAGTCCTCAGCCACAGGATGCCCGACGGAAAAGAAGCGCCCATCGCCTTCTACTCCAGGACTCTTTCATCGGCCGAAAGGAATTACAGCCAAATGGACAGGGAAGCGCTGGCTGCTGTAGCTGGAGTAAAACGTTTCCACGAATACCTCTACGGCCGCGATTTTGAACTAATTACAGATCACAAACCGTTGTTGGGACTTTTGGCGGGAAACCGCCCCACTCCGGTCTCCCTTTCTCCACGCATGACCAGGTGGACTGTTTTCCTGGCTGCGTACTCATACAAATTGATTCATCGACCGGGCTCCACTCTCGGACACGCAGACGCACTCAGCCGTTGCCCATTACCTGACATTCTGCCAGACCCCACTCCAGAAGTACCGGTATTGCTCATTGACTGTTTGGACTCTGGACCGGTTTCTTCATACGACGTTGCAAGGTTCTCCTCTAAAGACAATTTAATAAAGCAAGTTCAAACTTGGGTTTGGAGGGGGTGGCCAAAGGGAAACGTGGGCCCGGAATTCAAAGTGTTTTGGTCAAAACGGGACGAACTCTCAGTGTTGCAAGGTTGTTTATTGTGGGGGGATCGAGTTGTTATTCCGTATGCGTTACGTAGGAATGTATTAGATGCTTTACATGTGGGTCATCCGGGGATTGTTAGGATGAAGGCGTTAGCAAGAAGTTACGTTTGGTGGCCAAACATGGACAAGGAAATAGAGGAGTGGGTGGCCACTTGCGACCCATGCCAGGAATCGAGACCAGCACCCCCGGAAGCGCCCGCCACAGAATGGGAGAAACCTAAAGCACCCTGGTCGTGAATACACATCGACTTCGCAGGGCCATTCCAAGGTCAGACTTTCCTTATAGTTGTGGATGCATACTCAAAATGGCTAGAAGTAGTCCTAATGACTTCAACCACGGCAGAGGCAGTCATTAAGGTTCTACGGCGACTTTTCGCCACCCATGGCCTGCCTGACCTCCTGGTCTCCGATACCGGGCCCCAGTTCACGGCCATGCAATTTGAGACATATCTAGCAGGTCAGGGAATTCGGCATGCCCTCGTCACGCCATTCCATCCGGCATCAAATGGACAGGCGGAGAGAATGGTACGATTCGCAAAAGAGGCCCTCGCTAGGATGGGTCCAGGTGATTGGCAAACACGCATTGATCATTACCTTTTAATTCAGCATATCACCCCAAGTGCAACGACGGGTAGGAGCCCCGCTGAACTACTCATGGGCCGCCGTCTACGGTCTCACCTGGACCGTCTTCACCCAAATTACTCTGCCACAGCTCCCCCAGACTCCACAAGCAAAATTCGGTCTTTTAGCATAGGGGATTCAGTATACGCCCACAACTATGCAGGGGGAACATTGTGGATGCCGGCAAAGGTCATTGGCATCACGGGTCCACGATCGTATCTGCTGGAACTGGAAGATGGGCGGAACTGGAAAAGGCACATCGATCAACTTCGGGGTCGCCTAGCGCACTCAGACCTTCGAAACGAAGACGAGATTTTCCTGCCTACAGAAAGTCAGCCACGCGAGAGCCCCATCATAGAAAACTACGACACCTGCGAACCAAGCTCGGAACAAGAAAGTACGCACGAAGCAGAGCAACCCCCAGGCAACGCAACCGAGCAGACTCCGGAACGCCCTAGCAACGAGGGTACGAAACCTCCCGAACGTGGAACGGGAAAAGCATCCGATCCGGAAACCATTTCTGACCAACCAGAACCACGACGTTCCTCCCGAGTAAGGCAACCCCCCAACATACCTAAAAGACTATGTTACCTACCGCAACGTTCCGTCTAGGAGGGGAGGGGTGTTAGATATTAGCATATATCATGGCAAGTCTCCCCTCTGGTCCGCTGCCACAGCGGGAAACAGGTATCGTTCTGATTGGTCGAGGGGCGTACCCAATCCCTATAAAAGAGGAACCCTCCGACCACAGAGCAAGCTGGATCACTACTACTATTAATAAAGAGCTGATAAGTCACTTCGTGTCCGCAGTCTGTCCTCTCGCTGCCCAGATCTAACATAACGGTTTTCCAAACTACTCAAAATTTCCGCTACCAATTCTCCAGAACTGGTCAGAACCTGCTGAATACCATCTCCAGTACCTATATATTTACCATTGTCTAGAAAAGTCAAATCAGGGACTTCTTTTCTGGACACTCTGCCATTTTGAATTGTGACTGAGAAAAGTTTTACCAAGTAGCCATCAGACTCTACTGAAGTAATAATAAATTGTTCCCATTTAAAGGAATGCCAGATAAAGGATTACAGTTTAAAAGCACATTGTATTGTGATGGATATTTTCAATTATAATAGCCTTGAGAAACTCCTGAGACCTTCTTGGTTCTGTTTTCTTCACTTTCCAGCTACTGTCTTCTCCAGTTCTGGCATCCGATCAGCCACTGCTTCGTATATTTGACAAAACATCAGTGAATCCAAGTTATGTGCTGGTACTAATTATTTGTACATCAATACTTGAGGATTTATGTTATTTGTTGGTTGAGTTTTACACTGTCTAAATGCTCTCTCATCACAAAAAGGTACTTTGGCCATCTTACAATAAAAACACTTTCAAAAATCTTTTCACATCTCAGTTGGAGCTGTTTTATATAATCGCTAACCTTACAGATGTGACTTCTTAATTAATATACATATGTGCAAAAGAGTTCAACAGATTGTCCGCAATAATCTTAAGACCACTTTAGTAGTGTATCATTAATTTATAATACCTGTAATTTTCCGAGTATCAACATACTTGAAATATCATTTTAGACACAGATTTGCTCACTCAGTAGTGATTTCAAAAATGTGATTAGAGTTTTGTTTTGTTTTTTATTGCTCAAGTTAACAATTCTTTCACTTAAAAAGTCTAATATTATTGAAAAGAGGTCTGTTATGCTGATTGTTACAGTTATATATTGTCTTGTTAGCAATAATCATCCAAAATGTAAAATTCAAGAAAACCAGCTTATAGAAGATCTATTCAGTTAATATACTAAGAGATACCTGAAATGATTTTCCTCACTTGAAGAAATTAAATGCCAACATTCTCAATAAAGTTCCTCTAACATTTGAGGTTAATTGATGTTAATTCTCTGATTTCTTATGAAGAACGGTGCGATTTTAAAAATGCATTAAAATATATCCCATTTTACTTACAAAGAAGGACTGACCTCTTGAGGCATTTTCAAATATTTGGGTAATATTCATCATAAACTATTTATTACTCTTTTCTTAATGTTAATAGCTTGAGTTGAACTGGGACTTTTAATGGGGAGGGGGTGTTTCCCTCCCCTTTTTAAAAATGTGTCTAACTAATTTACCTGTCTTCCACGCCTTATGGAGAAAACTGGAATTTAAAAAGAAATGCCAGTATTGTACTGGACTGTGGCTTTAAATCATTCTCCCACATAAAATGTTTTCAACAGAGTAAGGCTAGTACTTTTTAAGGTTGGACATAAGAGAATCCTTGGAGTAAAAAATCCATAACTTATCAGTGTTCGTCCATGTGGCTCATTCAGAATTCAGAATTTGGAACACAAATTTAGAATATTGAACGTGGCATTATTCATTTTTTGGCACTCAGTCAGACAAGGCACTTAGCCAAACAAACTATCTCTCCCCATACAGGTGAACCAACATTTCTGACAATCTTAAAAAATTGAAAACATTCATAAATCAAAATATGAGGTTTTTCTTTTCCATATTGTCCCATTAACAATATGCCAAATTTAAGTACACTGGGTATGAAAACAAGCTGACTATCGTGAGCGATGCCTCCATTTGGTCTGGCTATATCAATTAGTAACTATAAAAAAGACTTACCAAGGTGATATTTCAATCAGTATTAAGCTTTTTAAACAGAAAGAGAGAACACTTCCTTTTCTCTTTTCCTCTATTTGCCAATCTGGGACAGACAATAATAAATAATTAGCGTTGGTGAGGAATGAGGATTAATCTCCCCAAAGTAAGGTTTCTTACAAAGGGAAAACTTGAAACTTTCTTTGCTCTTTGAATTAAATACAAATTGGTCTGCAACTATTTCTTGATGTTACTAGTTGAATAGCGTTTATGAAACATAAGGTTATTGTGTGAAACAATGTTTAGGAGAAAGTGCCCATAACCCAGTAACTAAATCAATGAAGACAATGAGGAAAAACTTAGAAAATTCTATCATAAACATGCTACATTCATAAGAATATTTATGCAGTAGATAAATATGTTTTCTGAACATGAGCCATATATGGAATTGCAGTCTGTGATTCTATCATGGTTTTTAGAAGATTTCAGTCTTTTTTTCAGTTGAGAGACAAACTCAGAATAAGATTTAAAACTGTTGCTTGAGATGGTGAAAATTCATCCCTAATGGAAAACTTTAGAAGAATCAGCCATATACTGTATTTTTCGGAGTATAAGACACACCTTTTTCCCTCAAAAAAGAGGGTGGAAATCTGGGTGTGTCTTATACACTAAAAACAGCATTTTTGGCCTACCAAAACCCCACCCCCTTCACAAAAATGGATGTGCAGAAGGTTTGGGAGGCTAGCAAAGTGCTCCTAAGGGCTGGGGATGGCAAAAAAGAGCAAAAAATGGGCCATTTTTTTGCCCCTCCCCCAGACCCCAGGAGCACGCTGCATGCCCCCTTTCCCCAAAAAAACGAGGCGTGCAGAGAGTTTGAGAGGCCTGCAGAGTGCAAAACCTTTTTTTAAAAAAAAGTTGCCTCTTCAAAATCATGGTGCATCTTATACTCCGGTGCGTCATATAGTCCGAAAAATACGGTAATTTTTTCTACTTCATTTTCTGAATAGTAACAACCCCAGACAGTACCACTTTGAGCAATTGGTCGCCTCTGTGGGGTAGTTTTTCTAGCATTATATTGTGTTAAATTTGGCTTTCCAATTCAGCCAAGGAATCCCTTTTGAGTTACTTTAAAATATAAATTGAAATGCTTCTAGAGTCTACATCTAAATTCTATATACTTTTCCAGTGATCACTGTTAACCTTTTAGTATTATATCAAAATTATTTCCGCTCCTAAGCTCCAACTTCATATCCATTTAATCAATATTTATTTGTTTGTTTATATCCTTTCTTGATTACTTTTTATAAATAACTCAAGGTGGCATACACACACAATACGCCTTCTCCTCCTATTTCCCCCACAACAGCAGCCACATGAGGGGAGGGGCTAAGGGAGAGGGACTAGTCCAAAGTCCCCCAGCTGCATTTCATGCCTAAGACAGAACTAGAATTCACAGTCTCCTGGCATCAAGCCTGATGCCTCAATGATGACACCAAACTGGCTATACTAGAGAGCTGAACAAAACAACAAGACCACAAAGAGAGTGATGGTCAAAAAACACAAGTTGATGATCACAACCAGAAAAATTAAGCTTTGCACCCTATGTTGCATGTGGCAAATGTATACGCACACACACTGAAGCCTCTGGAAGAAGGGTGTGATGGTATTGAGCAGCATAGCTGTGCATATTTCAAAAAGTATTTAGTAAAGTATCTAGTAAATCACCTCTCCATTAAAGTAGCCTAACTTTCAGGAATTAGAAGACAAAGGGCTGATGCTTTGCTTTGCAATAGCTTTAAAGAGAAGTTTATTTAAAGCAGCAGCATCTCTCTCTCTCCCTCCCTCTCCCTCTCCCTGCCTCCCTCCCTCCCTCCCTCAAGTCTGGGGAAAAATCAGTCTGTGCAAAGCATTCCAAAAAGGTGCTCCATAAAGCATTTGAAGCATTAAAGCAGTTGTGTCATTTAGAAGGCTATTGTGACTATTTCAAAGGCTGCTCCCAGTTATCTCTATGTACCTGCCTAGCAGTGGTGGGATTCAAATTTTTTTGGAACCTCTTCTGTAGGTGTGGCCTGCTTTGTGGGAGTGGCTTGCAGGCCATGTGACTGAGTGGGAGTGGCTTGGCAGTCATGTGACCAGATGGGAGTAGCTTGGCAGTCATGTGACCGTGTGGGAGTGGCCAAGACAATGTCACTGAATTCTTTGCCCCAATGGATGATCTACAAAAAGATACAAAAAAAAAAGGAAATTTATTATTTTGTGTACTTACTACTTAAATAAGATTAAAATAAGTACACAAAACAATAAAAGAGCTACTTACAGAAGGAAGATGACTGTCCTTGCCAGTCTTCAATATCACTGATTCCAATGAATGGACTGCACAAAGAAGAGACACAGAAATGATCTCTTTCCTTGCATGCACTGCATTAGGATGAAACCAGCACACAAAATAATAGAAAAGGAAGATTACTGTCCTTTTGTGTGTTGAAGTCACCCACTGACCACCTTGCTCCAATGAATGGCCTGCAGAAAGAGATACAGAAAGGAAGACTTTAATTGCTTGCACTACTATATTAAGGATGAAACAAGCACACAAAGCATAAAACAGCTACTTACATAGGAAAGATGACTATCCTAGCAGTCATACTCTGTTGCCTCTTCATCCTGTTAAATAATACTAACTGCAGAAGAAATAAAACAATATTGGACTCGATTGTGGTTGTAAGCTAAGGACTACACTACAGGTAACAGAAGAGACCTCTGTTTTCATGCAACAATGTACAGTCTTTTCAGGAAGGATGTCCCCCAACAAACAGGAAAGATATAGTTTTTCATCTAAGAAGTTAGATCAAGAATGAATGTCATAGGTAGATTCACAGAGCAATACAGATTTCTTCTTCTGAAATTTATTCCTCAGTTCAAAAAACAGGAATATATGAATTAGGTTCAGTACTTAGGACAGACCAAGTAGCTATTCAAGAGTTAGTGGTTTCATGGTTAGAAGCAATGGTAAAGCAAGATATGGATTTAAAACCAGTAATATTTGGTTGGGCATTTCAAAGGGAATACAATACATGTTTAATTTTACACATGTTAACAGCTGCTGGAATTGTGTTTGCACAACAGTGGAAAAACAAAGATATGAAAATGAATAAATATTAGAATGTGCAGGAATGAATAAATTGACAATTAAAATCAAGAAGTCTTCGAATACTTTTTCACGTGAGATTTGTTTTATCAATTGCTTAACTAACAGAAACAGAAATTAGAAATCTAAAAGTATGAAAGAAAACACCAATTATGTAAGGAAAGGTCACTAAAATGTATAAAGAAATATTATTAGTACTTGATCATTATTAATGTGTAGATAACTGCGGGACATTACACACCCACCAGTGACGTGCGGTGAGGGTTATGGCTGGGGAGGCTGGTGACGTCATCAGGAAGGCGGGGAATGGGTGAACATTAAGGGGACCGCGGAGTGCACTGATCCGCGTAGCATTGCTTCCTCCACCGGCGGCAGTCCCTTCCCCCCCACTCCTTCAAGGTCTCCCACCAACCCAAAGCCCGATACCCAGCTCCCTCGGGCAAGGCTTGAGCGGGGTGAATGGGAAAGCAGTGAAAGGGGCTGCGCTTTCACCCCACTCAAGCCTGCCTCGCTTGATCAGGCTGCCCCGCTCAAGGTTACCCCGCTTGATCAGGCAACCTTGATCACGCTACCCCGCTCAAGCCTGCCTTGCTTGATCAGGCTGCCTCGCTCGCTTTTTCGTCCGGCCGGCCGGATGTAGCCACAGCAACGCCGACCTAAACGCCAGATGCACAGAAAAGGATTGCGGAGCGCTTCGCCATCGGAGCGCGCTCAGAAAGGCGGCGAATGGGATCGTGATCCCATTCCCCACCTTCCTGAAACGCCAGACGCACAGAAAAGGATTGCGGAGCGCTTCGCCGGCGGAGCGCGCTCAGAAAGGTGGCGAATGGGATCGTGATCCCATTCCCCGCCTTCCTGAAACGCCAGACGCACAGAAAAGGATTGTGGAGTGCTTTGCCTCCAAGCCACTTCGTCTTGATGATGTCGCCGACGTTGCTGCTGGGCGCGGCCGGACGGAGGTAACCAGAGTGGCCCCGAGGTGTCTGTGCGAAAGAGAGTGAGCGAGCGAGCGATGGAGGATCGGCACCACTCGCTACCTCCGTCCGTCCGCGCATGGCAGCTGCGGCGATGTCATCAAGCCCCTGCCACTTCTGGACGTCTATTGCAGTCACGAGGAGCGCGCAAAGTACAGCAGAGGCAGGAAGGTTATTGGCGCTTCCAAGAACCCTCCTGCCTCCGCCGGTTGCCCAGCTGGCACTGCCCTGCGCGCGCTCCTCCTCCTCCCTCCTCTTCCTCTTATATATATGAAACTCCCTTGTGGATATTATTATTATTATATTATTATTTCATGATGAGAGGTGAGGTTCTGCCTCCCCTGCCTCCAATGACCGCCCGTCACTGACATCCACACACACAAACTATGACAGTGCCAGGAAAACACCAAAAAATAACAATCCCCCCCCACAAAAAAAGACTGCAGACGAAACCAGCTTTTTTCCCTAACCCTAAGAACAGGAAAGACAAAGCCACTGGAATAAAAACCATCAAGGCATTGTGGGAAATTATAAAGGACAGTGCCAGGAAGCAGCCACTTTGAGACACATAAACCATGCACCAACCTGCACACTTAAAAGCAACATATTGCATCACAAATAAAACATTTGCAAAGAGGAATAACATTTCTTGTAACAAACATATTCTATAAACAATAAATAAATAAAGATATTCTATAAATAATTAAAAAATCCTTAAAAACAATTTAAAAATATTCTATACACAATAAATTAAAATAAAACCATTAAAAATATTCTATACACAATAAATTAAAATAAACCATTTAAAAATATTCTATCCACAATACTTTTAAATATATTGTGGATAGAATATTTTTAAATGGTTTATTTTAATTTATTGTTGATAGAATTTTTTTAAATAGTCTAAGACAATTTTAAAAAAAGATTCTACCAACAATAATTTAAAATAAAACCATTTTAAAGTATTCCACACACAATAATTTAAAATAAAATCATTTTAAAGTATTCCACAAACAATAATTTAAAATAAAACCAGTTAAAAGTATTCCACACGCAATAATTTAAAATAGACGATTAAAAAAAATCTATACTCAATACTTTTTAAAAAAATGATTTAAAAAAATTCTATACACAATACATTTAAAAGTATTGAATATAGAATTTTTTAATGGTTTATTTTAATTTATTGTTGATAGAATCTTTTTTTAAAATAGTCTAAGACAATTTAAAAAAAGATTCTATCAACAATAAATTAAAATAAATCATTTAAAAAAATTCTATACACAATAAATAAAATATTCTTTAAAAAAAACATTAAAAGCTTAAAAGAAAAAAACGGGTCACTTACCAGCTGGCAGAATCAGCAGTTCTCCGATACGATGGATACAGCAGGGAGCGACGAGGCAGCAGGTAAGCTGGACTGAAGGGACAAGGGACAACCGGGTCAGCCAGGCCTGCCGCCTGGCAGGCTTAGCCAGCCAGGCGAGGCTGGGGACTGGGGGGAGGTGGGGGGGTAGTAGGAAACCCCCTTTCGGCCATGCGGCATACGAAAGCCGCAAGCTGGCATATGCTAGCCTCCTGCCGCCACCACCCACCCCCTTTTGGTCGCGGGCTGGCATACGCTAGCTTCCCGCCGCGCCCCTTTAGACACGCAGCGTATGCCAGCTTGCCGCTTTTATGCGGGAAGGCCTGAAGGTTTTCCCTAGCGAAAGCTGTGAGCTGGTGTACGCTAGCCTCCTGCCACCGCTGCCACCGCTGCCACCACTGCCGCCCACCCCCTTTCATCCACGTGGCGTATGCCAGCCTACAGCTTTCGGGAGGGAATGCCTGAAGGCCTTCCCACATGAAAGCCACGGGCTGGCATACACTAGCTTCCCACTGCCACTGCCATGTCCCTTTCGGCCACATGGCGTACGCCAGCTCACGACTTTCACAAGGGAAGCCCTTCAGGCCTTCCTTCACAAAAGCTGTGAGCTGGTGTACGCTAGCCTCCTGCCACCGCTGCCACCGCTGCCACCACTGCCGCCCACCCCCTTTCATCCACGTGGCGTATGCCAGCCCACAGCTTTCGGGAGGGAATGCCTGAAGGCCTTCCCACATGAAAGCCACGGGCTGGCATACACTAGCTTCCCACTGCCACTGCCATGTCCCTTTCGGCCACATGGCATACGCCAGCTCACAACTTTCACAAGGGAAGCCCTTCAGGCCTTCCTTCACAAAAGCTGTGAGCTGGTGTATGCTAGCCTCTCGCCCCAGCCACCCCCCAGCAACACCCCCCTGGTGTACGCTAGCCTCTCGCCCCAGCAAGCTGTTGGAAGGTGAAGCAAAGCAAAGGGAAGACGCGATCAGCAAGCACGATGCGACAGTTGCTCGGGAACGAGAAAGACTCTTTTCAAAAGAGGAATGTTGGCCGTTGGCGCCGCGCTTTTAAACAGGTGTTAGAGGCGGGCAGGTCGAGTCCCCTTGGGGAGAGGGGGCAGTTTATAAATCGAATAAATGAAATGAATGAAATGACTCCAGTCCACTCACTGATTGGCTGGACTCCAACCAATCAGTGAGCGGTGGGCTGGGCTACTTTAGTGCGGGCGGGCGGGGGAGCGAGTGAGCTGCGACGGAATGGGGCAGGCATTCCGGAACTTACTTCCGGGTCCACCAGTGGAAACTCTTCTAACCAGCACAGTAGATTTGACTAACTTCTTCTACTGAACCAGTTAGAACCGGCAGGAACCCACCTCTGCTGCCTAGACAATAAATTTGCTAGGAGGGAACATGACAATGCAAAGTGGCTGTGTCTGGGCACATATATATAGTCAGCAGAGGCTTTGAGTGTACTTTAAGTGTTAAAATATCCAGAAGAGACCTGGGACACTTTAACACTTAAAATGATATGCACTTCTTCCGAATGCTTTGTAGATTTGCACTATAAATGTCACAGAAGGTCCACATTTATTGCAGAATACTAGCTCACTTTGGCTATCCTTTATGTCCATGAATAAAGTCTATGATCCAAATATCACAATTTCAGCAGACAATTCATTCATTTACATTATTAACATATCCAACTTTACCTTTACTTTTGCTATATTTCATACTACTCGTGCAATGAAAAAGTTAAAGAGAATTTCAGGGATTATGTAATGGCATTCTATTATTATTATTTTAAGAAATCACTTCCTTCCTACAAGATGTTATTCCCCTCCATGTAAATTAACTTCATCCTGGAGAATATTTGAATTCAAAGATCTCTTAAATATTTCCTTTTTTGACACTCATCTTAGTGATAGAAATTGGAAAGTAAATAAATGCGAAGAATAGAAGCAAGAAAAATGCATATTTTGAAGTGCATCTAATATGCAGTAATTGGAAGAGCAGGAGAGAATGTTTAAACTAAGTTCAAGAACAGTGATAAGGGTGGAGATGATGTTATCTATTGGACAGAAGAAACTATTAACACACACCAGAGTGTTTTCAATCACTTAATCAGAAAACCCTTTTCCTGAGCACTGTTTCTTGTCCATGTGCCATAGACAAACATAAATATTTTGGATTTCCTGCATCCTTCATTCTGATAATAGCCTCTTAACTGTAAGCCCTTCCCACCTCAAAGACAAAGTTAAAACAAATGATAGTACAAGGAAGATAAAGATTATTTTTATGCCAGATGAGCTTGCAAATTCACCACAAAGAATCTGCTGGACTTTTTCATATTACTGGGATTTCCCCCCTTCAACTCTACTACTGGGTATGAAAGAAAATGAAAATAAAGTGCAGTAGTTTGCTTTATAAAACTATAAAATATCAACAATATATTGTGGATAGAATTTTCATTTAAAGCGTCTCCACTGTAAAAAAGATAGTTTCCCCCAAATCAGCATTTCATGCTTACATATCTTTTCATGTATCTCATTATCCATTAATAATTTGAAAATAATATTCAGAACATTCCTTGTACAACCTATTAAAATTCATCCACAGCACGGGTGTCAAACTCATGTTGCCATCACGTGAGATATTATTTTCCCTTTGCAGAACTGGAGTGGGCGTGGCCTGTACATGACACATCCGGCCCCACATGCCGTCAGTTCGATACTGATCTACAACATGCAGTAATCCAATGTATGCCAAGATTTTAGTAAAGATGCATTTTTGTCAAGTTGGAGGCATGCCAAGGCAAGGACAGCTCTCTGCTTCCATATGACAACAGTTTTTCCAAAAACTGGAAGTAATTGCTGATTTTCAAAAAAAAAAAAATCATAAAACATGGTCACATGACTGCGGTGCCCTCTAAATGGCCTTAAATAAGGGCTGGTTGCAAAGTGTGGTGACATGACCAGAGGGAGCCTGACCATTAGAACTGGGTTGTAAGTACCCCAGGTAGGTCCATCATAACTTCAAATGGTTGCTAAGTGACTGATGTTGAGTCATGGATTACCTGTAATGCACCTTCCAATATGTTTTGGAAATTTTATCAATGCATCCAGAAAAAAATTATACTTAAACTTGCACAGTCCTCTAGATCAGTGGTTCTCAACCTTCCCAACGCCGCGACCCTTTAATACAGTTCCTCATGTTGTGGTTTGGTGTCTCGGTTCCTAAGAACATCAAAAAAATTGGTGTTTCGGTTCCTAAGAACATCAAAAATATGTGAAAGGGTCGTTCGACCCCCAAAGGGGTCCCGACCCACAGGTTGAGAACCACTGCTCTAGATAAAAAGGATTATGTGGTGAATATTTGACTCATATGCCACAAGGCTATATTTGGGCTCTCAAACTCACGGCCTGCAGGCCGGATGCGTCACGTGCTGGCCACACCCACGCCCAGTTTAGTAAAGGGGAAGGGAAAGCCCTGATATGTCACATGACACCGCCATGATGGTGTGAGTTTGACACCCCTGCACTAGGAGGATTGCCTTATGTTCAGCAACAGGGCTGATTACCTGTTCTTGCTACCTTTTTAAATCCTCCAGTGCTGAGATAGGGTGACCAAATGCACTAAAGAATATGCCTCATGAAAAATAATTCCACGGGTGCAAATTTTCTCAGCTGTACCTCACAAGCTACAATTGCAAAAATTGCCTTGTCTGTGCAAGTGTTAAAATATAGGCTCCTGTTTTCATCTGTGCTATACGTATAAGAGCTCTGCATCTTCTCCTTCTAAGCTTTTGATACTCTCTTTTTCTTATCCTTATGCAAGCTGAAGTCTATTATCAGAAATCGCAGACGTTGGGACAGTGGGAGTAGACTGTAAGTAAACAGTTGATACAGTTTTTTCCACTGGTTCAAATTGGCTTTGTCAGATATTTGAATAATGATGAACTAGAAATTGCAGTTTGTGTTCAGATAAACCAAAGTGTGGTATGCAAAATAAAAGAGAAAGATAACCCAGTCTTTCCACGGTATATTCCCACCCACCTGCCTTCTCTTGAGGCTAGCCTGCATTGCTATTAACAAATTCCAGTTGTTTCAGAAATTTACGTATTGAAGATATTACGCATTAAGGCAGGAAAAGTGATATTAGTGCTTCTTTAGACAAATCAGTTTCTTTCTTTGAGCTTGGGCTTCCAGCATTTTATATGAATTGTTTAGTGAATTTAAAATAGTGATAATTATGAGTGTTTTAAAAATGAGAGGTATTTAAGTTTTCTGAGGCAATTTCCTACAGGGAGAGAAGGTATAGAATGTCGACCAATAATTGGAAAGACCATTTGCTTGATCACTTTTTGCAAAGCATGTACTTAAAAAAAAGATCATTTTGAGAAAGCACCGTATCTTTAGGAACAGAGCTTATTGAATTTGGGGTACAGGTTTAAGCCAACTAGGGCCAATCGATACCCACAAAGTGAAAAACAGTGCTTTGAAATCAGCATAATGGGCAGCACATTATTTTAAATCAAGGAATCACACACGGAAGATCTCACAAAAAGATGTGCTATTGCGTTTCTAAACTCAACAGAGACGTTAAAAGTTATTCTTCATATATTTGTTTGACACGATGCTCAGCTCTATCAAGAATTACATGTTACAAGATCTCCCTGTAAACCAAATTGGAAAGGACTTTTTTACATTTTTAGAAATGCAGTTGTAGGCCTATTTGAAAACTGTTTCAATATGGGAGTGTTATCAACATTAAAAGAAACCAGGTTTGGGGTTATTTGGGTTTGCTTAGAAGCAGGGAGGGAAGGGGGAAGAAACCCACTGAATCACCCTGGAATCTCAAGACGATTCCAAGATGAACTGACTTGGAGTGTAAATGACCTCTTCATCTGAGTGATAAAGTTCCAGCCAAAATATTCTTTCAGCCTGAGACGTGATTCATTAGAAATATGTACATGGTGTGGAGCTCGACTCTCTATCTGGCAGAGTCCAGCCTGCAGACTGATAAGGAAGCAAATGCAAATGTCCTGATAAGAACTGAATGCAAATATTTATGATATGATATTCCCTGGGAATTATGTGGAGATAAAACAAAGTGTATTATTTTCCCGCTTCTCTTTCAGGTTTGCCAAAATGCCCTTTTTTGCTTTCGGAATTTGCATTTCTTCAAAATTGATTCGGCTTGCGTATTATGTTAAGCTATTTGTTTGCTAAGGATGGTAATTAGTTACTGTAATTACAGCAATGACAGTTGCTAAATTGTTTTTAAAGCATTACAGTGAGCCTGTGCCAGAAGATTGCAGTATTTTTTTGGATTTAGGCAGAGGCTGGAAAAACTCCCACTCAAGGCCAGCATGGGATTTTGACTACAAAGCTGCTTTTCCTGATTGAAATATTTTTTTTTAAAAAAAATAAGAAATCATTAAAATGCATTGATTATAAGTAACTTTAAATTTTAGTTTATTCCCAGATCACAGAAATATTACTGATAGCGAGTCCTGTGGGAGAAGAGATACAAGAGGGACTCCCATCGTAAATAAAAGTGAAAGCTGATAGCAGAGGGAAAAGGATATAACTATTACTTGGAGCTTGCTAATTAAACTCTTCGTCTGTTTTTTTAGATAAATTTAAAAAAAAACAATTGTGAAATGTCTAGTTAAAAGTCATTCCTGAACTTTATTTTTAAGGGGGTGGGTGGGTAGGTCCATGGCTAACATGAGATAAGAGAATGGATAGGAATGGAGAAAGATGAGAAAAAGAGAATATCTACTAAAGGACACAAAATGTTCCAGGCAAAGAAATGTTGATGTTACCCCATGCATATTGCTATTTTGTTTGTTTGAGAAAATGGACAAAGTAGGGGAATAAGGAACAAATCCCTTCCATGACCTACCAGGAATTTTCTCCAAAATTCAAGTGGCGTTTTTCATCTTCTTCATGTTTCTTTTGTTGATAGGTGGGCATGAAAAAAGTAAGGTTCCTCCTTCACCAAATGCATAGATATAGAATAGGTGGTACCTGGCTCACTAGTAGTAAATACAAAATAACAGATTAACAGAATTGTAAGGGACCTTATAGGTCATCTAGTCCAACCCCGCGCTCAAGAAGGAGACCCTACACCATTTCTGACAAATGAAGTCCTAGTGGACAATAGCAATGGCACTCAGACTTATATACCGCTTCATAGTGCTTTACAGCCCTCTATAAGTGGTTTACAGAGTCAGCATATTGCCCCCAACAATCTGGGTCCGCATTTTACCCACCTCAGAAGGATGGAAGGATGAGTCAAACTTGAGCCTGGTGAGATTCAATTTGCCAAACTGCTGGCAGCCAGTGATCAGCAGAAGTAGCCTGCAGTACTGCATTTTAACCACTGCATCACCGCAGCTCTTAAACAATCATTTAAATATGAGCCAGCAGGGTGCTGCAGCTGCCAAAAAAGCCAACACAGTCCGAGGCTGTATTAACAGAGGAAGAGAGTCAAAACCAAGTGAAGTGTTAGTACCATTTTATAATGCCTTGGTAAGACCACACTTGAAATATTGTAAGCAGTTTTGATCACCACAATATTAAAAAAAAAAAAACGTTGCATCTCTAGAAAGAATGAAGAGAAGAATAACAAAGATCATTAAGGGACTGGAGGTGAAAATATATGAAGAACGGTTGCAGGAATTGGGGATGTCTAGTTTATGAAATGAAGGGCTAGAGGTGACATGATAGCAGTGTTACAATACCTAAGGGACTGCCAGAAACTAACCATCAAACCACCTGAAGGCAGAGCAAGACGCAATGGATGAAAACTAATCAAGAACCAACCTAGAAATAAGGAAATTTTTCCTGGCAACTAGAACAGTCAGTGGAATGACTTGCCTTCAGAAGTTTGGGTACTCCAACACTGGAAGTTTTAAAGAAGAGTTTATACAACCATTTGTCTAAAGTGGTATAGGATCTCCTGTTTGAACAGGGGTTCAGACTAAAAGACCTCCATGTTCCCTTCCATCTCTGCTATTCTGCTAAGTTATATGTATGAGGTTGGTCATGGGAACTGACTCTGATTGTAAGTAAAGACGTCTTCGTAATAAGAGGTTGCAACGGGTGTACCAGCAGCATCTTAACATAAGGAGTTCTTGTTCCAGATATTTGGTCGCAAGAGATTACCTGACCTAATGATGCAAATCTGTTTGAGTTCATCTTTAATACTAAGGCTCTTTCCTACTACTTCTTGATTTTTTTTTCTCTCTTTTCCCTATATAATTTCAATCTTTGTAGTTATTCAAGCCAATGTAAAGTAAGCATAGCCTCCATCCTCACTTCTCCAACTCACTCCAACAAACAAGTGCTTTCCCCCTTCTCCAGAATGAAAGCTATCAGCTGGTGTAGCAAGCCGAACACTTGTAATTTTTATTGTCATATAGTACTTTCCATTTTTGTTCTATGTCCACTTCTAAACATTATTAAGAAAGCACATGTGTTGCCACCCCTGTATCTATTTCTCTTTATATTGCTGTTGCAAATTGTCCTTTTCAAGCCAGTGCTGATTAGATGTGTTAGACATCTTATAATTCCCATCTGTAATGCATAATGCCCACAAATAGAAAAGAAAAATAAATCATTAAAAAAAAATTCTGGCATTAGACTCAAAGAAGATAAGTACAAGTGAGACTTTATTTACGTACTGACTCATGTTTACACCCATACGCTACACCCATGATGGAAAACCTAAGGCACGCGTGTCAGAGATGGCACACACAGCCCTCTCTGTGGGCACATGTACTGTTGTCACTGCTCTTCTGGTTTTAAAAACAGGTCATTTGGGGGCATTTTTCTGGCTGTTTTGAGGGCCCTTTTCAGGGCTGTTTTCAAAAACGGCCTGAAAACGGCCCCCAAAACGCCCAAAAAACAGGCATGCGCACCCCAGCCAGCTGGTCTTTGAGTTTCCAGCGCTCTGGCATGCACACATGCACACACATGCATGCGTGTTCTGGTTTGGGCACTTGGTGCCATAAAGGTTCACCATCACCGCTCTACACCCACTTTATTCAATTCCACCCTTTGATTCCTTTTAAAGGTTTCTCCTCCCCTCTCCTCTTCTCTCCTCTCCTTTCCTATCCTCTATCTCAGGGGTGTCCAAACTTGGCAACTTTAAGACTTGTGGACTTCAACTCCCAGCAGAGCTGGCTGGGGAATTCTGGGAGTTGAAGTCCACAAGTCTTAAAGTTGCCAAGTTTGGACACCCCTGCTCTATCTTCTTCTCTCCTCTCCTCTTCTATCTCTTTCTTTTTGTCTCCTCTCCCCTTCTCTCCCCTTCCCTCCCCTCCTCTCCTCAAGTTTCTATTCATATCCACTTGACTGTAAGTAGAGATTTCTTCATAATCAAGGATTGCCTTATTAGAGTTCCTATTTCTACTTGCAATGATAACTACTGAGGCTCTTTCAGGGCTCTAACTCTGTTTCCTGCCCAACTTTGAGGTATTGAAGTCATTAGAATTTACAGCAGAGAATACAATGTGGATTTGGTCACTGAACATGGGGTGATGGATCCATAGGTATGTTTTAAATATATAAAGATAACCTATGCATCTACTAAAACTAGTAAGAATTTACACTTAGCTTTGTTTCGTCTTACACGTCAATTTATATACTAGTTTGGTCTTACATGTCAAACACTATATGTACTAAAGTGGGAAGAAAACCTGCCATAGGAGTAATTAATAGACAACATCACCTTACAATATAATTGAAAATAAATCTCTCTAAATGAATAAAAATGTAATGGGAATGGGCAATATTGTCAAATGAATTTAGAAATGTTTATAATGATGGAAAGAAACAAATTTCTTCCTGCTGGAGAAATTAAAGATTGTTTTCATGAGGTCCATCAAAAGTAGAATAAATAAGTCTTAATCACGTTTTGAGATATTCTCCCACAGCATCAAAGAAAATTCACTCTGCCTAGGTGTTCTTCTTTTCCTAAAACTTATGATGGTAGCTGATAGATGGTAAATATAAATTAGGCGCTTTGGATCAAAGAACAGCTGTAATGATAGGGGGAAAAGGAATGGCTACATTCATCATATCATCTATAGCAGATGGAATCAGAAAATGACAGTGTTTTTGTGAGCCAACATACTAGGAAAAACAAATGAAGAAATGCCCATTACATAGTTTGGTTTGAGGCACTTTGCTGACCTAACAAACAACTTATTTGCTCCAAAAAGTTAATTTTGCTGCTGTGTTCTCAGGATAGTTATATTTTCCAATATTTCTAAATTAAAACCTTATATTTATGCCAAAAACCAAACTCTAATTAAGCCAGTTTTCAAATCAGACTATCCTATTTCCCCCCAAACTGCTGACACATGTAGAAATTTAGAAATAATCTCCCCTCTCTTCACCCATGAATTACAGAAAAGGACATCAAAAATAGAGATTTCAATGCATAAGAGCATTCAAGTTTTGGAAAGGATGACTTAACTATGGTAAATTCAAACCAAAAGATAAGCTAAATAAATGATCTCCTTAAGACTTTTTTAAAAATAAATTTAAAATGTGCTATATAGACCATAACATTTTATTCATTGTCTTAGACTGAAACATTTTATCACAGATAAAGAATGAAGGTTGTTCTTTCTTTCTCTGATATCATTGGAAAACTTTTTATTTATTTGTCATGTATTGTAAACTGTGGAGTCTATATATATATATATATATTTGTGACACTTGGAAAGTCTGTACTGATATCTATAACAGATGTGTATACAGCTACTGTCAATCAAGCTTTAAGGTTTTCTGACATCTTGCATATATATATATCCCATCTTGTTGGGCATGTTTGCTTATTTACTTATTCATTTATTAAATTTTATGCTACTTCCTATACAAATAGATTCAAAGTCATTTACAAAAGATATGCTTTTGCTTCTATGCTTCCCATTTCGGTTTCAAGATAAAAGTTATAAGGTTGGTTGTGTTTCACCTTCTTGTGTGATCTACCTATTTTAAAATTTGTTTTTTTGTTTTCAGGTTCTAATTCAGGAACTTCCCTATCTGGCATTTTTGCTGATCTTGCTAGGATGGTGTTTTGCTTTCTCCCTATGAATTTAGGCACAACATTTTGCAATTTTTGATAACAGTATTCTGGAGGGCTTTGGAGCAGCCTTTTTCTAACTCAAAAACTTTTGCCTTCATCCACAATTAGTTCCCAAAAGTTGAAGATCCATTTCACAAATAACCTATCAGCAAACCAGATCTTAATCCCTCTATTCCAGTGCTTCTCAAATAGTGGGGCGGGACCCCCAGGGGGGGCGCGAGGCTCCGTAAAGGGGGGCTCAGCTCAAATTATTTTATATATTTTTGTTTTGCAGGTTAAAGTTTTTTTTAATATTGTGTTCCTTTAAATCCTGTGCTCCTTTAAATCTTTTCTGCTACAGTTAATAAAGCTATTCTTTGTTGTAAATTGATCCACATTTCTTTCTTTTTTTATTCTCTTATACGTTAATAAGGATACAGTGTTATGCAGAGGTGTACTTATATCAATTTTATAGACAAATGATACTATTTACAGTCACGCGGGGGGCGCGAAATGTTTTCTTCTTCCTAGGGGGGGCATGACAGAAAATAATTGAGAAGCACTGCTCTATTCTATTCACTTTCCCAATCTTTGTTTCAAAAGAAACCTTGCCTAGCTTGATCATTTGGAATAGTGGAACCAGTTCTTGGAATACTGTGTGCAGTTCTGGTCATCACAATTCAAAAAAGATGTTGAGACCCTGTAACGTGTGCGGAGAAGTGCAACAAAGACAATAAGGGGTCTGGAGTCTAAATCATGAGGGTTTGCAAGGTTTGAGGGAGCTAGGTTTGACTGGTATATCAAAGAGAAGGATTAGGGGAACATGATAACTATTTTTTAGTATTGAGGGGCTATCACAGAGAAGAGGGGGTTGACGTATTCTCCAAAGCATCTAAGGACAAGAAGTAATGAGTGGAAGATCATTAAAGGAATTCCAACCTAGAACTAAGGAGACATTTCCTGACAGTGAGAACAGTTAATCAGTGGAAGAGCTTGCCTCTAGAACAGTGTTTCTCAAACTTGGCGACTTTAAGTCCTGTGGACTTCAACTCCCAGAATCCCCCAGCCAGCATAGCTGGCTGGGGAATTCTGGGAGTTGAAGTCCACAGGACTTAAAGTCACCAAGTTTGAGAAACACTGCTCTAGAAGTTGTGGCTGCTCCATCACCAGAGGTTTGAAAGAAGAGTTTGGACATTTGACTGGGTATAAGTATAGTATAAGGCTTCTACCTTGCATAGTGGGTTGATCTAGAGCCCTGGTGTCAAACTCACAAAGCCATGGGACCTATTGGAGGTTTTTCCCCTTTGTGGAGCTGTGATGGGCATGGTCTGTTACTGCTACATCCGGCTCTCGCGAGCTGCCCGTTGCTCTAGAAGACCTCCAAAGTCCCTTCCAGCCCTATTATTCCATGCCCTATGTTCTATAATACCTACCTATGTAAACAATGTCAATTCTTGCTACATCTCCACCAAATATGTATGTATGTATGTATGTATGTATGTATGTATGTATGTATGTATGAATATATGTATACACATACACGCATATATACAATATATGTTGCATTTGTGCTGATAAATAAATAAAGGGAGACTAGTATAGATCTATTTCAAGCTATATTTATCAGCACAAATGCAACACAAATGTAACAAAGGCAACATTAAAAAATGGCTTTCTGCCTGGATGGCTCCTAGGGTGAGCCAAAAGATAGAAAAGGGAAGCAGTATGCTCCCTCCCATATTTGGGCATACCAGGGGTTGTGACACAATACATACATACATACGCACGCACGCACGCACGCACGCACGCACGCACACACAGAGTATATGTGTGTTTGTGTGTGTGTGTGTGTATTTGTGTTACAACCCCTGGTATACCCAAATATGGGAGGGAACTCACTACTCCCCCTTTCTGCCTATTGATTCACTGCAGGAGACCATCCAGGCAGAAAACCATATTTTTAATGTTGCCTTTTTATATTTGGGTTATATTTGTGCTGATAAATAAATGAAGGGAGCCTAGTATAGATCTATTTCAAGCTATTTAGCTCTCATCAGCTAGCCATACCCTTACTGGAATTCGAATCCCAGTAAGGGTATGGCTAGCTGATTAGAGCTAAATAGCTTGAAATAGATCTATACTAGGCTCCCTTCATTTATTTATCAGCACAAATACAACATATATATATACATACATACATACATACATACATACATACATACATACATACATATATATATAAACAGAAAATCTACAAAAACAAACATATATATATATATATATATATATATATATATATATATATATATATATATATATATATACAGAAAATCTACAAAAACAAACATATATATATATATATATATATATATATGTATGTATGTATGTATGTATGTATGTATGTATGTATGTATATTCGTAGATTTTCACGGGTGTAGGTATGCTGGTTTTGTTGTATTCGTGTCTTTTCCCGTGTAAGATTGATCTCAATCATACACACACACACACACACACACACATATATACACACACACACACACACACATATATATATATATACACACACACACAGAGAGAGAGAGAGAGAGAGAGAGAGAGAGAGAGAGAGAGACAGAGAGAGAGACAGAGACAGAGAGAGAGATTCTACACTTCAATCTATTCCCAATGTTGCAGTTGTTGGAGAAGGTACCTGACCATTAAATTATGCATCATATTATCATCATAACTTTCAGTGGAAAATTATAGGTAGGAATAATTACATTTTGACAGTCAGACAGATGCTTCTCATCTAAACATTATTTTAGAATGACTTTGCATACAATACAGCATGAATTAAAAGCAAGATGATGGTACCTAGAGCTTAAACATTTCTGTGCACAATGGGACAAATGGGTTTTAGAAAATTCAGGGGATGCTATAAAATAAGGAATAGGTAATGATTGAATAACAGGTGTGTGTGTTTTTCACTTTTGTTGGTCAGCTAAAGTGACCATTGATTGACTCCTGGTGTTTTCTACCTGCTCCCAATATTTCAGTGCCAGCAGGAATGAAGAGAATTGCACTATTACAAGTTCATGAAGGTGGAAATGGTGTTGTTTAGAGTTGGTTTATCATCACCTCTAGTTTGGCTGTAAATATATCCAAGTTTGTGATGTGCTTACATTAATTCTTTTCTCAGGCATGGACTCAGAAGATTGACTTGAGGAAATTGTGGATCCCAATCTGGAATAAAAGAGAAAATATTGTTGAAAAGTATCATTATCTTTATGCAAGGGTTTTAAAATCAGACTCTAATCGTTCCCAATTCAGTTGTAGAGCCTCAAATTGAAAAGGTTTTAAGAAACATATGTCTGAAAGTTATTTGGAAGTCAAGGCACTATTGCATTTCAGCTGCTTTCTCTTGCTCTGTGTGTGAACCATCCAAAGCTTTTCAAAGTGCTAGGTCTTTTGCTTCTGACAAGGACAATGAATTGTAGGAAGATTCAATAAATGCTTTATCACTCTTATGCAAAAGAGATTAACCTCAGAGACTGTAGACTTATTTAAGCTTTTATCAGTGAATTGTTCTCTGATCGAGGCAGCATACTAGAGAAATGCCCACAGTTATTTGCAGATTCTTCTGAGCATCTAAGGAAGTTCTCACATTTATATTGCCAGCAATAGTACTGTAAAGGAACAGTTCTGCAGTCCTAACAATGAAGAGTCATAAGCTTCTACATGTAATGAGAAGCGAATCATAACTGATTATCATAAGTGGGGGAAGTTCAGTGGCAGGACACATACTTGCTTGCAATATGCCATGGACTCAATTCCCAGCAATTCTTCCAGTTTATTACCAAAGAAGCTGCAAAATGTTTATCTGAATATTTATAAAGCTGCTGCCAACTGAATAAAATAATATTACCCATGGTGGCGTAGTGGTTAGAGTACAGTACTCCAGGCTACTTCTGCTGATCACTGGCTGCCAGCGGTATGGCAAATCGAATCTCACCAGGGTCAAGGTTGACTTAGCCTTCCATCCTTCCGAGGTGGGTAAAATGAGGATTGTTGGGGCAATAGGCTGACTCTGTAAACCGCTTAGAGAGGACCAGTGGTGGGTTCCTCCCGGATCGCACCGGATCGCGCGCGCTCCCTTTCAGCGCTCCACCTGGCTTGCGCGCTCCCTTTCAGCGCTCCACCTGGCTTGCGCGCTCCCTTTCAGCGCTCCACCTGGCTTGCACGCTCCCTTTCAGCGCTCCACCTCGCTCTCGCGCTCCCTTCCGGCGCTGAAACCGGAAGTACAGTTTTGCCCGGCCCTGGTGAAGCAACGACGCCTGTCTGCGCTCCACCAGCTCGGCTGGGAACGGAGATGTTTCCTCAGCGGAGCGGAGCGCCTGAAAAGTCTTTCAGGCGCTCCGCTCCGCTGAGGAAACATCTCCGTTCCCAGCCGAGCTGGTGGAGCGCAGGCAGGCGTCGTTGCTTCGCCAGGGGCGGGGCAAGACTGTACTTCCTGTTTCAGCGCCGGAAGGGAGCGCGAGAGCCAGGTGGAGCGCTGAAAGGGAGCGCGCAAGCCAGGTGGAGCGCTGAAAGGGAGCGCGTGCGATCCGGTGCGATCCAGCAGGAACCCACCACTGGAGAGGACGGTAAAGTGCTATGAAGCAGAAGTCTAAGTGCTATTGCTATTAGGCTGACAGTATTAGATTGGTTTATTGTGTATTTGTAGATTTGTTTCTTCTGTATAAAGAATAACAATACTGCAATCATATCTCGGTATTATTGCACAGTTTTCATACTAAAAGAGGGAAAAGGGATATACAGCCATCTCATTCATCCTAATCATATATGTGACTGATAGTCTGTTTTATTCACAGCTAATCCTTGACAAACAACAATTTGTTTAATCACCATTTGAAGATAAAAGCCCATTGAAAAAGTGAATTATGACCATTTTTCACACTTACAACCATTGCAACATCCCCATGGCCACATGATCAAAATTCAGACACTTGGCAACTGGCGTGTATTTATGATGGTTTCAGTGTCTTGGGGTCATGTGATCACTTTTTGTGACCTTCTGATATGCCAAAGTCAAGGGGAGAGCCCGATTCATGTAATAACTGTGTTACTAACCTAACAATTGCATTGATTCACTAAACAACTGTGGCAAGAAAGGATGTAAAATGGAGCAAAATACACTTAACAACTACCTTGCTTAGTAATGGAAATTTTGAGCTCAATTGTGGTTGTAAGCCGAAGACTACCTGTATGTGGATTTGAAATCAACAGTATGATACTTTGATAAGATCAGCTCCCTCAGAACAAAGGCTAAGCAGCATAAACATATGTGCAGATGTCATGTCACAATGAGAAGCAAAAGGCAATAATATCCTTTGTAGTCCCTAAAACAAAGAAAATGCGACATTGCTGGTATCCTCAACAAATTTACTGAGAAATCACTACTAAGCACTACTAAATCCAGTGGACATTATGTTGGATAAGTGGATAGAGGATTGTGAAGACTTTAATCTTATAATTAAGGGGATCCCATATGCTCAAAGTGTATAAATCATTATTATTATTATAAATATAAACTAGGAAAGTGATGCATTGAGATACTCTATGCACTTTAATCATTCTACATATAAGTACATTGTATTATATATGTACGTGTGTGTGTGTGTGTGTGTGTGTGTGTGACTTTAGAATACAGAGTGACATTTTAAGAAGATATGGGGAATAGCTAAGAAGATGCACACTTATATATGTTCAATTTAAGTGTGTGTGTATCATACCCACTTAAATTGAACATATATAAATGTGTATATTCTTAGCTATTCCCCATATCTTCTTAAAAATGTCACTCTGTAATCTAAAGTCATTCAAATGTTTACTGGATGGGATAGCAGTGGTATTTACTAATAGCTTGTCCTATCAGTTCCTCTTTTACTTTTATGTTTTAGGTCTTTTATCTATAAACTCCATTTTAGTCCTCCCTCCCACCTCCCTCAGCACCCCCCCCCCAAAGACTCCATACCCCCAAATGCCTCCACCTATACTCATTCCTGATTGCTAATTAACTCACATAATTTGTCATAGAGCAATGTTTTATCAGGCATGTCCAACATTAAAAAATTGAAATAAGTGATGCTGAAATATGTTGTTAGAATTTTTCCCCAACTCCAACATCTCCAAATTCTGTACTGCCTTTTCAATGGAAGACTGGTTGCAAGCCATTTTTAACAATGGATTACAGCTATTAAAGAAAGATAAGACTGGGCAACACAGTTGGAATACTTGCTTAAATCACAAGGAGATTGATCCTTACTTATATTTCTTGAAAAAGAAATAGAGGAGAGCTTGGTTTCCTAGAGGTTCCCAAGGCATAATAAGAAATTTAGGGGGTGGGGCAGAAATTCATCATCTACCTGGCCATAAAACTATCATAATAAATTAAAAATCTGCCAAGTAGTAGCTATCTCTTCATCATGGGAAAAACTTCTCAAAAGAACAAAATGTTTATATTTTTGATATTTTCCCTCAGACAGCAACCTGGGTTGGAAACTTTATAAATACCATATTTTTGGGAGTATAAGATGCACCTTTTTCCCTCAAAAAAAGAGGATGAAAATCTGAGTGCATCTTATACACTGAATACAGAATTTTTTGGTCTCCCAAAACCCCACCCCCTTTGCAAAAATGGCCATGCATAGCCTTTAGGAGGCTTCCAGAGTGCTGCTGGGGGTTGGGGAGGGCTAAAATGAGTGAAAAACTGTTTTTGACCCCCTCCAGGCCCCAGGAGCATTCTATAAGCCTTCTAAAGGCTATGCATGCCGTTTTTTGACAAAAAACGGGCCCATTTTTATGAATAACGGGCCATTTTGGGGAGGTCTCAGAGTGCAAAAAACTTTTTTTTTAATTTGCCTCTTCAAAATCTTGGTGCATCTTATACTCCAATGCGCCTTATACTCCGGAAAATACGGTATATAAAAACCAAAGTCACCTTCAGATTGAGTTGTAGTTCCATATACAGTAATTTACTTGGCAACAACAAAACAACCGCCTTCCAGGGTGTTTGACTTCCATATCTAGCCAAAGGTCTGCTACTTTTTAAAGATCTGCCCCTCCTGCCTGTTTTTTGGCATCAGCTAAAGTGAGCTAGGAGTTATCACCCAGCTCAACATTTTGATAGAGAGAGGGAGATAATCTTGAGCAATGGACTGGACCACCAGCTATTGCCTAAAGTGGTGTAACCTAGACACAGTTTTCCTACTTCAGTAAGAATTAAGCCTAAGGTAAAGAGATTCATCATAGTTGTAAAACTGTATTCTTCCAGGGACCAAAAGATAAATAGCTGCTATCCTGGATTCAATTGGGCTGCTTAAATCTAATTGACTTTAATGGAATGTAAGCACTTATCTGTGCAAAGAATTGCAATCTAGATCTTTACAACCAAGTGTTAAGATTTCATTAGTTTGTGGGTTGCAGCCTAGACAGTAAGGGGAATGTACCAGTTTTCCAAAATAGAGATAGAGATTAGAGATAGATAGAGACAGAGAGATAAAGGCAGAGACACACAGAGAAAGGGGGGAGGGGGAGAGAGACAGAGGGAGAGGGAAAGACAGAGAGAGAGAGAAAGAAAGAGACAAGAGAAAGAGAGATTGTTCTTTATTCTGTTAGATTATACTCTCTTGTCTTGGGCAATATAAAACTATAGATCATATAAGCTTCGATTCCAGTTTCAAATATATGGAGCTGCCTACATAAGTTATGCAGTTAAAATAACAGTAGATATGTCCAGAGATGCCTTTAAGAGTAGCAAATGAATTAAGTAAAGAAAATGTATTTTTTTGATCTGAAAAAATATCTTTGATCCAGATAGAGCAGTAGTGAGATGGCAATAGATATGGTTTTCTGGAAGGCAACCTTCTTCCTCACCCCACCTCAAGCTATTTCCCTGCTGAACAATGTGGAAGACTGAGAGTCTGGTTTCTAGGTGCTGGCCTAGAAGCCAAGGAGCTGTGAGTTCTAGTCCCATTTCAAGCATGAAAGCCAGCTGGGTGACCTTGGACCAGTCACTTTCTCTCAGCACAACTTATTTCACAGGCTTATTGTTGTCAGAAAAATAGGAAAGGAGGAAGTTATTTATAAAGTAATAAAGGAGGGATAAAAATCTAATAAAATAAAATAAATAAATAAGATCTTCAAGAAAAAGGAAATAAAACAGTTTTCCCTTATTTCAGTTAGTTCTAATCATTGCAAGTGAACCAATGGCATGTTGAACATTTTTAGAAAGCAGGCAAATATTCAGCTGTAGGATTCCAGAATATTTTAGAATAAAAGTGATGTGTTTAAGTGTTTTCAATTCAAGACTTCAACCTAAAAACTGTATGCTGAACACTAAGATCCTAATGAATATTAGGAATACTATAATGAATTCAGTATAGAGAAGGATGAGAAAAGGATGGTGTGTTTGTGTGCATAATATCAAAAAACATGATATCTGAAACAGATATTTTATTATGATATACCGAATGTTTTATATATTAGCCATTTAATATATCTTGGGCATTTTATTGGGCCATGAATAAATATTGTTTGTCTTTTTTCAACTAACTTCTGTCTCAGATTGCTATTCGTAGGATGAACAAGAATTGGACAATGATCCTGAAAATTTGTATATAATTATTCTTCTTACTGACCTGTTTTGTATCTTCTGGAATATGAATTTATTTAGGGAAAGATAGGCCCGAATAAGAGCTCAGAAAATGGTAAAGAAAAGAAATTCAGGGGATCACAAATGTGAGAAGAATATTCTGAAGATAAAATGTCAAACTCTTCACTTATCCATGTAAATGGATAAAAAATGTTGAAATATTTTAGCCAGTTCCAGAAACATGTATTCACTTGTTACAAACCATGTCACCAATCTTCAGTGCCGCAGCTAATATTTTACAATTGATCAAATAAACTGGGCTATGTATTCTAAATATGTGACTTAATAAAAACAACTGAAAGATTTATGCCTTCATTTAATGTACTAAGCTGAAGACCTCAGGGGATTGCCAAAAGAGATAAAAACTGCAATAAGGGTTAATGCTTAGTTATCTTTTCGCTAACTTGTATTGCTTAGAAGTCAAAAGACATAGAAGGAAAACCTTTGATAAAAATTAGACTATTTGTAAATTCCAAAACAGGCAGTTGCCTTTATGTAGAACATACTGTAAACTTCTGTAATTCCAAATCAGGGGAACTGCTATAAAACTTCCTTTGCCATTTACGACATTTATATTTTACTGGTTTTTAAGGGTATTATTCTAGTCTTAATTTTATTGGGTATTGGGATCTTAATGTCTGTTTATTTTAATTATTTATTAGCAATACAGTCCTGCACATCTTTTATCCTCCTCTTATGCATCTATCCATTTTATATTTGTATATATATATTTTCCATGTAGTAATTTTAATTGTTTTAATTTTGTTCTTTGACATGGACTGTACACCGCCCCGAGTCCCTTTCGGGAGAGGGGGCGGTCTATAAGCGCTAATAAATTGAAATTGAAATTGATAAGGGGAAATCTTTTTCCATCCTCGTTTAGCATCCAAGAGAAATGGGAAAACCACTTTAATAAATAAATAATGCATTTGATTTAAAAGGGAGAAAAAGGGGGAATGATTAAATAAAAAAGAAATACTTCCAAGTTATTCTGAATTATTTTATTAGACAAAATAAGTGCAGGATATAATTAACGTATAACTTTCCATAATATGCAAATGTTAATCGATGGCCTATCCATTTATTAAGAATTAATAAATGGATAGGCACAAACTCTCCACTACAAGAAAATCAAGATCAAGCGACAGTGGAACCCTGTTAAGGTTAAATTGTTAATTAATTGAGAAGTCAAACACTGTCAAGTAACCACTTACATTTTGTGTATAGTTTCAGATGCTTGAATTCGAGAATATTCTTGAATAACAAGTCAAGTGTATTCTTGTAGTTTGGCACCATCTTTTTAATCATTGTAGTGTTTGACAGCAATGGCTGGATAGCCCTAGTGATGGGACAGACTACATTGTTAATATGAATTTACTTTTTTTTTTTTGCTTGACTCTGCATCAGAATAATCATATGCACCAAAATCTACATTTGCCAATATCTTAGCATTAAGGAGATCTCTGTTTTTAATAATAAAGTTGTAATCCCAACACTGGAGTCAGTCTCCTAGCAGTAATACTGCCTGATGCTGGAAACTACAACGTGAGATAAATCATATTCCTAAATAAAGAACCAAGAAATAACTAATTCATTTAGGCAACAAAACATTTAGGCAACAAAAACGAAATGCACAGGTACAGTATAGGTGGTACCTTGTTCAACAGTAGCAACTGTGAAAGGGATCTTGGAGTCCTAGTGAACAACCATTTAAATATGAGCCAGCAGTGTGCAGTAGCTGCCAAAAAAGCCAACACAGTTCTAGGCTGCATCAACAGAGGGATAGAATCAAGATCATGTGAAGTGTTAATACCACTTTATAATGCCTTGGTAAGGCCACACTTGGAATAGTGCATTCAGTTTTGGTCGCCACGATGTAGAAAAGATGTGGAGACTCTAGAAAGAGTGCAGAGAAGAGCAACAAAGATGATTAGGGGACTGGAGACTAAAACATATGCAGGAACTGGGTATGTCTAGTTTAATGAAAAGAAGGACTAGGGGGAGACATGATAGCAGTGTTCCAATATCTCAGGGGTTGCCACAAAGAAGAGGGAGTCAAACTATTTTCCAAGGCACCTGAGGGCAGAACAAGAAGCAATGGGTGGAAACTAATGAAGGAGAGAAGCAACTTAGAACTGAGGAGAAACTTCCTGACAGTTAGAACAATTAATCAGTGAAACAGCTTGCCTCCAGAAGTTGTGAATGTCCCAACACTGGAAGTCTTTAAGAAGATGTTGAATAGCCATTTGTCTGAAACGGTATAGGGTTTCCTGCCTAGGCAGGGGGTTGGACTAGAAGACCTCCAAGGTCCCTTCCAACTCTGCTATTGTATTGTATTGTATTTATTTAAAATAACAAGTAGATCAGTGTGTGCTTCTTTTTTTATTCATTTCATCTGTTGGCCAGTGTTCCTCCAACATAACAACTTTAAGATGTGTGAACTTCAACTCCCAAAATTTCCATGCTGCCTGGGGACTTCTGGGAGTTGAAGTCCACACATCTTAAAACTGCCAGGATTGAGAAACACTGCTGTAAGCTGGAGAGCATTAGGACTTGTGCATTTGAGTTTAATGGATAAAATTTAGAGTCTTCTGTTTCCCGTGTTAAGTATTTAGTCATATGGGTCCTTGGTGCTCTCTGAGCTTGCTTGTTTTCTTGCAGATGTTTCATTGCCCCAACTTGGTGCCATCATCAATGCTAGATATTTAGTCATGTAAATATCAAGACCTTATTAGGGTGGAGCATTCTCCAGAATCTTCAAAATTGAATTTCATTCATCAGCTGATTATTCTGAATTCGAAAGCTGGTATGTCAGGGTGCTTTCTAAGGACAAAAAGGAGTTGGCTTTCTTGTCAGGCTATGGTTTCATATTAAAACCTCCTTCTGTCTTACTATTGAAGTAAAGTGTGTGTGCTTAAACCAAAACCTGATGTAACCTGGTGAATGCAACAGTTCTGACTAAATATTGGTCTAGGAGTTGTGAGATTTCAGATCAACACTAGCAGGAAAGTGATGTATAAAAAGTCAAGAGAGCATGCTGAGAGGTTGCATCACAAGCACTTGCTGTTCCTCTGGGTGAGTAAATGTCAGAAGGGCACGGTCTTATCAAAATTAATCCAATCACAATGAAGGAGCAAAGATGGGCATTTGTACCAGGATTGACTTTTCACGTTTATGTGTTAATGGTTGTAACATTTTTATAAAGGCCACAGACCTTTTGATGATAAATACATCTCATTACATGGGATTTTTCTACATAATCACCCCATGGATCTTTGTGTAATTTGGTGAATGTATTTATCCTGTGTTAATCCTAGCATAACAAGCTTTAACCTATTTGACTTAATTATAAGTGTATCGTATGATTTTTTTTCTGATAAAGGTTGCTGTTTCTCCCTTTCTGACTCCTTGTCAAATTTCTGTTTAGCTTTCTCTTGTTTTCTCAGTCTTTTTGTACCTCTGAAAGTGTTTTTTAAAACCTTTTGTGTTATCTAACGTCCTTGATCATTCCATCTTTCAATGTTTCCATATTTCCTTGTTGTTGTTGTTGTTGTTGTTGTTGTTTTACTTTCTATTCAAATTCAAAGACTATTATTTGCTGGCCTGAAAGCAAGCTAGATAAACATTCATTCTCCAAAAAACAAAAACAAAATCTAA